>NC_065583.1:6785060-7088810 GCF_024542745.1 Macaca thibetana thibetana
TTGAGTCACACACTTCACACACTAGTACTACCAGGCTACTGTCGATGTTCACTTAGGGTCCAAGGGCTCTTAAGTCACTTGTGGTGAATGCTTCCAGGCCTGGGACTCAGCTTCAGGGCAGTGGGCTCCCCTCTGGCCCAGGACAGGTCCAGAAATGCTGTCTAAGAGCCAAGGCCTAGAATCAGTGACCACAAGAGCCCATTTGGTGCTCTACCCCTTTGTGGCCAGGTAGGTACCTGAGCTGCAAGACAAAGTCCCTTTTACCCTTCCTCTGCTTTGCTCCAGCAGAAATTTCTCACCACAGTCACCGTAGCTGGAATGCGCTGGGTCTCCCCCGAAGCCAGCGTGTCTCAGGGTCTTACTCCAGGCCCGTAGCACACTACCTGGGCATCACTGTTGGCTATTCAGGGCCCAAGGACTCTTGAGCCAGGACTGGGTTCTTCAAGGCAGCAGATTCCCTTCTGGCCCAGGGCATATCTAGAGATGTAATTGAGGAGCTAGGTCCTGGAATGTGGGCCTCTCAACTCTGACTAGTGTTCTCTTCCACTCCGGCTGAGCTGGTATCCGAGATGTAAGATAAAGTCCTCTTTACTCTTCCCCCTCCTCTCCTCAAGCAAAAGGAAGAAGTCACTTTTGTTGCTGCAAGCTGCACTGCCTGGGGTTGGGGGAGGGGTGGTGCAAGCACTCCCTTGGCTGCCCAGGCTGATGTCTCACTAGGTCGTGTGCCCTCTGAGTCCACTGACTCTGAGCCCAGCATGACATTAGGACTTGCCTAGGAGTTGAAGTCCTTATGGTCTAGACTGCCTTTCAAGTTTAATTAGGGCCCCAGAGCATAATAGCCTGCCATGCCATGGCTTGTCAAAACACAAGCCTCAAGCCTTCTAACTGTGTTACTGGGATGGGTGACCCCTCTGGGTAGCACTGGTCTAAATGCTCCCTTCATGGGCAGGTGTCACATGCGTTCCACCTGGTTTTTGCTTTCTGCTGTGATAGGGCAGCACTGAGTTCAATGCAAAGTCCCACAGTTGCTGCATTGTCCCTCCCCCAAGTGCATAGATTCTCTCTAAGCACCACAGCAGCCACTGCTGGGGGATGGGGGAGGTGCGACATTGGTGTTTCAAAACCGTCTTTCCCACCCTCTTCAGTGCCTTTTCCAGTGATATGAAGTTAAAACCAGGTGTTGTGAGTCCTCACCTGATTTTTGGTTCTTACGAAGATGGTTTCCTGGTGTAGACAGTTGTCAAATTTGACTTTCCTGCAGGGGGAATGATTGATAGAGACTACTATGTAGCCATCTTGCTCTGCCCCTCCTCCCTCACTTAACTTTAATTCCCTGCTAGGAGCCCTACTTCCAAATATAATCATAGGGGGTTACAGCTCCAACATAAGAATTTTGGGGAGACACAATTCAGTCTATAGAATTTGGACATGGGGAGAGGGAGAAAGAGCACATTCACAGGAAGGTCACAGTGTAAGCAATAGAATGGAGATGGGAAAGTTCAGCTCATGAATAGAAAAAATTGATCCAATTTGGCAGGCACACGGGGAGAGAGTTGGGTCACATCAGAAAGAACCTTGAATGCCAGGCTGAGGTTGGAGACATTTCCTGTTGTGTAGAAGGTGCCATGAGGTGGTGGGGAGGGTAACATGATGAAAAGGATATTTAGGAGGATGGATCTGGCATCAGTGATGGGTATGGGTAAGGACTGAACAAAGCTAGAGGCCAAAAAACTGGACACATGGCCCAGAGTTCAGGCTTAGGCTGTTCAAAGGCAGTTTCCACACTGCGTTCCAATGTGGATCAAAGCATGCTGGGGGTAGATGATTTGGAAAAGCAAAACCATTCTCTTCCCATTACCACACAGTTTCCCAGCTGAGCTCATCAACAGAGTCTTACAAATCAGATAGTTGACCAGTCCCAAACCCCTGTCCCTAAAGGCTGTGACCCAAAGGAGCCCTTGGCCAGCTGTAGCCCAGGGACACTGCAGCCTGAGCAGGACTGCACCTGTTCCCTCCCAGGAGCCTAATCTCTGTCTGGCCTGGCTTTGGCTTCAGATGTCTTCAACTTTGGCTTCAAAATCTGTTGGGTCAGATTCAGGAAAGCTCTGGCCTTCCTTGGTTTGGGATTGTAAAAGAGTTTTTCCAGGCAGTCAGTAGATCAGCTCTGCTTGCTCACCTCTAAGAACCGGCAACAACTCACAGAAAGCTGTCGTGTTCACAGTCACAGTTTGATTACACAGAAAGGAGACAAATTAAAACAAATTAAAATCAGCCAGGGGAAGAAAGGCATAGGGCTGAGTCCAGGAGGGCACCAGGCACCGAGTGTCCATTATCCCCTCCCTATCCAGTCAGAGGGCATCACCCTCCTGGCTTTCATATGTGCCAGTACACATGGAATATTCCCAGCTGGCATCACCCTCCTGGCTTTGATATGTGCCAATACACATGGAATATTCCCAGCCAGTGAGGCTCCCTCAAGCCTCAGCATTCAGGGTTTTTACTGGAACTTCATTACAGAGGCAATGCTTGATTGTCCACATAGCTGCTCTCAGTTTCCAGTCTCCAGTCCTTCCAGGGGTGACCTAAAGCCCAGACTCTAAATCACACAGTCCATTTTCCTGGTCTGGCTAGTCTCCACCTTAAATCTCCTTATTAGACTATCCATCATGACCCAGGATCCCCAGGCAAAGATATTCCTATCAGGTATTACATGTTCACGGTTACCTCCCAGGAGTCTAGAACAAAGGCCAGACCTCTTTCTGGTCAATGCTAATTTTTTTTTTTTTTTAACTATATAACATGCCATCATTCTGTTATTTTTTCTGTTTCATCTTCAAAATAACCCTAATTGGTGGGTAAGGATGTTTATTATTATAAACAAGATCTCAAAAGGGAAGACACTTTGGCAAGGTTGCACAGTTGACCCTTGACTCATGGTACAAGACTCTGTCCACTGTCTGAGAGCCCTGAGTCCTGAGAAGAAGATGGAAACAAGGTGTGTATGTGTGTGTGTGCGCGTGTGTGTTGGTGTGTGTAAATGTTTATCTGATTAGTATGTGTGGATATGTGTATATGTCTGCATGTGTGTATACATGTGAATGTCTGCATGTCTATATGCATGTTTGTGTATGTGTGTGTGCGTACAGTGGTACACACCTGTAATGCCAGTTACTCAGGAGGCAGAGGCAAAGATCACTTGAACTCAGAAGTTTGAGAGAGAAAATTTCAATGATCTTTTTCTTGCAGTTAGAAGGAAAAACCCGGGCCTGGGCATAAAAAGACATAAAGCACACCCTAAAGAGGCAGAGAAATGTCTAATGAAAAGCAAGTGACCAAGAACTGATTAGTTCATCTATAAAGAAATATAGCACTTTAGCAGCAGAATAAAACTGGAAGATAATTTCCTCTGAACCCTGATAATCTTTGTGAGAAAACTGTTGGTCACATATGTTAATTGATAAAACTCACAGGGTCCTGTGCAACAGAACTGGAGAGTAAAACCATCTTTTTAAAACTCGCTATGCTACAAGTGGCATTCAACTCTTTCTCAACCAAGATTTCACAAACCTATCTCCAGCTTCCAGATGATGACGGAACGTGTGATGAGATTTTATGATCAGTTGTGCCTGTCTCTGAGCCCATCTTCTCTTATTGAAGAGAAGGAAAGTGAGGCGAGCACATTACAGCCCTGCCTGACAAAAGGCACAAGATAAGCAAATAATTATTATTTAAAACCGGAGAGTCCTGGCCGGGCGCGGGGGCTCACGCCTGTAATCCCAGCACTTTGGGAGGCCGAGGTGGGTGGATCACAAGGTCAGGAGATCGAGACCATCCTGCCTAACACAGTGAAACCCCATCTCTACCAAAAATACAAAAAAATTAGCCGGGCGTGGTGGTGGCACCTGTAGTCCCAGCTACTCGGGAGGCTGAGGCAGGAGAAAGCCAGGAACCCGGGAGGCGGAGCTTGCAGTGAGCCAAGATGGTGCCACTGCACTCCAGCCTGGGTGAGAGAACAAGACTCCATGTCAAAAAAAAAAAAAAAAAAAACAAAAAAAACAGAGAGTCCTATAATTTATTCATGAATGCCACACATTCTATATTAGATCTTCCATTTCAATTTACTTGTATTCTTTGAAGCAAATTTGTAAGATTCAAATTATTCAGAAAATGCTCCCAGGCGAATACAAGAAGACACTTTAACCATATGAAGTATCATGCTACACAATATGGTGTGGCGGTGAAGTCTGCAGGCTCTAAAACCAGAAAACACAGGTTCAAGTCCTGGCTCTACCACCTTGGGAAAGTTACATGGCCCCTCTGTGCCTCAACTTCCCATTCTAAAATGTGGGGATGACAAAAATAGTGTCTATTTCATACAGTTGTCTTGAGGAAAATAATAAATGTAAAGCGCTTTGAACAGCAGTTTGTGCTATGTACGTGTTTGGTATTGTTATCTTAACATTTCAGATTATAAATATCCACCCTATTATTCAGATGACAAGCATCCCTAAGCTGATAACATGATAACGAGATTTTGGGTTTCTTAATTTCCATCAGCTTTGCGAGGGAAAAAGAGCACACGAAGAACAACTGAAGCAGGCCTGAGAAGGAAACTTGGCTTAAGGTTGGGGGTCTTGGGTTTACTGGGCTTTTGTCTTCTAAAAATTTCCGAAGCTTCATTGATGAGATGTTTAATATCAATCTAGCCAAAAAGAACCAATAGACCCCACAGGACACTGAGTTCGAGATAAAAATAGAAGGGTAATATATGCAGTATGGAAAACCACACAACCAGAAAAATAACTACCAGTACCCAAAACATGGCTAAATCTCACAGGATTATGTTGAATGAAAGAAGCCAGCCACAAACATGCAAATACTGAATTATTTCATTTATATGAAGTTCAAAAACAGGCAAAACTAATCCATGGTGACCGAGGTCAGTATTGTGGTTAACTTTGAGGAGGACAGCAACTGAGAAGGGGCACAAGGGAGCCCTCTGCGGTGATGGGAGCATATTCTATGTCTCGAGCTGACTGGTAGTTACATGAGTGTGCACATATGTAAATAGTATGGAGTTGGCCAGGCACGGTGGCTCACACCTGTAATCCCAGCACTTTGGGAGGCCGAGGCAGGTGGATCACTTGAGGTCAGGAGTTTGAGACTAGCCTGGCCAACATGGTGGAACCCCATCTCTACTACAATACAAATATTAGCTGGGCATGGTGGCGGGCACCTGTAATCCCAGCTACTTGGGAGGCTGAGGCAGGAGAATCTCTTGAACCCGGGAGGCAGAGGTTGCAGTGAGCCGAGATCATGCCACTGCACTCCAGCCTGGGTTACAGAGCAAGACTCTCTCAAAAAAAAAAAAAAAAAAAAAAAAAAAAAAAAAAAACCACAGAGTTGTAACTTAAGGTATATTATGCACCTCACTCTACATAAGATATTGTCTTAGTCCATTTGTGCTGCTATAACAAAGTATCTGAGACTGGGTAATGGGTAAAGAACAAAAATTTATTTCTCACAGTTCTGGTGGCTGGGAAGTCCAAGATCAAGGTGCCAGCAGGTTTGTAGTCTAGTGAAGGCTGCTCTGAGATGGCACCTTGAATGCTGACTCCTCCAGAGGTGAGAAACGCTGTGTCCTAACATGGTGGAAAGGACAGAAAAACAAAAGAAGAAAACCAAGCCAGGTAGGTCCCTCAAGCCCTTCCATAAGGTCACTTATCCCACTCATGAGGGGGTTCTTCCCTCACAACTTAATCATCTCCTAAAGACTCCACCTCTTAATACTATCACATTGGGGCTTAAGTTCCAACATGAATTTTGGAAAAGACACAATCATTCCAACCATAGCAAATATACTTTACTAAAAAGAAAAAAAAAAAAAGGAAAATCTTGTCTCTAAACACAGTATTTTAAGAGTTTATAGGCCGGGCGCGGTGGCTCAAGCCTGTAATCCCAGCACTTTGGGAGGCCAAGACGGGCGGATCACGAGGTCAGGAGATCGAGACCATCCTGGCTAACATGGTGAAACCCCGTCTCTACTAAAAAGTACAAAAAACTAGCTGGGCGAGGTGGCGGGCGCCTGTAGTCCCAGCTACTCGGGAGGCTGAGGCAGGAGAATGGCATAAACCCAGGAGGCAGAGCTTGCAGTGAGCTGAGATCCGGCCACTGCACTCCAGCCTGGGTGACAGAGCGAGACTCCATCTCAAAAAAAAAAAAAAGAGTTTATATATTTACAGCCCAATTTTCCGCTTCCTTACATACATATTTGTGACTATGAGTGTCATCTTAGCTGAGAAAAGTTTCAGTAAATTAATTTTTTCCTCACGTTAACTATTACTACCTTATTCAGATAAAACCAAATTTCTAATCTAGATTTCAGGTTGAGACAGAAACCCATAGTCATTTGTTGCAATGTGAGAATGACAGAGAGAGATATATTAACTAGTGGAATCCAGCTATAAAAATAAATTTAAGGGCACAGTTCTTTACTAATGACTCCCCCAGACAAATCATTGGATAGCAATGAATCAACTAAAAATGGAAGTGAGGAAAGTTGAAGTCCTTTTTGCAACGGATGGATGTTTATGAGACTAAGTGAAGAGGGTTCAGAAACAAGGGGATAAATGGCATGCTAGTTTGGAGTTGGAGTAAGGCATGATCTTAGAAATATAAGAATCCTGCTTAATGGGACGTGTCTACTTGCAATTCAATAAACCAATATACGTAAATGCAAAGAGACAAAGGACATGAGCACTCAGAACAAAATTACAGGAATAGAGCGGGACACGGTGGCTTATGCCTGTTATCCCAGCATTTTGAAGGCTGAGGCGGGCGGATCACCTGAGGTCAGGAGTTTCTGACCAGCCTAGCCAAAGTGGTGAAAGCCCATCTCTACTAAAAATAGAACAATTAGCCAGGCCTGGTGGTGGACACCTATAGTACCAGCGACTTGGGAGGTTGAGGCAGGAGAATCACTTGAACCTGGGAGGCGGAGGTTGCAGTGAGCCGAGATAGCACCACTGCACTCCAGCCTGGGCGACAGAGAGGGACTCCATCTCAAAAAAAAATAATAAAATTTGCGGGAATAAATTTAACAAAGAGGCAACAAAGTTGACCTAAGGGTCACTGTTCCACGTCTGACATCTGTAATTCTTGAGTCATGGGGATGGCAAGCCAGGGAACAGAGTCTTCTGACTGGAAGCTAAAACCAGCCTTTGAGGTGGGTTCAGAGAGCCTGTTCAGACTCAAGATGCGAAAGCAGATGTTGCCTGGTCGAAAATATCCCGATTGCAAGCGCATTTTCAAAGACAATGGTGCTCGGGGAGGGAACGCTGTGTGTTTAAAAAGAAAAACAAATTAAAAGAAAGGAAACAAGGAAGAAAAAGTGACCAACGGGTCGGGTGACCACATGTTCTGGTTTGCAAGGTACAGCTAAGGTTAGGTCTGCTGTCCCAGTGCAATTATTTTAGTGCCCCCTTTCACTCTCCGAAGTGTCTGGATTTGGGTGATAAAGCATATGATCACCCTACCAAAGAGGGGAAATTAGCCAGAAGACCCATGTGTCTATTTTAAACGGTGTGAACGATCCACAGTCCCGCTCCTGCCACTGCCCAGCTGAAAGGTGCCCACCACCTCTGCCTCGCCCTACCCTCGCCCTGCTCAGGTCTCCAGGAAGACTGGAGCGCAACCCTGGGCTCCCGCGCTGCTCTCCTGCCACCTGCAGGTTACGTGGGGAAAGTGCTTCTCCCCACCACGACCCTGGACAGACTTGGCCTTGGCTAAAAGACATTCAGAGCAGGAGAAGCCCTGGCTGGGGAGTGGGCTGGACCTGATAGTGAAGTCCACGTTACAGAATTAGACGGGCTCAGCTTAAACCAACAAAGCCCAGCTCCTCCTCTTCCTACCCACGACTGTCCTGCCTCATTTTGTAGACTGGTAACTGAAGCCTAATTCAGATTTTTCATTAGGTAGGATTGTGAAGCATACAGCTGGAGCCTCCCAGGTGCCATTCCCCACATCTCTGTCTTTCCCCTAATACGTTAGGATAGTGGGGAAGCAAAAGAGCTTAAGCTTACTATGCTCCTACTGTGTACTGGGGACAGAGTGGCACTTTTCTCTCCAGCCTCCCGACTGATGGGAAATAGGTGATTTTAAAACTGGGATACAGGATCAGAGTGGGTTAGATGTGCTCACAGTCTCTCAGCTCAAACTGGAACCCACGGGTCTGTGACTCTAAAGTTAGTGCGCTTTTGGGTCTGAAGCTTGAGCAATAGTTGCAAAATGCAAAGAACGCCATGAAAATCATTTCTCCAATGATCAATGATCAGTGATGTTGAGCTTCTTTTCAGATGTTTGTTGACCACATGTAAGTCTTCTTTTAAGTGTCAGTTCATAACCTTTGCCCACTTTTTAATGGGGTTGTTTGGGGTTTTTTTTCTTGTAAATTTGTTTAAGTTCCTGGTAGATGCTGCATATTAGACCTTTGTCAGATGTATAGTTTGCAAAATTTTTCTCTCGTTCTGTAGGTTGTCTGTTTGATGATAGTTTCTTTGGCTGTGCAGAAGCACTTCAGTTTAATTAGATCCCATTTGTCAATTTTTGCTTTTGTTGCAATTGCTTTTGGCGTCTTCATCATGAAATCTTTGCCCATGCCTATGTCCCTAATGGTATTGCCTAGGTTTTCTTACACGGTTTTTATAGTTTTGGGTTTTACAATTGAGTCTTTAATCCATCTTGAGTTGATCTTTGTATATGGTATAAAGAAGGGGTCCAGTTTTAATTTTCTGCATATGGCTAGCCAGTTCTTCCAGCACCATTTACTAAACAGGAAACCCTGTCCCCTATTGCTTGTTTTTGTCAGGTTTGTTAAAGATCAAGTGGTTGCAGGTATGTAGTCTTATTTCTGGGTTCTCTATTCTTTTCCATTGGTCTATGTGTCTGTTCTTGTACCAGTACCAAGCTGTCTAGATTACTGTAGGTTTGCAGTGTAGTTTGAAGTCCAGCAGCGTGATGCCTCCAACTTTATCCTTTTGGCTTAGAATTGTCTTGGCTATTTAAGGTTTTTTTGTTGTTGTCCCATATGAATTTTAAGATAGTTTTTTTTTTTCTAATTCTGTGATGAATGTCAATGGTAGTTTAATGGGAATAGCATTAAATCTATAAATTGTTTTGGGCAGTATGGCCATTTTAATGATATTGATTCTTCCTATCCATGAGCATGAAATGTTTTTCCATTTGTTTGTGTCCTCTCTGATTTCTTTAAGCAGTGGTTTATAGCTCTCCTTATAAGAATCCTGTACTTCCCTTGTTTACTGTATTCGTAGGTATTTTATTATTTTTGTGGCAATTGTGAATGGGAGTTCATTCATAATTTGGCTCTCAGTTTGCCTGTTGCTGGTGTACAGTAATGCTAGCAACTTTTGCACATTGATTTTGTGTCCTGAGACTTTGCTGAAGTTGCTTATCAACTTAAGAAGTTTTTGGGCGAGTCAATGGGGTTTTCTAGATATAGGATTACATCATCTGCAGACAAAGATAGTTTGATTTTCTCTTTTCCTATTTGAATACACTTTATTTCTTTATCTTGCATGTGTTGACCTGGTCAGAACATTCAACACTATGTTGAACAGGAATGGTGAGAGACGGCATCTTTGTCTTGTGCTGGTTTTCAAGGGGAATGCTTCCAGTTTTTGCCCATTCAGTATGATACTGGCTTGGGTTTGTCATATATGGCTCTTATTATTTTGAGGTATGTTCCTTTGATACCTAGTTTATTGAGAGATTTTAACATGAAGGAACATTTACTTTTATAGAAGGCATTTTCTGCATCTATTGAGATAATCACGTTGTTTTTGTCTTTAGCTCTGTTTATGTAATGAATCACATTTATTGATTTGCATATGTTGAACCTACCTTGTATCCCAGGAGTGAAGCTGACTTGATCGTAGTGGATAAGCTTTTTGATGTATTGCTGATTTTGGTTTGCTGGTATTTTGTTGAAGATTCTTGCATCAATGTTCATCAAGGATATTGTTCTGAAGTTTTCTTTTTATTGCTGTATCTCTGGCAGGTTTTAGTATCAGGATGATGCTAACCTCATAGAATGAGTTAGGGAGGATCGCTCCTTTTTAATTGTTTAGAATAGTTTCACCGGAAACGGTACCAGCCCCTCTCTGTACCTCTGGTAGAATTCAGTTGTGAGTCCTTCTGGTCCTGGGCTTTTTTTAGTAGGCAGGCTATTTATTACTGCCTCAATTTCAGAGCTCATTATTGGTCTATTCATGGATTTAATTTCTTCCTGGTTCAGTCTTGGGAGGGTGTATATGTCCAGAAATGTATCCATTTCTTTTATATTTTCTAGTTTGTGTGCATAGAGGTAGTAATAGTGTTCTCTGAGGGCTGTTTATACTTCTATGGGGTGAGTGGTGATATCTCTCAACGTTTCTGATTGTGTTTATTTGAATCTTCTCTCTTTTCTTCCTTACTAGCCTTGTTAGTGGTCTCTTTTATTAATTTTTTCAAAAACCCAGCTGCTGGATTCATTGATTTTTGAAGCGTTTTTTATGTCTTATCTCCTTCCATTCAGCTCCGATCTTGGTTATTTCTTGTCTTCTGCTACCTTTGGGGTTTATTTGCTTTGCTTCTCTAGTTCTTTTAGTTGTGATGTTAGGTTGTTAACTTGAGAAATTTCTGGCTTTCTGATGTGGGCATTTAGTGCTGTACATTTTCCTCTTAGCACTGCTTTAGCAGTGACCCAGAGATTCTGGTATGTGGTATCTTTGTTCTCATTAGTTTCAAAGAACTTTTTGATTTCTGTCTTAATTTCATTATTTACCCAAGAGTCTTTGGGAGCATGTTGTTCAATTTCCATGTAGCTGTGTGGTTTTGAGTGAATGTCTTAATCTTGAGTTTCAATTTGATTGTGCCATTGTCTGAGAGACTGTTATAATTTTAGTTTTTTTTTTTTTTTTTTTTTTTTTTTTTTTTGCATTTGCTGAGGAGTGTTTTACTTTCCGTTATGTGATCAATTTTAGAGTAAGTGCCAAGTGGCGATGAGTAGAATATATATTCTGTTGTTTTTGGGTGGAGAGTTGTGTAGCTATCTTTCAGGTCCACTCGATCCAGTGCTGAGTTCAGATCCTGAATATCTTTGTTGGTTTTCTGTCTCAATGATCTGTCTAATATTGTCAGTGGAGTGTTAAAGTCTCCTACTATTATTAAAGAGTCTAAATCTCTTTGAAGGTGTCTACAAACTGCCTTTAAGAATCTGGGTGCTTCTGTATTGGGTGCATATATATTACAAATAGTTACCTCTTTTTGTTGAATTGAACCCTTTACCATTATGTAATGTTCTCCTGTGTCTTTTTTTATTTTTGTTGGTTTTGAGTCTGTTTTGTCAGAAACTAGGATTGCAACCTTTGCTTTTTTCTGTTTTCCATTTGCTTGGTAAATTTTCCTCCATCCCTTTATTTTGAGCCTAGATGTGTCTTTGCATGTGAGATGGGTCTCTTGAAAATAGCATACTAATGGGTCTTGGTTCTTTATCCAGTTTGCCATTCTGTGTCTTTTAATTGGGGCATTTAGCCCATTTACATTTAAGATTAGTATTGTTATGTGTTGATTTGATTCTGTCATCGTGATGCTAGCTGGTTATTTTGCAGGCTTGTTCATGTAGCTGCTTCATAGTGTCACTGGCCTGTGTACTTCAGTGTGTTTTTGTAGTGGCTGGTAACAGTTTTTCCTTTCCATATTTAGTGCTTCCTTCAAGAGCCCTTGCAAGGCAGTTCTAATGGTAACAAATTCCCTCAGCATTTGCTCATCTGAAAAGGATCTTATTTCCCCTTTGCTTACGAAGCTTAGTTTGGCCAGATATGAAATTCTGGGTTGGAAATTATTTTCTTTAAGAGTGTTAAATATTGGCTCCCAATCTCTTCTGGCTTGTTAGGGTTTCCACTGGTAGATCCACTGTTAGTCTGATGGGCTTCCCTTTGTAGGTGACCTGGCCTTTTTCTCTGGCTGCCCTTAACATTTTTTCTTTCATTTCAACCTTGGAGAATCTGATGATTATATGGCTTGGGATGATCTTCTCATGGAGTATCTTACTGAGGTTCTCTGGATTTCTTGAACTTGAATGTTGGCCTCTCTTACTAGGTTAGGGAAGTTCTCCTGAATGATATCCTGAAGTATGTTTTCAACTTGGTTCCATTCTCCCTCTCTCTGTCAGGTACCCCAATCAGTTATAGATTCAGTCTCTTTACATTATCCCATATTTCTCAGATGTTTTGTTCGTTCCTTTTCAGTCTTTTTTTTTCTCTGTTCTTGTGTGCCTGTCTTAATTCAGAAAGCCAGTCTTCAAGCTCTGAGAGTCTTTCCTCTGCTTGATCAGCTATTAATATTTGTGACTGCATTGTGAAGTTGTTGTAGTGTGTTTTTCAACTCTAACAGGTCGACTATGTTCCTCTCGAAACTGGGTTATTTTGGTTTTCAGCTCCTGTATTGTTTTTATCATAATTCTTTGCACTGGGCTACAACATGCTCCTTTAGCTCAGCAGAATTCATTATTATCCACATTCTGAAGCCTACTTCTGTCATCTCAGCCATCCCAGCCTCAGCCCAGTTCTGAGACCTTGCTGAAGAGACGTTACTATCATTTGAAGGAGAAGGGGCACTCTGGATTTTTGAGTTTTCAACATTTTTGCATTTATTCCCATCTTTGTGTGCTTATCTACCTTCATTCTTTGAGATTACTGACCTTTGGATGGGGATTTTGTGGTTTTGTTGTTGTTGTTGTTGTTTTCTGGTTTTTTTTGTTGTAGTTCTTATTTTAATAGTCTGGCCACTCTACCTAGGGCTGCTGCAGTTTGCTGGGGGTCTGCTCCAGACCCTAGCTGCCTTGCTTCTTCCTGTCCCCGGAGGTATCATGCATGAAGGCTGCAAAGCAGCAAAGACGGCAGCCTGCCCCTTCCTCTGGAAGCTCCATCCCATGGGTGTACTGACCTATTGCTGGCCTGAACACACTTGTATGAGGTGGCTGGGGACCTTGGTTGGGAAGTCTTACTGCGTCAAGAGGAATGGGATCAGGTACCTACTTAAGCAGTATGGCTACTTTTTGCAGAGAAGCTGTGCTGTGTCGGGTATCCCTTCAGACCCCAATCAGTTTGGGCTCCCCAAGGCCCACAGACTGGACTGGCTGAGAAGCCCCAGCCAAGATTGCTCCCTGCCCTGTCCCTCAGGCACTCATTCCAGGGAGTAATTAGAGCCCTATAGAGCATGGGCAGGGTGGCCATAGGCACTGGCTGGGAGGACCTGCCCCATGAAGAGAAGTAGATCAGGGTCCTGCTTAAAAAAGCAGTCTGGCCACACCTCCCCAAAACAGTTGCCTCTGCCCCTGCTGTCTTGGAGTCTCCAAAGCCCACAGTCTGGAGCAGCCGAGTCATCCAATCAACCCAGGTGGCGGCCCTCCCCTATCCCAGAGAGAGAGCAGAACTCTGTCCCTAATAGGTGTGGGCAGAAGTGACTGGAGGGCCTGACTGGGAGGTCCCACCCAGTGAGGAGAAATGGATCAGGGGCTCTACTTAAAGAAGCAGTCTGGTCACAATCTGGCAAAGCCACTGTGGTGCGCTGCTGGGGGGACCCTTCCTCCTCCAGATTGTTTGGACCCTCCAAAGCCCACAGGCTGGAACAGCTGAGTCAACCTAACAGTAGAAATGGTGCCTGCCCCTCCCCAGAGGGGCTCCGGCCCATCTTAGGCAGGCTCCACCCTGTTGCCATTGGCTGGGTGGAATTCCAAGTCAGTGGGTCTTATCTTGTGAGGTGCCATGGAAGGAGGACCTACAGAATGACATTGCTTGACTTTCTGGATTCTACCCTCTTCCTAGGGGTATGTGTGGACCTCCTGCCTTGCCTGAGTTGCAGACACATTTGTTGGGGATCCTGGGGCCGGAGTATGTAAAGCTCCTGGGTCTCTGTGTGTGCCTGAGCAGCTGCTCTGCCAAGATTACACAGCTCTGTGTGTCAGCCCCAAGACCCTGGTGGCATGGGCTCATGAGGGGATCTCCTGATCCATGGGTTGCAAAGATTCATGGGAGAAGCACGGTTTCCCAGGGTCACATATTCATTCACCACTTCCCTTGGCTGGTGGGGGGGAGGGGTTTCCTTGGCTCCATGCAGCTGTCAGGTGGGCCAACACCCATGGGTTGTTCTCCATGAGTTGAGTTGTTTCCCTGATCAGTCCCAATGTGAATATTTCAGTTGACGATGCTGTATTCACTCACTCATTTTGTTTCCCTCTGTCAGTGCCATGGACTGCAGCTGCTTCTCAATTTTATTTTTTAACTGACACATAACAGATGTATATCTTTTCACCTCCACCAAATCTTTACCACTGGTCCCCTCCATTAGTGTCCTTGGTTAGTTACTTTATTACCTGCTCCTTGGAGTCAAAGCACTTCCATTTCTGAACCTCGGTTTTCTCATCTGTCAAATGGGCCTTGTAGCAGACACTAGAGCAGATACCACCTCAGTGCCTGCTGAAGCTCTGCTCTTCCAAGGGTGCCCTCTCCTGGCCACAGATGACTAGATGAGATGTGGCCACCTGATCTTTGATGAGCCAATCAGATTCTCTGATTCATCTTAAAACTAGGAGACACAAAATCTCCAGTGAGATTAGTAAGCCTGCAGCTGCCAGCCTTGAGGTCTCTTTTTATCCATGTGCAAGCTGGAAAGTTGGCAGTGGAAACCCATTTTCAGAGACAGGCTGGAGGAGAGAGCAGATTTGCAGGGAGGACATATAGCCCAGGGATGGAGAGAAAGAAAGGTGTGGCCCAATAGTTTTCCGCTTCCCATGAGACAAAACCCAATTTCCTGCTTTTGTTTTCCGTGACACTCCCTCATAACCTACTGAGACACCACCTTTCTTCAGCTAATTTAAGTAGGTTACTCTTCTTTGCAAAACAAATCAGTCTTGACTGGAACAGAGAAAACAGTTTATGAGGTCTTTGCAAGAATATTATAACGTAAAAATATGATTGTGAAGTAAATTGGAGATAAAAATATTTTATGGAAGTATTGTATAATTAAGTAACATTAACTATGAAATGTATCCTTCCTAGCACACACTAGGTGCACATACTAGGCTCATTATTGTTCCTGTACAGCCTCCCCCCTGCACAAATACTCTTCAGTGTTGTCACTTTACCTAGGATTCAATAGAAAGAGGGAGACAGAGATTTACCTTGCCTGGAACACAATTGATAACTTCAAATTGTATTACACATTCCCTTCTAAAAGGAGCCATTCTGCCACAGAGCATTTTCCCCTTTGCCTGACCCTGAGCAGACCCCAGACTCATGACCTTTTCTCTCCCTCCAGGATTCCCAGCTCCGCCCCAAACTTGCACCTCGAATCCATCCAGGTACTGAGCAGAAAAAGGGTCCTCCTATGGTATAGGTTGGCCCTGAGACCCTAGCAATGGCTACTGGTGCTGAGGAGGCATTGTGCTGGCTTCCGTGACCCAGCATGTCTGCCAGAAGGGTGAGGCTAGATGCGGCTCTGCCAAGAGGCCTGAAGGACAAGACAGCAGCTTCCATCAAGGACCAGGGACTAATTCAATCTCTTCTTGACAGATGCTTTGTGACGCTGATAGGCCTGGCCTCTCTCATTTCTCCCCCCCAACACTGCCCTCTCTTTCACCTCCTTCGCCTGTCTTAAAGACTCTTGAAGATGTCACATCAGGCAAATGCTGAGTTGTCAGAGAAGGAGGTGGAGCCCTAACAGAACATTAAGGCTAGTCAACAAAAACTGACAAAAGGGATGGAGATCTGAGGCCTGTTTTGTAAGGAGATGCATTCTGTCTCCAGTAAAGGAAAGAAGACTAGAAGGAAAGAGGGAGGGGAGAAGCGAAGAGAAATCCTTCTAATGTACCAGATGTGTCCTGACATGTCATATGTCTAGCTCTCCACAAAGCTCCAAGACAAATTGCATATGCCTGATGAACAGGAAGTGGGCATGGCTGTGAGTTTTGAAACTAGGGAAAGCTGCCAGCCTGCATCACAGTTAAACTAAAATGGTCCCTAAACGACTTTTGGTTGAACATGTTGGTTAACTTAATTTCACGCTCATATGCTACAGTTTTATAACACAGACTTCCAAATGATTACTTTATTGGCCCCAGGAAGCATGATGCACATAAGCTTTTAATTTGCTCAATATCATTGCAGTTTGTCTTAAATAGATAAATCATTGGTATCCACTGATGACCTTAGATTTCACCATCACCCAAGTTTCAAGTTTGAAATTCTAAAAATACTGCCAAGCTGAAGACATTGGAAGGTCATATGTTGGAACAGGAAATTTACAATAAAAGAAATGCAAATTGCCAGCAAACATAGAAAAATATGTTCACAAAAATTGATGGTTAAGTAAATATAAGTTGAAAGGACAATAAAATATCATTTTCATTCAAAAAAAGTCTGATAATCCTTACTTTGGAAAAGATGTGAGGAAATAGGGACCCTGTTACACTGTTGCTGTGATTCTAAGTACAACCATTTTCAAACTGCCTTGGCTCAATCTATTCAAACTGGAAATGTAGGTGCGTTTTGATTCAGATTTTGTAATGCCATGAATTTTCCTACTGCTGTACTTGTATATGTTTGAATTCTATGGAGTGGTCAAAATACATGAGCAGGATCTACATAGAGCAACATGAAATGGCTTCAGAAATATAATGTGCATGAAAAAAAGTCTTTTAAAAAATGAATTTATAGCATAATTAAATTAATATAAATAAAAATCACTCTAAACAACATTATATGCTTGGAGACATACATATATGGAAATGAAAAAAAGATGGATAGGAAGTGATTACATTCTATACAAGAGAGTGGATGTCCGTGGTCAGAATGATAGCGTTAAGAAGGGGGGATAAGTAAAAAACAATAATATAATTTTTTAAAAAATTAAGGAGAGGTGCTGCAAGGATAATAACTATATGGCCTTAGTAAGGAGCATGATTGATTCATTCCAATACAACTGAGGTCTGCAAAAAGAAAAATTAAAAGCGATAACCAAAAAAGTCCCTAATTATTCTTGCCTAAGGAAATTAAAGTGTAAGCTCAAAAATGTTAACTGAGGCAATTTATTGTAATAGGAATAAATTGGAAGCATTCTAAATGCTCATTCGTATGTTTATTAATTTTAAAGATTAAATAAATTAGCTTACATCTATTCAAAATTCTATAATGTAGCTTTGACAAACAATGAGATAATAATATATGAACTAAATGAAATGTTCTTTAAGATGCATAAACTGTTAAAATGGTATGGTAGTACATGAGAAAAGGCAAACTCAGATAACCTGAGGCATGTATTCCCTTCCTTCTTTCAGTAGACCCAGCAAATTTGTGTTTACTTACTGGACAAATGGGCTAATTTCAGTCAGTGGGTCAAGGGCCCTCCTATGGTACAGCTTGGTCCCTGAGACCCTAACAATGGCTACTGGTGTTGGGCAGGCATTGTACTGGCCCTCATGAACTAGGGTGTCTGCCAAAAGGCTGAGGCTGGATGCATCTCTGCCAAGAGGCCTGCAGGACAGGACAACAGCTTCCATCAAGGAAAGAAGGTCATTTATTCAACAAGGAAGGTCCCATTGTTACATGGTCACCTAGATGCTTCCTGCCCCTGTTTCTCTATAAATATGGTAGCGTATTTTAAAAGGGGCTTCCTTTCTAAGGTATTCTGAGTCCACGTATGTCTGAATGAGCATATGTGTAACTGGAATCTCAAAAAGGGAGAGGAAAAAATAGAGTAAATGTCTGAAAAGATGGTTGAGAATTTTCAAAAAATGATAAAAAGACATCAAACCACATCTTAAGAAACCCAAGCAGGATAAATTTTTCTACCACTCCCCCAACCCCTAAAAAAACTCACCTGAACATATCAAATTCAAACTGCTAAAAACCTGGGCTCATGCCTATAATCACAGCACTTTGTGAGGTCGAGGCGGTCAGATCTTTTGAGGTTAGGAATTCAAGACCAGCCTGGCCAACGTGGCGAAACCACCATCTCTATTAAAAATATAAAAGTTAGCCAGGCACAGTGGTGCGCGCCTGCAGTCCCAGCTACTCAGGAGGCTGAGGCAGGAGAATCGCTTGAACCTGAGAGGCAAAGGTTGCAGTGAGCCGAGATTGTGCCATTGCACTCCAGCCTGGGTAACAGAGTAAGACTCTGTCTCTAAAAAGAAAACAAACAAACAACAACAAAAAGATAAAGAGAGAATCGTAAAGGCAGCAAGTGGTTGGGGAGTGGGACTATGTACAGAATATCAAAGATAAGACATATACCACACTTTTTCATCAGAAACTTTGCACACCAGATGACATGACATTTTGAAAATTTAAAAAAAAAAAAAAAAGGAACTGTCAACCCAGAATTTCATTCCTAGAGAAAATATAAAAGAGAGAAGGCAGTCTGCTTTTGGCCATGATGGAGTAACACAGACAGAATATACGTTCCCACATTGAACAATTAGGAAAACAAGTAAAATATATGAAAAATCGTTTTTGGATATTAGATAACATGTAGCATGAAACAGCGATTCTTGAAGAAAGGAAAACAAACAAGATGAGAACTGAGCAACTGTGTCAGCATATTGCAGGGAGGCAGTTTCCAGGTAATACAGCCGGGAGAGGGAACGCAAGGAAAGCCTAGCAGATTTGCTGAGTTGAGAAGAGAAAGTACAGAGTTGAGGAAGGCCAAGCCTGCAAGATTTTGCATAGCAGACTACTAGAGAGAAGAGTAATGACCGAGAAAAAGTTCTGGAGTTCTACAGAGAGGTCCTCTCACCTTTTTAGCTGAGTATTGATCTGTTCATGTGTGAGGAGAAACTAAGACTGGGAAGCAAATAGCCAGAAAGTAACAGGCTGAAAAATTCCCGGATCTTACACAAGGCTGGAAACAGTGCATTTTCCCAGCAGCCAAGGTGAAAGTCATTGTAATACAAGACTTGTTCCCTCTAGTCCTGAGGCAAGGATTGCCTTATTTATGGGACTAAACCAGCTAGATTGAAGGCTGCCCTGGGCCTGCTATACACAAAGCAAGCCTCCAAAGGATGCAACTAATTCCAAGCAACCTAATTAAATATCAGGCAAAGGCCCATACTATGTAAAGGAATAAACAAAATGCACCAGCCAAAAACATAAAATTTACAATATTCAATTAAAAATTACTAAGCGTGCCAAGAAGTAGGAAGATATGATGAATTATCAGGAGAAAACCAGTCAATAGAAAGAAACAGAGATAACACAGATTAATTAGCAGGCAAGGACATTGAAACAGCCATTCTAAATACTTTGCATATGTTCAAGATGACAAAGAATGAAATAAACATAATGAAAAAAGAACTGGAAAATTTTGAAAAGACCCAAATTGAAATTCTAAAGATGAAAAAATATAATATCTGAACTGAAAAATATACTGAATGAGATTAATGTCAGACTATAATTTTAGGAAAAACAGATCAGTAAGCAGGCAGACGTAGCAATAGATAGTACCCTAAATAAAGAATAGAAAAAAGAAAAAATGAACACAGTATCAGTGACCTCTAGGATAATACCAAGCAGTTGAACATACACATAAATGGGTCCCAGGACTTGGGTTGCAGGACAGTTGGGGGAAGGGAGTGGAAGGGACAGAAAAAATATTTTTAAAGAAATCATGGCCAAAATTTCCCTCAGTTTGAAAACCCACAAATCTAAGAACCTAAAAGAATCCCAAGCAAAATAAATAAATAAAAAATAAAATCATATTGCTGAAAACTAATAACAAATAGAAAATTATTAAAGCAGCCATAACATTATATACAGAATATTATAGACATTGCATACACAGGAACGAAGGTAAGAATGATAGCATACTTCTCATCAGAACTATGCAAGCCAGAAAATGAAGAAGCAACATTTTTACTTATTGAGGGGAAAGAAAAAAGAAAAGAAAAACTATTAACCTAGAACACTACACTCAGAGAAAATATCTTTCAAAAATGATTATAAAATCAAGAATTCTTCATACAAACTTTATCAGCATATTGGCTCAATAAGAAATGTTATGGGAAATTCCTCAGAAAAAAGAAAGGTTATAATATATCAAATGGAAATTTAGAATTAAAAACACTAAAGATAGTGAAGTATGTGGGTAAATATTTTTTCTTATTTTTTAACCTCTTTAAAATATAATTGCTTAAGACAAAATGAATAACAATTTATTATATGATTTACAACATATTGGAAATAACACAAAACATAAAGGACAGCATGAAATGATATTGGAATGTGGGTTGTAAGTGTGATCCTAACACTACACATGAAATGGTAAAATGTTATACGAAGGTAGGTTGAGATATGTTTAAGATATATATTATATGTCTTAGAACAATCACTTTAAAAAGTAATGCAAAGAGGAAGTCTAATAATCCAACAGGGAGAAAAAATGGAATTTTACATATATATGTGTATGTATGTAAATAAGTGTATGTGTGTATATATATATGTGTATGTGTATATATACACACATATTTAATATATACATATATAGTACACTTATATACACACATATATTATACACACATATATACACATATATATATATTTATGTATGTTAAGTCCACTAATCCAAAAGAAGAATAAAAAAGGAAAAAAGGAAATATTTTAATGGATTTAATAATTTTAAAAATAGCAAGTGAGGAGATGTAAACCCAAACATTTCAATAATTACATTGACTATAAATGGCCTATATAGCAAGTCCTACGTAGGAACCCTATATAGGAACCAGGCCACACAGCAAGAGGTGAGTGGCAGGTAAGCAACCATTACTGCCTGAGCTCCACCTCCTGTCAGATCAGCCGCAGCATTAGAGTCTCAAAGGTGCACAAACCTTACTGTGAACTACACATGCAGGTGATCTAGGTCATGTGCACCTTCTGAGAATCTAGTTAATGCCTGATGATCTGAGGTGGAACAGTTTTATCCTGAAACCATCCCTTGCCCCTTCCCATCTGTGAAAAAAAAATTGTCTTCCATGAAACCAGTTCCTGGTGACTAAAAGACTGGGGACTGTTAGCCTATATAATATAATTAGGAGCCAAACTTCATCAGATTTGATTAACTATTAAGACACAATTATATGCTGTTTGCAAGAAACATACTGTTTTCAGAAATATGGATTTTGTTTTTTCAACTTTTAATTCAGGTTCAGGAGCTACATGTGAAGGTTTGTTATGTGGGTAAATTGCATGTCACTGGGGTTTGGTGTACAAATGATTGTGTCACCCAGGTAAAAAGCATAGTACCCGATAAGTAGTTTTTCAACCCTAACCCTCTTCCCACCCTTACCCTCAAGTGTCTATTGTTTACCATTTTGTGCCCATGTGCACTCAGTGTTTAGGTCCTACTTATAAGTGAGAACGTGCAGTATTTGGTTTCTTACGTGAACTTGCTTAAAATAATGGCCTCCAGCTTCATCCATGTTGCTGCAAAACCCATGATTTCGTGGGGAAGGTTCATCTTTTTTCTGGCTGCAGTATTCTGTGGTGTATGTACCACATTTTCTTTTTTGAGACGGAGTCTTGCTCTGTTGCCCAGGCTGGAGTGCAGTGGTGCGATCTCAGCTCACTGCAAGCTCTGCCTCCCGGGTTCACGCCATTCTCCTGCCTCAGCCTCCCGAGTACCTGGGACTACAGGCACCTGCCACCACGTCTGGCTAATCTTTTTGTATTTTTACTAGAGACGGGGTTCACCATGTTAGCCAGGATGGTCTCAATCTCCTGACCTCATGATCCACCCATCTCTGCCTCCCAAAGTGCTGGGATTACAGGCATGAGCCACCGCACCCAGCCCACATTTTCTTTATTTCTTTATTCAGTCCACTGTTGATAGGCATCTAGGTTGATTCTATGTCTTTGCTATTGGGAATAGTGCTGCAAGGAACACACAACTACATGTGTCTTTTTGATAGAACGTTTATATTTCTTTGAGCATACACCCAGTAGTGGAATTGCTGGGTCAGATAGTAGCTCTGTTTTAAGTTATTTGAGAAATTTAAGTTTTAATTAAAGTTATAACTTAACCACGGGCACATAAGGTATCTCAAAGAGATGGTAGGCAGTTTCTTTTCTGTTTTTTTTGTTGTTTGTTTGTTTGTTTTTTAACAAGATTTAGAAACTCTCCAAAGTAGTTTCAAGACAGGAAATTAGAAACTATCCATGGGTGGAGGTGGGGGAGTCTTAATAAATGACAAAGTCACACAAATAACAAACCAGAAAGGAATCATTCCTGAAACCAGGAATTGAAACCCATGCTGCCTTTGCCAAAAGACAGAGCCTTAGCTACTGACTTATAGCACTGAGCAGTTTCTGTTGCTCTTCCCAGAAGTCTAGGGCAGCCAATGTCAAGCTTGCAGAGGCTTTTAACTGCTCAAGATAATTTTTAGGGCTAACTATGACATGAACCCCCAAATTCCTGTCCTCTGGATGGTGGAGACCAAGAGAAAGTACCTCCACATGGTCACAAGGTTAAGCTCTTAAGGATACAAAACAAGACAGAGAAATTTTATCCGGTATTGGTTTCAGGGACCCGTAGCTAACTTGGTAACTGACCAGCTGCCAGGGTGGCTTAAAATGTGAACTTACAGGGGTTGTAAGCCCATGTCCTATCCAGTGATACCTCTCTCTGTTATGGAATGACACAGAAAGACAAATTCTTAGCACAAATTGCACCAGATTTGTTACATTCTAAGGCTAATCTCACAAATCCTCTTTTTTTCTATCAAACTCTTGCAGAGGAGACAAACAGTGAGGTTTAACATTCCCCCCACCCTCACCCCCACCACACATACACATAGATAGAGAGAGAGAGAGACCAGAAACTTGACTAGTAAGAATTTCTTAGGCTGGGCACACTGGCTCATGCCTATAATCCCAGCACTTTGGGAGGCCGAGGCAGGCGGATCACCTGAGGTCAGGAGTTCAAGACCAGCCTGACCAACACGGAGAAACCCGTCTCTACTAAAAATACAAAATTAGCCAGGCGTGGTGGCACATGCCTGTAATCCCAGCTGCTCGGGAGACTGAGGCAGGAGAATCACTTGAACCCGGGAGGCGGAGGTGGTAGAGGTTGCAGTGAGCCAGGATTGTGCCATTGCACTCCAGCCTGGGCAACAAAAGGGAAACTCCATCTCAAAAAAGAAAAAAAAAAAAAAAGAATTTCTTATCCTTTATGCTGGCATGCCAGGTTTCTAGGTTCCCTACAGTTTTCAGAAGAATAGAGCAGCTTTTGATGACCTTGCTCACTGTTCCATAACTGTGGGGGTCAAGCCACTTTACAAAAGAAAATCACTCTGTTCTGTTTTATGGAACCACAGGCAAAAGATTCTCAATTTTGCAAGATGCTGCTCAACAGGTTGTGTGTGGAACCAATTTAACATTTTCCACCCCAGTTGAAGCCAAATACACATAACAAAACAGACACAAACAGACACTAGTCACCTCGTTCAGCACCGAATATTGACCTGGCGAGGCTCAGACTTTCTCCCGTTGGTCCCTGTTGTCTTTGATCCACTCCTGGTGGGGAAGGATGACCTCTGAATGGTAATTCAGTGGGTGGTCTCTGGGCAAGATGAAGACCAAGTCACCCGGAGTCAGGTCTGCTGAGCTTTCTCCAGGACTCACCAAATGTGACCAGATAAATAAGGAGGGTTCTCTGAGTTAGGCCTGCTGGCCTTCCATCAGCAATTCTTTCAGAAATTCCCTCCACATATACAAACACACATAAAGACAAGACAGACAGAAGGTCTTCCAAATCGAGATCCCTAACCAAGAACTCCAAGAGTGTCCCTTCCAAACTACCCTCCTATTCTCTGTCTGACAAATCTCCCCAAAGTCTTCCTGACTGAGGAGACGTCTCCGAAAACAAGACTCTTCCTGATAATTAGGGAGAGCTGACCAAGAATCCGGAAGGAGTCAAACTGAGACAGACACCCCACAATGGGGCTGCAGAAGAACTCAGACCCCAAAAGAAGTCAAACCATCAGGAGAAGGAAGGAGGTGTTGACAGCACCTACGATACTTACCAAACCAAACACTATGTAATGGGGCTACAGCTACAGACACTCCATGACTGAGCTACACACAGACACCCTGTGATATGCCTATAGTTATGGGCTATCTCCCCAGGACTATTTCCTTATTGCAATTAAATCCATGCACATTGTCTCAGCAGTGCCCCGCCAGGAGAGAGAGTACCAGAGTCAGCCCACCGTCCAACAGAACTAAGTTGCCACAAATGCTGGTCTCTGGATCCACTGTGGGAGGGAGCTACTGAACCATGGGCAGGTAGCCACAATGGCAATCCCAGACGAGCCCCCAAATTTGTAACCACCCAATGGGTTCACTTTGCCCACTGCCTAGACAGAGCCAGTTTATCAAGACGGGAATTGCAATGGAGAAAGAGTAATTTACACAAAGCCAGCTGTGAGGCAGACTGGAATTTTATTATTGCTCAAATCACTCTCCTACTCTGTTGATAGTTTATTTTGCTGTGCTGAAGCTCTTTAGTTTAATTAGGTCCCACTTGTCTTTTTTTTTTTTTTTGGTCGCAATTGCTATTGAGGACTTAGTCATAAATTCTTTCCCAAGGCAAATGTCCTGAATGGCGTTTTTAAAGTTTTTATCTAGGATTGTTGTAGTTTGTAGTCTTACACTTAAATCTTTAATCCATATAAGTTAGTTTTTATAAGTGGTGAAAATAATGGGTTCAATTTCAATCTTCTGCATATGGTTAGCCAATTATCTCAGCACTATTTATTGAATAGGGAATCCTTTTCCCATTGCTTGTTATTGTCGACTTTGTTGAAAATCAGATGGCTTTATGTCTGGGTTCCCTAACCTGAAGACACATACTTTAAATATATACACACACATAGCTTAAAAGCAAAGGAGGGAAAAACATATACCATGCAAACACTAACCATATGAAAGCTGGAGACAAATGACCAATAAACTAATGAGATGATGTTCAACATTACTATTAGGGAAATGCAAATGAAAACCACAATAAGATACCTTTATATCCATTCAAATGACTATTTTTTAAGAACAGAAAATAAATGTTAGTGAGGATACAAAAAAATTGGAACTCTTGTGCATTGCTGTTAGGATTGTAAAATAATACAGCTGCTATGAAAAGGAATATAAAGTTTCCCCCAAAAATTAAAGAATAGAATTAACATATGATCTAACAATTCCACTTCCGGGTATATACTCAAAAATAATTGAAAACAGAAATTTGAACAGATATTTGTGCAACGATGTTCATAACAGCATTATTCACAATGGCCGAAAGGAAGAAACAAGCCAACTGCCTATAGAGGGATGAATGGATAAACAAAATGAGGTATATACATACAATGGAACATTATTTGACTATAAAAAAGGAAGGAAATTCTGGAACATGCTACAATATGGATGAACCTTGAAAACATAATGCTAACTGAAATAAGCTAAATATAAAGAAAACATATTGTATGATTCCACTTATATGAGGTATCTAGAATAGTGAAACAGTCAACCTGAAGAATCCTATATCTAACAAACAAATCTTACTAAAAACCTTCTCACAAAGAAAACAGTAGACCCAGATGTTTGAAGTGAATTCTATCAAACATTTAAAGAATAAGTCGTATCAACTTTATACAAATTCTTCCAGAAAATAAAAAAGGAGTGATACTCTCCAACTTATTTTATAAGAGCAGCATTTTCCTGATTCAAAGTTCAAACAAATATATTACCAGAAAAGTGCAGGTCAATATCCCTCTTGAATATAGATGTAAAAATTGTTAACAAAAGTTATAAATATAATATATCAATATTTCAAAATTATACTACTTCATGTCTAAGTGAGTTTTATCCAAGGAATGGGAGGTGGATTTGTATTTTAAAATCAGTTTTTTAAATTTACCATATTAGCAGGCTAAACAACCCAAGCCATATAATTATCTCAAAATGCAACAATGGCAGTTGACAAAACACAACATGTATTTATGATAAAAACATCTCAGAAACATAAGAAGAAAAAAAAGAACTTCTTCAACCTGAAGGATATCTACGGAAAAAAAAAAAAAAAAAAAACAACCCTACAACTAACACCATATTTAATGATGAAAAAACTGAATGTTTCCCTTTCTAAGATCAGAATAAAAGGATGTCCACTCTTACTACTACTATTTAACATTGGCCTGGAAGTTCTAGCTAATGCATTCAG
This sequence comes from Macaca thibetana thibetana, assembly GCF_024542745.1. NCBI lineage: Eukaryota > Metazoa > Chordata > Mammalia > Primates > Cercopithecidae > Macaca > Macaca thibetana. Next base: position 6,811,377 of record NC_065583.1, read on the forward strand.
GTAAGAAAAAATAAATAAAAGGCGTACAGATTGGAAAGGAAGAGCTGTTTATTTTGCACCATGATTATTTATATAGAAAATCCCACGGATTCTATTTTTAAAAGCAACTAGAAATAAGAGTTCCGCAAAAACACAGACTACCAGGCTGACATACAAAAACCTATTGCATCTTTATATAATAACAATGAAAAAATGAAATTTGGCATTTAAAAAGGTCACCTAAATAACATTTAAAATATGAAATACTTAGGTATAAATTTAATTAAATATGTGTAATATCTACACAATGAAAACTACAAGATATTGTCTTGTTCCTTCCCTGGCTGTCTCTACCTGCTAGGACATAAGTTTCACAAGAGCTGGGACTTGATCTTCCTTATTCACTGATGTAACCCCTCCTTGACTATTCTAGTACCGGGACATAGCCCATGCTCAGTAAATAAATACTTGTTGAAAGGAATGTAGAAAGCAAGGGAAGAAGGGGAGAAGAAAAGGAGAAAGGGATAAAAGGAGGAAATAAGAGCAAGTGAATTCATTGTGATATAATTAGGCAGGGTCACTGGAACATTGAAGTGCTAACCTTCTCTGAGGTTCCTAAGTATGTGCATAAGAGGCAGTGTGAAGCAGAAGCACATTTTACTTGTTGCTGGGATTCTGGTCCCTGGCCACAGTTAGCATCTAGAAAGTCAACTGGTTACCAGAGAGGATTCACTTTCTTTTAGCCCATACAAGGTTGTTGGTTCCACCTCCCAATGTATCCCTCATCTGTGCACTTCTCACCATAGCAAAGGCCACCAGTCCAGCCCATGCTATTATTACCTCTCCGTCAACTACTACAAGTCTTGTTCATTGGTCTCATGGCTTTCCTGCTGCCACCTGTCACTCCCTTTTGAAACAACCAGGATGATCTTTTAGAAATAAAGCCTCCTCAGAGCAGAAGCCAATGGTCCCCAAGACCTCAGGCACCTTGTTCGTGGCTCTACAGTCTTCTCATTATGGACCTTCTGTCGTGCCTGCCTTGCAGTTCTTCATAGCACCAGACTCTGCCCACCTCCCTCACCCTCTTAGGTCCTATTCTCTGCCTGGAACACACTTCTCTAGTCTGGTTCCTTCTCATCCTTCAGAGTCAGCCTAAACATCCCTTCCTTGGAGAGCAATCAGAGCCCTCTACTTACTCTCTCCAGAGATGCCTTCCTTTCACGGTGCCTATCACGATTTGTAATCATGTATGCATCTTTTTGTTTGTTTGTTTAAAGTCCCTCTTCTATCCAGATATAAGCATCATAATGGAAGGGCTATGTTTTGTTTGTTTATTTCACCACTGTATCTTCAGCACCTAACACACAAAAGAAGCTTATTACTATTGTTGAACCTAGAATAAGACGACACACCTAAAACTGTCTGATCTTTGACAAACCTGACAAAAACAAGCAATGGGGAAAGACTTCCTATTCAATAAATGGTGCTGGGATAACTGGCTATCCATATGCAGAAGACTGAAACTGGACCCCTTCCTTACACCATACACAAAAATTAATTCAGGATGGATTACAGACTTAAATTTTAAAATGAAAACTTTGGAAGACAACCTAGGCAATACCATGCAGGACAGAGGCATGGACAAAGATTTCATGATAAAGATGCCGAAAACAATTGAAACAGAAGCAAAAACTGACAGGCGAGATTTATTCAAACTAAAGAGCTCTGAACAGCAAAAGAAACTATCAACAGAGTAAACAGACAACCTACAGAAAGGGAGAAAAATTTTGCAAACTATGCATCCACAACAGTCTAATATCCAGCATCTATGAGGAACTTAACAAGAATAAAACAAACAAACAACCCATTAACAAGTGGGCAAAGGGGCAAAGGACATGCATGGACACTTTTCAAAAGAAGACATATATGCAGCCAACAATCCTATGAAAAGAAGCTCAATATCACTATCATTAGAGAAATGCAAATCAAAACCATAATAAGATACCATCTAACACCAGTCATCAAAATGGCTACTATTAAAAAGTCAAAAACTAACAGATTCTGGTGAGGTTGTGGAGAAAAAGGAATGCTTTTACCACTGTTTGTGGAAGTATAAATTAGTTCAACCCTCACGGAAGACAGTGTGGCAATTCCTTAAAGACCTAAAGACAGAAATACCATTCGACCCAGCAATCCTATTACTGGGTATATGCCCAAAGGAATATAAATTACTGTGTTATAAAGACGCATGCACATGTGTGTTCATTGCAGCACTATTCACAATAGCAAAGACATGGAATCGACATAAATGCCCATCAGTGATGGACTGGGTAGTACAAATGTGGTACATATACACCATGGAATATTATGCAGCCATAAAAAGGAACAAGATCATGTCCTTTGTATGGAGCTGGAGGCCATTATCTTTAGCAAACTAACACAAGAAGAGAAAATCAAATACCACATGTTCTCACTTGTAAGTGGGAGCTAAATTATTTATGAGAACACACGGACACATGGGGGTGGGTGTCCTCGGAGAGGGGAGGGTGGGAGGAAGGAGAGGATCAGGAAAAATAACTAATGGGTACTAGGCTTAATACCTGGGTGATGAAATAATCTGTACAAAAAACACCCATGACACAAGTTTACCTATGTAACAAACCTGCACTTATACCCCTGAACTGGAAATAAAAGTTAAAAAAAGAATAAATGAGCATATATATAATATATGCTTATTTTTATATATAAACATATGTATGCTCATATAAAATATTATAATATAAATATGTTGTTTGTATTATATATTAACATTATTATAATATAACAATATTTATATATTATATACATATATATATATGCTCATATTAGCCTGAACTACAATTTCAGATCCTACTCCAGTATGAAGGAAGTCAGAGCAATCCTTCCAGGGAGAAGCAGAAGGTTTGAGAGTCAGAGGAAAGAAAAATGACCATGTCCTCCAAGGTGAAAGGAGGCTGGTCCAGACCAGCTGTCCAGGGAGGGAGGGGGCCTCCCCAAAGAAACCACCTCACCGGCTAATCCGGGTAGGAAGGGAAGACAGATGCTCTAGAAGTGAGAAAAATACACTTTGGGAGGCCGAGACGGGCGGATCACGAGGTCAGGAGATCGAGACCATCCTGGCTAACATGATGAAACCCCGTCTCTACTAAAAAATACAAAAAACTAGCCCAGCGAGGTGGTGGGCGCCTGTAGTCCCAGCTACTCGGGAGGCTGAGGCAGGAGAATGGCGTGAACCCGGGAGGCGGAGCTTGCAGTGAGCTGAGATCTGGCCACTGCACTCCAGCCTGGGCGACAGAGCGAGACTCCGTCTCAAAAAAAAAAAAAAAAAAAAAGAAGTGAGAAAAATAGAGAAAGCTGGTTGGTTTGTAATATCCCAGAGATAGAAAAGGAAACTATCCACTTTTTCTCTCAAGTATTTCATTCTGACTTTTAAGACTCAATAGTCCAACACTCAGAAAAGCTGTTCAACACTAGTGTTTCTTAGGGGAATATTTTCCCGACAAAAAAGCCATCTGGTCACCTGAAACTCAAGACCTAAGTTCTTCCTTGCCCTTCCTCACATTACGGCAAACACTGTTGTTGTTGTCGTTGTTGTTGTTGTTTTTGACTGTCATTCACCTTCGTAATTGTAGAAAATTTGGGCAATGTCTTAGAGTTAGTAAATGCTAATAGCTACTGAATAAATAAATGAATTAGCAAAGAATAAACAAGTATACATTATACAATTTGTGGACAACTAGCCGCTCCTCCCCACAAAAAAAAAAAAAAAAAAAAAAAAAACATAATAGAAGGTGACCCTAATCACTTGTGTTTACAGATTTCTGCTCCTTGGCACACAGTGTTAGTGAAATTTATAAGCTAATATTTCAGAATAACCATTTGTAGCATGTTATAGTCAATTAAAGTTCTCTTTCCCATGACCTCCATTTGTAATTAGCGTGGAAAATGGGTTTTAGCTGCTTGCTAGAATACACTTTTACTACTGTGTTCTCTCTCTGTCAAGTGACAAAGAGCTGACCTTCATTTAATAGCTGCGTGTCTGCTGTAGGCCGCTTCTGCTGCAATCACTACAAGCAATTGGCTAAATTCTTTGCCTGCACTGGGTCAAATCCTGAAGATGCCATTTAGTCCAGTGAAGGTACAAAGTTCTGTCCCTTCACTCATGCTGCCTCCAGCTTACTTAAAACACCGCTTTCTGAACCTATGTTAGTTGATAAACATAGTAACTGGAGTCAAGGCCCAGGGAAGTCATTGTTAAGATGTCAAGCTAGAGAGATGAGCAGAGAAGCAGAGGCAGGAGGAGCCAGGCCAGAGCAGAGTAGGTGGCTCTAACAGAAGGCAGCCACTTGCTTGCACCAAGATATAGGGAGCCTGTCCAAGATCTAGATAAGAGGCTTCCACTACTGTGTGCGAAGAGGACGGGTAAAGCTTACATAGTGGATTCATATTTGTGAATATTTTAGTCAAATAAATAAAAAGATGCAACAATGAAGTGACTTAAATTGTTACAAGCATTTTGATCTCTCTATAAAGACACTCCTGGAATGAAGGGGCAACTGGCAACAATGATTATATCTCCAAAGGGTCAGGGCATGCAAGTGACCTAGGGACTTGGTTTTTATGCAAGAAATCCTTAGTGAAAATGGATGACTAAAACACTAACTCGGCAAGCAAATAGCTCAGAATCCATATTGGCAAATGCCACTTCATTTAGAAAGGAGAAGCTATTTATCAAATATGCCTTTTCATCTCAGAAACCAAATTTTATAGCCTAAGAATGTCTCATTCTCCCAAGAATGCCTTTTTCTTCCAATTAGTTTGAATAGTATGATTACAAGGGCTCCTTAATGCCCAATCTAAAATATCCCTATCCCACTACTTGGCTACACCATAATTTTCCTACCATGATATATGGCTTTAGCTTTCATTTTTTGCCCTCTTTTGTAGGCAAATTTCCAGAAAGAGATAATGCTTTAAGCTCATCACAATTCTTAACCAGCATCCTGACATAATAACAGAGTACTGACATCTGGACAACCATTTACAGTCTTCAAAACATTTCCACATTCATCACTGCATTTTATCTTCACCATAACAATTAAGGTTATTGCAACAAATTATGTTGGGAAAACCGGAAATCCACATGCAGAAGAATAAAATTACCTCACATCATATACTGTGTCTACACACACACACACACACACACACACACACACACACACACACACCCCAATGGAATAAAATAGAAAGCCCAGAAATAAATCCACTTATTTATGGTCAGTTGATCACCAACAAAGGTGCCAAAAATACATAATGGGGAAAGGACAGTTTCTTCAATAAATAGTACTGAGAAAAACTGGATATCCACATGCAGAAGAGTGAAATTAGACCTTTACCTCACACCATATACAAAATCAACTCAAAGTGTATTAAAGACTTAATTATAAAACTTGACACTGTTAAACTACTACAAGAAAATGCAGGGGAAAACTTCCTGATATCAGGCTGGGCAATTAATTTTTTCAGCTAGGACACCAAAAGCACAGGCCACAAAAGCAAAATGTACAAGTGGGATTTATCAAACCAAAGAGTCTTTGCACAGCAAAGGAAACAAACAACAAAGTAACAAGATAACCTACGGAATAGGAGAAAATATTTGTGGACCACACATCTGATAAGGGGTTAATATCCAAAATACGGAAGGAACGCAATAGCAAGAAAACAAATAGATTAAAGAATGGGCAAAAGAGCCGAATACACACTTCTCAAAAGAAGACAAACAAATGGCCAAGAGGTACATGAAAAAATGCTCAACATCACTCAAATTAGAGAAATGCAAATCCAAACCACAATAGAGATCATTTCACACCTGTTAGAAGGGCTGTTTTCAAAAAGAAAATATAACAAGTGTTGGTGAAGATGTAGAGAAAGTGACACTTGCATGCTGTTAGTGGGATGTAAATCAGCACAGCTGTTATGAAAAATAGTACGGAGGTCCCCCAAAAAGTAAATCTAGAACTACCATATGATCTGGCAATCAAACCTACCTCTGGGTATATATTCAAAGGAAATAAAATCACTATCTCAAAGAGATACCTTCATTCCCATGTTCACTGTAGCATTATTCATAATAGTCAAGATGTGAAATCAACCCACATTTCTATCAGCGGATGAATGGATAAAGAAAATGCAGTATTTGTATACAAAGGAATACTATTCAGCCTTTAAAAAGAAGGCAACACTGTCATTTGTGACATGGGTGAACCTAGAGGACTTTATGCAAAGTGACAAATACTGCATAATTTCCCTCTTAGAATCTAAAAAAAAAAGGTCTAACTCACAGAGGCAGAGAATACACAGGTGGTTGCCAGTGTGTGGGAGTGGCAATGGGGAGATGTCAGTCAAGGGATACAAAGTTTCAGTTCTGCAGATGAATAAATTCTGGAGAGCTAATGTACAGCATGGCAACTATAGTTAGCAATACTATCTTTTATACTTGAAATTTGCTAAAAGAGTAGATGTTCAATGTTCTCACCACAAAAATAATAATAACAACAATAATTATGTGAGGTTAATTTGCTTGATAGTGGTAATGAATTCATGATGTATACCCACATCAGAATATTAGGTTGTGTATCTTAATACACACAATTTTTACTTGTCAGTTAACCGTCAATGGAGCTGGAAAAAAAAAAAAAAAACACTACAACTTTCATCGTTGCATTTGATCTTCACCACGAACACAGAGGCCACTATGGTCTGTGTCCAGGTACTTTTTGTAACATTATCCCTGGTCTTAACAAGAACTCCTCCAGAGAGGTGCTGTTGGCCTCACTTGGCCAAGACTCAGCAATGGGACCCTTGCCCGAGATGACTCAGTGGTTGCTGGGCAGGGCAGAGATGCAGGCTCAGGCCAGGCCATCATCGGAGGCCCTACCTTTCTCCCTGTCCCTACCACTGTTCTTAAACTGGGGTTCTGAACCCCAGAGGATCTGCAGTCACCTCTGGAAGAGCTCAGGATGCCTACAAGAAGTTTAAATTTTCATTTTGTTCACCATCTTCTTAATGTTAACCTAAGCCCCGGAGCTTTCTTGAGGTCACTGGGGTGACCACCATCAGGTGGAACACACCTCTGGGGTTTTGGTGCCTGTCCTTGCCGCAGGGTGTGTGACAGGTTGACTCCGAGGGATTCTATGGTACTGTGAGACAAGGTAGCTAACATCAGAAGCCATACACACTCATTTCTGCCTGCCAGTAAAATGTCACAAGCCCCTAACTATATGACGACACACAGCTCTCCAGAAAGATGCTCTGAAAACAAAACAGGGGACAGCACACGGCCCCAACATCTCCTGCCTGGGTCACTGTATTCCTGAAAGGATGAATGACCCTAGTCCTTGCCTTTTTCTTCACATAACAACGGCAGGGCTAGTGATTATGCTGTTGTAATCAATAATCAGATGTGTTTTGTGGTGTGTGTGTGTTTGTTTTTGAGACAGAGTCTCATTCTGTCACCCAGGGCTGGAGTGCAGTGGTGTGATCTCAGCTCACTGCAAAGTCCACCTCCTGGGTTCAAGAGATTCTTCTGCCTCAGCCTTCCAAGTAGCTGGGACTACCGGCGCGCACCACCACACTAGGCTAATTTTTTGTATTTTTAGTAGAGACGAGGTTTCACCATGTTGGCCACGCTGGTCTCGAACTCCTGACTTCGTGATCCACCCGCCTCAGCCTCCCAACAGGTGTGCTCTTATACCCAACCTTGGTGGGACTCTGCTTTAATGTAATCTATGAGCAAGTGTGATGTGGTTTTGTATGCACTGAACATCCACAGCCCATCTATAAACTAGAAGCTAAAACACTACGCTGGGGCAGTCTAACAGAACCTCTCAGAAAGACTTTCCCTGGGCTGCAGTCTTCAGTAAGACTTCTCAATAAAACTAACTTTGATTCTTTAAAAGCTTGTTTTTTTCTTTAGTCAACAGTGCAAAGGCAGATATTGCATCTCAGACATATGTTTGTGACATGAGAGCAGGAAATGAAGTCACAGCCTCCTCTATGAATGGAATCACAGCGATGTGAAGAGAGGGAGTGGTGAGAGAACTGAAATACCCCACATGGCTCCCATGGCCCGGGTTCCCATAGCCCAAAACACCATGAGCCACGGCACTCAGAGCCTTGGGCGCGCCCACGCCAGTCATTGATATCATCGCATCAAAACAGCAGCGTTTGTCATGTTAAAGCATACTAGTTAATTTAAACTGTATCTGGCTTTATGGCCTTATTTGTATTGTATTGCAATTTCTAGTTTTAGAAATCTATAATACTATAAGCATAAAATGATCTTGATGCTCATTTCACTGACTAATAAAAATGATTTAATTGGCCCCGGTGCAGTGGCTCACACCTGTAATGCTAGCACTTTGGGAGGCCAAGGCGGGTGGATCACAAGGTCAGGAATTCGACACCAGCCTGGCCAACATAGTGAAACCCAGTCTCTACTAAAAATACAAAAAAATTAGCCAGGTGTGGTGGTAGGCACTTATGTAATCCCAGCTATTCAGAAGGCTGAAACAGGAGAATCACTTGAACCCAGCAGGTGGAGGTTGCAGTGAGCTGAAATCGCACCATTGGACTCCAGCCTAGGTGACAGTGCGAGACTCAGTCTCAAAAAAAAAAAAAGAAAAAAAAGATTTAATTTTTAATTGGATACCTGGGGGTCATTCAACTTCTTCCCTCTAAAAGCTGTTCAAATGTTGTTTGAGTTTGAGAAGATACATTAAACCTGCTGTCCCCAACATTGATGGAAGATGGAACAATGGGTATCATTATCCACCCTCATTTTTTTTAATGAAGGAGTTGGAGTTCCACACAGAAGAACTTGCTCAATATCATTCTTCTCATCTATGTTTGAACCAGAACCAGAGTCCCAAGTCTTCTAGGGTAGTAGAGGGAAGTCTAGAGAAAAGGTTGCAAACTGGTGGTCCATAGGCAAATTTCGGTCTCTTCCTACAAAGTATTAAAAAATTAAGATCATTCACATTAAAAATCCTGATTTTCCAGCTTCTCTTGAAAAATTAGACCTGATGACAGTGACCCACATTCCTACATGACAAACAGTGGTCAGGATTTGGACCCATTGCTCTGCATCAGGGGGGCTCAGACCTACCTCAGGGCCTCTCAAATCTCCCGGGCTTCTGCTCCAAGGCAAAGTCTGATTGAGCAGGTTTGCGGTGGGGCCTGAGGTTCTAACAGGCTCCCAGGTGGTGTGAATACTCCTGGTCCAGACATCTGACTCTGATCTCTTCTGCCTCCATCTTTCACTTTTAAGGACCTCTCTGCTTACACTGGCCCCATTTGGATAATCCAGGATCGTCTCCTTTTATAAAGTCAGATGACTAGCAACCTTAATTCCATCCGCAACCTTAGTTCCCCTTTGCCATGTCACCAAACATATTCACAAATTCTGAGGATTAGGTCCTGGGCATCTTTGGCGAGCCATTATTCTGCCCACTACATTCAGTAAATATGCATTATTTTGCTATTCAAATTAAGTTAATTTCACCTTTCTACCCTGCCCAAAGCCTTGGTCAGATAGGCAAGGTCATTAACATCTGGTTCCTCTAGCCCTCAGTAATGTCAACTCAGGTCCTTATTTGTTTTTCTCAGTAAAACCAACAGTAGCCAGCTGTTATCTTGTGGCTTTATATAGACAGGCTGATGACAGGGAAATAGATTGGCCATGAAAAGTTCTACAAAGCCAGTGAGCACCCAGTCGAGGCCAATACCAGCTCAGGGGAGCTCAGACAGTTGAGAAGGTTAAGAATGAATATCTAATTTTAAAATCAGATGGCCAGGCATCATGGCTCATCCTTGCAATCCCAGCACTTTGGAAGGCCAAGGTGGGCAGTGGGCAGACCGCTTGAGTCCAGGAATTTGAGACCAGCATTCCCAACATGGTGAAACCCTATCTCTACCAGGAAAAAATACACCCATACACACATATCCAGAAGCATATATATCTGTGTGTGTGTGTGTGTGTGTGTGTGTGTGTGTGTGTATATACACGAACTTATCTGGGTGTGATGGCACACACCTCTAGTCCCAGCTACTTTGGAGGCCGAAGTGGGAGGATTGCTTGAGCTTGGGAGGTTGAAGCTGCAGTGAGCTATGATTTCGCCACTGCACTCCAGCTGGGAAGACGCAGCAAGATCCTCTCTTAAAATAATAATAAACCAGAGCTTAACCAGAGCTTAAGCTCTGATTTATTATCATTATTTATAGAAGTGAGGTGCCTCCCACACCCACTGTGGAGCTGGAACCACAGTGGCCTTCTGACTGTCCCCACCTACTCCCTTGGAAGAAAGGGAAGAGGCGAGTCTTCAGGCCAACATGGGTTTGTACATAGGCTCCTTCACCCCACAGGCTATGTGACCTGGGGAGAAGGATTAACTCCCCTGGGCGTCCTTTTCCCCATCTGTAGGATGGGTGTGGTTACCCACACTTTACAAGGCTGTTGTAAGAACTTGCGATGACATGTGGCACAGGGCAGATGCTCAGGGCTCCTGAGCAGTGACATTACATCTCATCCTCGGGTCCCCTGCAGCCTGATACATCCCAGAAAGAGTCATCTTCTGCTTCTGTGCTTTTGGTTTTCACTTCTCCATCCCTTTGCCCACAACCTGTTTCTTGCCCTCTGCAGGTTGAATGATCTCGAAGGCATTTCACACTACAGTCTCAAATTACTTTTTAAAAATCCTTTTGCTTCCACTAATAATGAATAAATACTTTGACGGTGTAAAATATTCTAACAATACAGAAATGAATTTATAAAGAGTAAAATATGCAAGTCCCTCTTAACTCTCACTCACTGCCCCAGACAACCTCTGCCAATAGTTTGGTGTATATTCATCTGCCCTTTGTATTCATTTGCATATATGTACATGCACATATATACATATAAAATGTCTCATATAAATATAGTACTGTGCATTGAGGTCCAGTTAGCCTAGGTGGGGCGCTTATGTCTCCTGCACATTTGTGCCCCTGCTGAGCCCCCGAAATTCCTGTGCCCCCTTCCTCTAGGCCTTTACTCTCTAGAAACGACTGGGTCAGACTCCACAGACTTCAAGCTGCCTTCCCACCTGCCTGCTTCTTCTTCTGAGTTCCAAAAACAGTTATTCAGTGAAATATACATTTCTCAGCGGATAGATGTAAAGTCCTACATGCGGTCCACATATGTGTGCTTCCTTGTAGCCCTCTGCAGGGTCTAGAACAGATCTGGGCATGTTGTAGGCAGTTCACAAATAAATAGCAAGCATCGTGCTAATGTTTACCACTCAGAACTAACATTTTTTGAGCACTTATCATGTGTTAGACAGTGCTAAGAACTTTTACTTAAGAGTCACACAATTAGCAAGTGGACGAGCCAGGATTCAAAGGCAGTCCCATTGACTTAGAGGTGCATGCTTTTACCCACCATGTTGTACTGGCTGTGGGTCTGTTGTGGGTGGATCCCAGTCAAGCCAGATCACACCTATTCCAGAGACCCCGGTGCTGCTAGTTTTATCTGTTCCTCTCCAGAAGCAGACCCGCTCTCCCCAAAAGAAGAGCCCCAGGCATTGACTTCATTCCCAATTTCAGCACGGACTTCCCACCCCAGCCCCTGTGGCCTCATCATCTTCCTCCTGCATGGTCTTCATCACTGGCTTCCCAGCCTCAGTGTCTCAGCCATGCATTAGACTCACCTGAATTCTGCTCCCTGCACTCCAGCTTTCCTCCCATCCCCGGTCTCAGCCTCATCCTCCTGAGCCTCTGAAAGCTCAGGAAAAGCACAGCACCTGATTGTCTTAATCATGAATCATCAGTTTAACCCAGGTCCTGCTGACAGGAGGAAAGGGAGATTCAACACTGAGAAGCAGATACAGGTGCAGCTAGGGCATCTGCTCACTGCCATTAAGGCTGGTCCATCCACAGATGTGAGCACTCTGGAAGCTCCTCGCGGGAGAGGGAACACAGCATGAAGCAGGCTGAACGTGACAGTCAGTGTGTACTTGTGATGGAAGCATCTCAGTGCTCCCATTAAGAATGCTGTCATTCTCACTCGGGTTCCTGCTGACTTGAAGAACCCTGGGAGAGAACAGGGTTTTCTCAGCCTCATCAGCCAAGTTACCTAGAAGCAAATTAGCTTTATGAAGCCGTGACATGATGATGATATAAGTATGAAGGAAGTACTGTAAGCAATTTTCCACTTTCTTTATTACACTTTTTTTTTTTTCTGGCAAACTTATCAAAGTGAATCTCTCTAATTAGCTTCTGTAGTTGACATGATTCCCAGAGCCAAGCCAGCAAATCAAGGGTCAGATGACACAGTGTTTTGTTAAAAGTGCATTATCAAAGGCTATACGATTTACAATTTTAAAAACTGTTCTCATGGCACATGCACTTGGCACATAGAATATGCAATACTGCTCGAAAACAAATGTATGAAAACTCACAGCACTGATATTCAATGAAATGCAACTAAGACATCAAATTACCATTTTACTTTATTAAATTGACCCTAAGTATTTTTTTAGTAAATGATGGCCACTGCTGGGAATGCTGAGGTGAACCTGGTTCACTCATGCCTAATGGAAGCCATGGTCCAGTTGTACAAGGCTTTTGGGAAATAATTTGACAGTACACATCTAGAACACACGACGTTTCTATCCTTTTGCTTGGTAATAAAAGTTGGAGGGTTTTTACATGTTCTCACTTATAAGTGGGAGCTGAACAATGAGACATGGGCATAGGGAGGGGAACAACACACACTGGGGCCTGTCGTGGGGTCAGGAAGAAGGAAAGCATAGGGAAGAATAGCTAATGCATGCTGGGCTTAATGCCTGGGTGATGGTTTGATAGATGCAGCAAACCACCATGGCACACATTTACCTGTAACAACCCTGCACGTCCTGCACATGTACCCCAGAGCTTAAAACAAATTTGTTTTTAATGGAGGGTTTTAACCAAAGCAGGAGAAGCTCCCAAGTAAAATGCTAAAGATCTAAGGAGGCTGATTACAGCATGATCTAAAATGGGAAAACCTGAAAACAATATAAATGTCCAACCACAGTATCTTGGCTAAATAACACACGATGCAGCAGCAATATTCTGCAGTCAATAAAAATGGTAATTATGAATATTTAGCAACAACAAAGTATATTTATGATAAAATGTTAAATGAAAATAGAATACAACTCAAGTTCCTTATCATCTCACCTGTGTCCCCATTCAACCAGGGACTCAGAAGGAATTCCCAGCAATGAAAATAGTAGTATTAGCATTTATGTGAGACTTTTTTTAATCAAAATTACCTTTAATATAACTGTGTTTATAAAATAAATTTTAACACTGTTGAGCTTGTACATATTAATGCTGAGATTTTAATTTTTTTTTCCTTCTGCCAAAGTATATCTTTTGTGGCTGGAATAATCAGCCTTCTGCTCCCCCAGTGAGTAGTTAAGCTTTTCAGCCTGTATTATTCCTTTATCTACCTAAGTGCCCTGGGATAAAAGCCCCAGCCTTTCAACACAGCACCATGAGAGATGGGACTTGTATCAGCGAATTTAGCAAAAGTCAGTGGCATAATGACTCATCGTTGCCCGAAATCAAAGTGTTTTTTCTTAAAAAGGGAAAGTTGTAAACTTAATCCCTGCTTTTTGATCCTAGCCAGGCTAGGGGCAGGAGAGATAAACTTTAAGAAATAAAATAAATGAGTTCAATAAGGATTATGTGCTTACTGTGTGCTCCTGGCTATGCTAAACCATTAGGGCAGGGAATAAACACCTGTGTTCTGGAATCCAGGAACCTGGGTTTGACTCCAGGCCTCCCTTTTACCAGCTATATGGCCTTTGGCTTAAGTTACTCGACCACTCTGAACCTTACCCTTCTCTCCGTTCATCAGGTTTCGACTACATGTCAGGCTCTAGGATGAGCACTGGGGAAACGAATCATTATGGCCAATCGCTAGAGGGACCTCATCCTTCCTAAGCGACCGTGAAACTTTCATAAAATTACCATATTCTAGGCCAATTACCCTTTGGAGAGGGGTAAATGCTCCTAATCTCTTACAGTTACCTTTTCTCTGAACCCACTGGGGATAATCTCGGTATTCAGCTACTTTCAAGGAGTCAGCAATATTGAACAGATCTGTAAAACAGAAAACTTCTAACGAGAGGGACACCTGCCAGCCCTTTTAAGGAATGAGAAGGCCACGTGAATCTCCTAAGAAACATCACTGAAGACTTAGCAGTAAGGACAGAAAACACCACATACCCCACGGAAGACTTTGCCCAACACCCCCTCTCACACCTCCTTCCCAAACGCCAGAAGGAGGAGTGGGGGCTGGCAGGGGTTCTCCCTTGCCCACCTGCCATCAGCCCAGCAGACTCAGGGCTTCTCTGTCCTCATAATATCTCCCTGCTCTGACACAGCCCCTCCCAACCCGCCAGCCCACACCCACCAGCGAAGGGCACTGTAGCTACCTCACCCTCCCTCCTTAAAATGCATGAGGGGGAGGGGCCGCAATTATATAATGTATATTTTATTTTCTTGTCCTGCATGCTCTGAACGGTACTGCTTAATTGTCATGACCTGTGTTTGTCAAATGGCTCTTTAGGAATCTTTGTCTAACCTTTGTTCTTTCAGAATCATTAGATCAGTGAGGTTGTGACAATTTGTTTTTAGTTCTAAGGGAAGAAAAAAGGTATCTTTGGTATATGATGAGTACATTCAAGTGTGTGTGTGTGCGCACGTGTGTGTGTGTGTGTAGCAGGATAAAGAGGGGGAATCAGTGATGATGAGGATGAAGGTGGAATTTTTACTGAAATGGAAAAAGGCTTCTGGCTGAATGACTCCAAGTTATTATGACTTCATCTCATACAAAAGGGGATAAGTAGTTTCTATTCAGAGTCTAAAATAAGCTTGAAAAATCACCAGGCAAGCCCAATGCCTGTCATTCTTTCTCTGGAGAAGGGTAATTGCTCCTAATCTCTTACAGTTACCTTTCTCTGAACCCACTGAGGATAATCTCAGGGGCAAGTTTCTGAGTCATGAGCAATACCAGAAGGCTCAGTGGCCTGATGGGGAAATCCTCCTCTCTTGGGTGACCTCTGAAATTATGCTTCTAATCCTGGATAAAGGAGGCAAATGAATCATTGTCAGTCTGGAGGTGCCCTGAAGCTTATCCAAGAAACTGGTCAAAGGACTACGACGAAAACAAGAGCTGGAAGAGAAGGCACAACAAATATGGTGCCTCTAGGGCTATTGCCCTACTGGGTAGGGAAACTCAAGTCATTGAATCAAAAGAGCACAATACGTCCAGATCCATCAGATTCCTAGTGCTTAAGACCACCACAAGAGTAAATTGTTATGTATTCAACCATTGGTCATTCAACTGCTATTGAGGGCCTACTATGCATTCACCGAACACCAGTCACTAATACTCAACAACTAATATACACCAGGCACTGTTCTGAGCTCTGGAAATTCAAAGTGAAAAGGCAGACAAAAATCTCAGACCTCTAGTTGAGAGAATTTGAGCACTTAGCAATAAACTAATAGATATGTATTAGGGTTTTCCTGCGATGGTCTCAGTTTGTACGTGTTATTCCAAAGAAATTATTAATAGCATCCTCTTATACTTTTACAATTATTAGTTTGGAAGGATAAATTACATGGCCACTCTACTAAAAGTCAAGGAAGATAAAGATTGGATTTATCAAAATAACAACTGGAACAGCTGAAGTTTAAGTGGAATGCCTGGGGAGAAAATCTGACTGAAATTACTTGAAAAAGAATGGGCAAAAAACAGCAATGGACACTGTGAGTGAAATTAGTTATTTTGAAGAGTTTGATTTAAAGGGAAGCAGAAAAGTAGAACAAAAACTGGTGTGCATCCAGAGAGTTTATTTTTAGTATGAGACAAATAGGAGCCTGTTTGTACATTAATGGATTCACCTGCTTAAATGGGAACCTTGGTGATGAATAAGGAGTGAAGGCAATTGTTGAAGAGCTGTCCTTGAGTAAGAGAGAGGAGAGGAGAGCCATTGTGGATGCAGAGGGAATGCCATGGATAAGAGAGAAGAGGATTTATCTGTTGTACTGGAAGAAAGATTACGGATGGATGGATGGATGGATGGATGGATGGATGGATGGATGGATGGATAAATGGGTACCTAGGTGGGTAGGTGGGTGAATGGATGGATGAATGGATGGACAGGTGGGTGAGTGAGTGAGTAGGTGGGTGGTTGGATAGATGAACAGATGGATAATAGATGAATGAATGAGTGGAGAGATGAATGGATAGACGATGGATGGATGGATAGGTAAGTGGGTGAGTGGGTGGATAGATGAACAGACGGATAATAGATGAATGAATGAGTGGAGAGATGAATGGATAGACAATGGATGGATGGATAGGTAAGTGGGTGGGTGGGTGAATAGATGAACAAATGGATAATAGATGAATGAATGAGTGGAGAGATGGATGGATGGATGGATGGATGGATGGATGGATGGATAGGTGAGTTAGGGGGTGGGTGCCTAGTTAGGTAAATGGATGAATGAATGAATGAATGGACTGATGAGATAGGCACAAGCTTAGGTAGATGTGGTAATGGATGCTAGTAGAAATTCTCATTATATTACCTTAATTTTCTTAGCAAAGTAAGAATCAAGGCCTTCTTTGGTGGGGAAGAGGTGTTAGGGACTTGAGGAAGAGAGAAGAATTCGTGAGGTTGGTGTCTGGAAAAATAGGAGAGTGAATAGACTTGGGAAAAATGCAAAGACTATCTGGCATCCCACATGGATGCTTGGGATGTGTGGTCTTCACTGTGATGAAAGAGGATCAGCGTGGTTAGGGGGTTTCTCTTCAGCCACATTTGCTGGTTGAGTGCATACTCGAAGTTCTGGAAAGTTGGATATAACAAGCTTTCAGATCTCATCAGACAATTAGACCGAAAGTACAAGGTAATGAAGGGATGCACACGGCAGTGATTAGAATGTTGAAATATGTAATATAAACTGGGTAGGGAGAGAAGTGGGGGGCATGAAGAAAGTGACCAGTAGGGAATAGTATGTGGTAGGGCCATTGGACTGGAGGTCTTGGTAGGGTTCAAATTTTGCATTGGAGGCACTAAATCTGGAAAGACAGGAAGCAGCAATCAGAGAGTGGGATGGCAGAGGGTGAACTGATGGAGGAAGTATAGTTATTGGTAATGACAGCAGGGCATGGGAGTGGGCACCTGAAATAGAAATACCAGAGTCCGCTAGGCACAGTGGCTCCTGCCTGTAATCCCAGCACTTTGAAAGGCCAAGGCAGGTGTGCATATCACTTGAGGTCAGGAGTTCAAGACCAGCCTGGCCAACATGGCAAAACCCTGTCTCTACTCAAAATACAAAAATTAGCTGGACATGGTAGTGCTTGCCTGTAATCCCAGCTACTCAGAAGGCTGAAGCAGTAGAATCATTTGAACCCAGGAGGCAGAGGTCGCAGTGAGCCAAAATCGTGCCACTGGACTCCAGCCTGGACAACAGAGCAAGACTCTGTCTCAAAAAAATAAAAATAAAAAAAGAAGAAGAAGAAATATCAGAGTCGCACTGTGTAAACTTACTGGTGGCTTGTTGGTAGATTTAATAGCTGAAAAACGCACCTCAAAATGCCTGGGCTAGAAAGCATTCGCAGATATATTTTATTCAGGTTCCCACAGATAAATATACAATTTGGGGAAACGTTGTAGCTTTTAAAAATCTTAAGTTTTCAAAGTGGGTCATATGCAGAAGGATATCTATCACACTTTGTTGAAATATAATAAGAGGAGATTTTCCTGACAGCTCTTCTAGCCGTACATACTGAGTCCCTGGAGAAGGATGATTCTGTCTGAGAAAAGCATGTTTCTCTACTATTTCTCAAATAACAGATGATCTGAGGGTAACAGAAGAGTTAATTAACTTGAGTTTTATCAGGTGAAGACTGCCCACGTACCTTGGACTGAGAAACAAGAAGAAAAGGTAATTGGTTTAAAAAAAAAAAAAGGTTCAGGGAAGCAAGGAAAGCAATAAGAGATTCGGAATTTTAAATGAGAAAAAGGAGTCAGACAAAATTTCTTAAGACCTTTTTTCTGCAGAGAGAATTCATTGCAATTTAACCAAAGAGTGACATTTGGTGGAATTGACAGGAAGAGCCAATCGTACCTTATGACGCCATCAGATGAAGTTCGCATGAATCTGCCAAGGCTGAAATCCAACAGGAGGCCGGGTTTGAGCTCCAGTTCCTTGGAATGACTCAGCTGTAGTTTCCTAAAATTGGTACCCCATTTCAACATTCTGTTCCTTTCTATCAGCTTCTCCTTCTGCTTAGAATGTTCTTTCTGATCTAGTTGATAAAACACCTTCTTATGTTAAGGCTCATTCGCACTCCTGCCAAAATTAAAATTAGGAACCACTTTTTTTTTTTTTTAATGAGACGGAATCTTACTCTGTCACCCAGGCTGCAGTGCAATGGCGCCATCTCAGCTCATCGCAACCCCGCCTCCCAGGTTCAAGCAATTCTCCTGCCTCAGCCTCCCAAGTAGCTGAAATTACAGGCACCTATCACCGTGCCTGGCTAGTTTTTGTATTTTTAGTAGAGACGGGGTTTCACCATGTTGGCCAGGCTGGTTTTGAACTCCTGACCTCAGGTGACCCGCCAGCCTTGGCCTCCCGAAGTGCTATGATTACAGGCATGAGCCACCATGCCCGGCTAAATTAGGGACCACTTCTATTGCACACATCTCTATTCTAGAATTCATTTCACTGTATGGTGATTATTTATTGGTAGAAATTTACTCCAATTCAAATATTTATTGAAAGGATTATTAAATATCTATATTGCACTAAATATTTTGGACGCAAGTGAAAAGTTTCAGTAATTCACCAAATGATGTAGTGAGTGTGATATGAACAACTACCTAACAAGAAATTTTGAGTAAATTTTTCACTTCTAAAGCATATGATTTACAACTTACAGACATGGTTCTAGCGAACATTTTTCTTCCTTTCTCTTTGGGATTTTATTTCTTTTCTATATATTAATAAATGTAAATATTAGGTCTAAAAAGCCCAGCTCCTTCCTGACTCTTGGACAATGGTGAGGAGTCAGCAACAAACATTTCTAAAGGATGCTGTCTTCTTACACACTTCTGCAACTGTATGTCATTGGACTTGTAACGGGAAGAAGGATCTCAGCCTAACGTTCTGCATTCGGGCAGCCTTTACCTATTCTTTTTGTCATTTCACTTTTTGCCATAGAGGAGAAACCACCAATTCGATTTGTCATAGCTCAAAATACTAACAGGGCGATGATTGCTAGTAAGCAGAATGACTGGGTTAAATACATGTATTTTACTTCTGAAGTATTTCAGGATAAAGCTCTTTCAATATGAAAACTCTCACATCTGAAATGTTATTTCTTTGATAAGTTTCTAACATTTTATTGAGACCCTTTTTCTAATATAAAAATATCTTGGGGAGAGAAATGTTGATTTCTTTATCAATAATTAGTAACTTGCCTCCATTACTATTCCGCATTGAACTAAAAGTAGTAGCCAATGCAATTATTTTTTTGGTGCAAAAGTAATTGTGGTTTTTGCCATTACTTTTAATAGATAAGAGAAGCCTATTACAAGCATAAGAACAGAAAAGAAGCAGCAAAACTCTCTCTTTTTACAGATGTTGTAATTAGTATAACTAGAAAATCCCAGATAATCAATGACACTAGCTCAAACAACAAAAGAATTCCGTAAAATAGCAAGATATAAAATTGACATAAAATATCTGCAGCCTTCAGTTAAAGGATTCTGGGAAGATAGCAGAATAGAAGCACCAGAAATCTGTCTACCCACCTAGACAACAATTGCACTGACAAAATATGTATGAGGTAAGTATTTTGAAACCTTGGATCTATTGAAGGCTTTTAACTTCCAGGGGGAGGCTTGGATGGTAAATTACAGCTAATTTCAGTCAATTTCAACTCTTAGCACAGCAGTGGCTACCCAGCCCCCACCCAGCCCCATGGCAGGCAGCTGTCCGTGTGTTCCCAGAGCAGCTTGCTTGCAGCCTTATAGAACTAGAGTGGGCAGAAAGGACCTTGTTCTCCAAATATTTGGGATCTGTCCTGTCCTCTGATTACGGATCACTGATTGCAGCTTCTGATCACGGAGGTGCAGACAAAGAGGCAGGAGGCCATTGTTGATGGGGTTTATACCCCAGCTCTGGGCAGGTTGGAAAACATGAGCAGGAAAGCTCTTTTCCCGTAGGAGACACTCAGCAGATCTTTGTTGATGTTACCCTGGTAGAATACCAGAATTTGGTAACAAACGTAATTTAGAGAGCTTACAAAAAGAAGAAATAGAAACATCAAAAATGCTTCTAAGATGATGAGCTTGGGCACCTGAACGGAGAGTGTTATGCTGATGCAATTCAGAAAGTTGAGGAAGAGAAATACCAGCATCACAGTGTGTGAATTCGTGGTTTGTTGACAGATCTAACCACCGAAAAACTAATCTACCTCAAAATGCCTCAGGTTAGAGTATATGCAGAGTTTACATAACTCAGACTCCCACAGACAAATATGCAATTTGGGGAAAGATTGTAGCCTTTGAAAATCTTAAGTATACAGAGTGGGTCATATACAGAAAGAAAGAAATATATTCATCACACTTAAAAAAAAAATACTAAGAGGAGATTTTTCCCGACAGGCCTTCTAGCCATCTTTACCCTGAACCTCTGGAGAAGCATGATTCTGTCTGAAAAAGTAGGCATTGTTGTAAGACCCTGTCCTGCTGAAATGACTTCCAGGGCATGCAAAAAAAAAATTATTTCTAAAGATATCCATCAGGTAGGTTTGTTGTAAGAATTAAACAGGATAATGCTCTTAAATCTGTTAGCAAGGTTTTTTACTTAGAGCTCCTCAGTAACAGGAGCTACTACTGCCACTACTCCTCTGCACAGAGATAGATTGCAACAAACAAACAAAACTTGAACACAGCTGTCTTAAAGATGCTTCCTTCGACTAAAGGAAGACATGGAGGAAGTCAAAAAAATTATGTATGCACAAACTGGAAATATCATTGAAGACATAGATAACATAAAAAGAAATAAGAGAAATTCTTGAGCTGAAAAATACAATAATTGAAGTTAAAAATTTACTACAGGGGAGGTGGGTCCAAGATGGTTGACTAGAAGCAGCACCATTTGGAGGCCCCCGTTGAAAAAAATCATAATAAGTATGTGAATCCTTCACTGGCAACCAACGTATCCAGGTTCTGTCATCAAAATTGACTAGAAGCTGGGCGCAGTGGCTCATGCCTATAATCCCAGAACTTTGGGAGGTTGAGGGGGTGGATCACCTGAGGTCAGGAGCTCAAGACCAGCCTGGCCAAGATGGTGAAACCCTGTTTCTACTAAAAATACAAAAAACATTAGTTGGGCGTGGTGAATACAAAAACATTAGCTGGGCGTGTTGGCACATGCCTGTAATCCCAGCTACTTGGGAGACTGAGGCAGGAGAATTGCTTGAACCCGGGAGGTGGAGCTTGCAGTGAGCCAAGATCGTGCCAATGCACTCCAGCCTGGCCAACAAGAGTGAAACTCTGTCTCAAAAAAAAAAATTGACTAGAAGGCTGGCATGACCCACGGAGAGAAGGAAGAGCAGTGTGGTTCTGCAGCCCACCTGTCAGCCACATAGGGAAGGAGAATCCCCGCCCCCCAGCTGAGGGAGGCAGTGAGTGAGCACACTACCCCAGCTGAGGAAGCTGTGTTTTTTCCATGGAACTACGCAACCCATGGATCGGAAAAGCCCACTCACAAACCCATGTCACCAGGGCCTAGTGTCCCAACCCCAGAACATGCTAATTCTTACGGCCTCTCAGCTGGAATCAGTTTAAGCCTACCAAACTCCTGAGGAGAAGGTCAACCAGCACCAGCTGTGGCTACCTGCTGTCTAAGCCATTTGAGCTCCTTGGGGGAGAGGCAGCAGCCAGCACTGGGACTCACAACTGACTAACACGTTAAGTTCCCTGGGTGGGGACAGGGCGGCACCCATTTCTATAGCTCCAGGATGAGCTTTTCCCCTGCTGGGGCAAGGGAGGCTGGACAGCTTGGTCCCAAGACTTGTCCCCACGGCCCAACACACTGGCTGTGGCAGTCTGCAGCCAGAGTACCTCTTCATGTTTATCCCTGACCCATCCTTCCTCAGTGGACAGGGCTTCCCTGCAGGATCTCCAATAACTCCAGTCAGAAGCACAGGGACAGATTTCGTATCTTCCTGGGCCTGAGCCCCTGTGGGGAGGGGTAGCCACAGTCTCTGCAGACCAGCCGACTTAGCCTCTCCTCCTGGTAGTTCTGAGGAATCTGGGCAACCCAGACAAGTGGGTTTCCCCCTAGCAAAAAGCACACCCACCACCAAGGGACAAAGTGCTTCATTAAATGGGTCTTGCTCCCTGTGCCACCCAACTGGGTGAGACCCTCCCACAGGGGTTATCAAACACCCTATACGGGAGGAATCCTACTGGCATCAGGTTGGTGCTCCTCAAGGTCAGACGTCCCAGAAGAAGGAGCAGGCATGCATCTTTGCTGCTCTCCAGCCTCCTTGAGTGACATCTCCAGGCACAGGAGTGAATCAGAAGAATAAGGCCTGAAGTGAACCCTCAGCAAACAGCAGCAACTCTACAGAAGAGGGACCTGACTGTTGAAAGAAAAACAAACAAGCAGAAAGTGACAACAATAGCATCAACAGCAACAACAAAAAGGCCCCCACAAAAACCTCATCCAAGCATCAGCAGCCTCAAAGACCAAAAATAGACAAACTCACAAAGATGAGGAAGAATCAATGAAAAAATTCTGAAAATCAAAAAGGCCAGAGTTCCTCTTCTCCAAACGATTGCAACATCTCTCCATCAAGGGCACTGAACTGGACGAAGGATCAGATGGATGAATTGACAGAAGTAGGCTTTAGAAGATGGGTAATAAAAAACTACAGTGAGCTAAAGGGGCATGTTCTAACCCAAGGCAGAGAAGTTAAGAACCTTGATAAAAGATTAGAGAAATTGCTAACTAGAATAACCAGTTTACAGAGGAACATAAATGACCTGATGGAGCTGAAAAACACAGCATGAGAACTTCGTGAAGGATATGGAAATATCAATAGCCAGACTGACAAAGTGGAAGAAAGGATACCAGAGTTTGAAGGCCACCTTTACTGAAATAAGACATGCAGACAAAAATAGATGAAAAAAATGAAAAGGAAGGAACAATGCTTCCAAGAAATATGGGACTTCATGATTGGAGTACCAGAGGGAGACAGGGATAATTGAAATAAGCTAGAAAACACACTTCAGGATCTTATCCAGGAGAACTTCCCCAACCTAGCAAGATATGTCAACATGCAAATTCAGGAAATACAGAGAACACCACTGAGGTACTCCATGAAAAGACCAAACCCAAAAAACATAATCATCAGATTCTCCAAGGTCAAAATGAAGAAAAAACTGTTAAGGGCAGCCAGAAAGAAAGGCCAGGTCACCTACAAAAGGAAGTCCATCAGACTAACAGCAGACCTCTCAGCAGAAACTCTACAAGCCAGAAGAGATTGGGGGCCAATATCTGACATTCATAAAGAAAAGAATTTTTAACCCAGAATTTCATATCCAACCAAATTAAGCTTCATAAGCCATGAGGAATAAAATCTTTTCCAGACAAACAAATGCTGAGGAATTTTATTACCACCAGGCCTGTGCTGCAAGAGCTCCCGAAAGAATCACTAAATATGGAAAGGAAAAACCGTACCAGCCATTGTGAAAATACACCAAAATATAAAGACGAATGACACTATAAAGAAACTATATCCGCCTGTAATCCCAGCACTTTTGGAGGCTGAGGCGGGCAGATCACAAGGTCAGGAGATCGAGACCATCCTGGCTAACTCGGTGAAACTCCATCTCTACTAAAAATACAAAAAATTAGTCAGGCATGGTGGCAGATGCCTGTAGTCCCAGCTACTCGGGAGGCTGAGGCAGGAGAATGGTGTGAACCCGGGAGGCGGAGCATGATGTCAGGATCAAATTCATACATAACAATACTAACCTTAAATGTAAATGGGCTAAATGCCCTGGTTAGAAGGCACAGAATGGCAAATTGGATAAAGAGTCAAGATCCATTGGTGTGCTGTATTCAGGAGACCCATCTCATGTGCAAAGACACAAATAGGCTCAAAATAAAGGGATGGAGGAAAATTTACCAAGCAAATGGAAAGCAAAAAAAGCAGGGGTTGCAATCCTAGTGTCTGACAAAACAGACTTTAAACCAACAAAGATCAAAAAAGACAAAGAAGGGCATTACATAATGGTAAGGGGAACAATTCAACAAGAAGAGCTAACTATTCTGAATATATATGCACCCAATACAGGAGCACCCAAATTCATAAAACAAGTTCTTAGAGACCTACAAAGAGACTTAGACTCCCACACAATAATAGTGGGAGATTTTCACACCTCACTGTCAGTATTAGGCAGATCAATGACATGGAAAATTAACCAGGATATTCAGGACTTGAACTCAGCTCTGAATCACGTGGACCTAGTAGATGTCTACAGAACTCTCCACCCCAAATCATCAGAATTTACATTCTTCTCAGTGTCACATGGCTCTTATTCTAAAATCAACCACATAATTGGAAGTAAAACACTCCTCTGCAAATGCAAAAGAACTGAAATCATAAAAAACAGTCTGTCAGACAACAGTGCAATCATATTATAACTCAGGATTAAGAAACTCATTCAGAACCATGCAATTTTATGGAAATTGAACAACGAACTTCTGAATTACTCCTGGGTAAACAATGAAAATAAGGCAGAAATCAAGAAGTTCTTTGAAACCAATGAGAACAAAGAGACAGTGTATCAGAATCTCTGGGACACAGCTAAAGCAGTGTTAAGACACAAATGTATAGTACTAAATGCCCACATCACAAAGCTAGAAAGATCTCAAATTGACACCCTAACGTCACAATTAAAAGAGCTAGAGAGGCAAGGGCAAACTAATCCAAAAGCTAGCAGAAGACAATAAATAACTGAGATCAGAGAAGAACTGAAGGAGATAGAGACACAAAAAACCCTCGAAGAAATCAATGAATCCAGGAGCTATTTTTTTTTTTTTAATTAACAAAATAGATCACTAGCTAGACTAATAAAGAAGAATAGGGAGAAGAATCAAATTGACACAATAAGAAATGATAAAGGGGATATCACTACTGACCCTACAGAAATACAAACTACCATTAGAGAATACTATAAATACCACTACACAAAAAAACTAGAAAATCTAGAAGAAATGGATAAATTCCACGATGAATACACCCTACCAAGACTAAACCAGGAAGAAGTTGAATCCCTAAAATAGATCAGTAACAAGCTCTGAAATTGAGGTAATAATTAAAGCCTAGCAACCAAAAAAAAAAAAAAAAAAAAAAAAAAAAAAAAAGCCCAGGACTAGACGGATTTACAGCTGAATTCTTCCTGAAATATAAAGAGAAGTTGCTACCATTCCTTCTGAAACTATTCCAAACCCTTCTGAAACTATTCCAAACAATTGAAAAGGAGGGACTCCTCCCTAACTCATATTATGAAGCCAGAATCATCCTGATACCAAAACCAGAAAGAGACGCAACAAAAAAAGAAAACTTCAGGCCAATATACCTGATGAACATGAATGAGAAAATCCTCAATAAAATACTGGCAAGCCAAATCCAGCAGCACATCAAAAAACTTATCCATCACAACCAAGTTGGCTTGATCCCTGGGATGCAAGGCTGTTTCAACACATGCAAATCAATAAACATAATCCATCGCATAAACAGAACCAAAGACAAAAACCACATGATTATGCAGCAAAGGCCTTTGATAAAATTCAGCATCCCTTCATGTTAAAAACTCTCAGTAAACTAGGTATTGATGTAACATATCTCAAAATAATAAAAGCTATTTATGACAAAACCACAGCCAATATCATATTGAATGGAAAAAAGCTGGAAGCATTCCCTTTGAAAACTGGAACAAGACAAGAATGCCCTCTCTCACCATTCCTATTCAACATAGTATTGGAAGTTCTCACCAGGGCAATCAGGCAAGAGAAAGAAATAAAGGTTATCTAAGTAGGAAGAGAAGAAGTCAAGTTGTCTCTGTTTGCAGAAGACATGATTTTATATTTAGAAAACTCCATCATCTCAGCCCAAAAACTTCTTGAACTGATAAACAACTTCATCAAAGTGTCAGGATACAAAATCAATGTGCAAAAATCACAAGCATTCCTTTACACCAACAATAGGCAAGCAGAGAACCAAATCATGAATGAACTCCATTTCACAATAGCTACAAAGACAATACAATACCTAGGAATACAGCTAACAAGGGATGTGAAGGGTCTCTTCAAGAAGAACTACAAATCACTGCTCAAGGAAATAAGAGAGGACACAAACAAATGAAAAACATTCCTGGATAGGAAGAATCAATATCGTGAAAATGGCCATACTGCCCAAAGTAATTTATAGATTCAATGTAATTCCCATTAAAATACCATTGACATTCTTCACAGAATTAGAAAACACTATTTTAAATTTTATACGGAATCAAAGAAAACCCCATATAACCAAGACAATCCTAAGCAAAAAGAACAAAGCTGAAGGCATGATGCTACCTGACTCCAAACTATGCTACAAGGCTACAGTAACCAAAACAGCATGGTGCTGGTACCAAAACAGACATGTAGACCAATGGAGCAGAACAGAGACCTCAGAAGTAACACTACACATCTACAACCATCTGATCTTTGACAAATCTGACAAAAACAAGCAATGGGGAAAGGATCTCCTATTCAGTAAATGATGTTGTGAAAACTGGCTAGCCATGCAGAAAACTGAAATTGGACCCTGACCTTACACCTTATACAAAAATTAACTCAAGATGGATTAAAGACTTACAAAATGCAAAAACATAAAAACCCTAGAAGAAAACCTAGGCAATACAATTCAGGACATAGACATGGGCAAAGACTTCATGACAAAAACGCAAAAAGCAATTGCAACAAAAGCCAAAATTGATAAATGAGATCTAACTGAACTAAAGAGCTTCTGAACAGCAAAGGAAACTATCATCAGGGTGAACAGGCAACCTACAGATTGGAAGAAAATTTTTGCAATCTACCCATCTGACAAGGGCCCAATATCCAGAATTTACAGGGAACTTATATTTACAAGAAAAAGACAACCCCATCAAAAAGTAGGCAAAGGACATGAACAAACACTTCTCAAAAAAGTAATTTACATGGCCAACAAATATATGAAAAAAAAGCTCAATATCACTGATCATCAGAGAAATGCAAATCAAAACCACAATGAGATACCATCTCACACCAGTCAGAATGGTGATTATTAAAAAGTCAGGAGGAAGTTTCCAAGATCACTGAATAGTAACAGCTCTGGTCTACAGCTCCCAGCATGAGCAACACAGAAGACGTGATGTCTGCATTTCCAATTGAGGTGCTGGGTTCATCTCACTGGGGCTTGTTGGACAGTGGGTGCGGGACAGTGGGTGCAGCCCATGGACTGAGCTGAAGCAGGGCGAGGCATCGCCTCACCCAGAAAGTGCAAGGGGTCAGGGTTTCCTAGCCAAGGGAAGCTGTGACAGACGGCACCTGGAAAATCGGGTCACTCCAGATACTATGTTTTTCCAACGGGCTCAGCAAACAGCACACCAGGAGATTATATCCTGTGCCTGGCTCAGAGGGTCCCGTGCCCACGGAGCCTTGCTCACTGCTAGCACAGCAGTCTGAGATCCAACTGCAAGGCAGCAGCCAGGCTGAGGGAGGGGCGCCCACCATTGCTGAGGCTTGAGTAGGTAAACAAAGCTGCCAGGAAGCTCTAACTGGGTGGAGCCTACCACAGCTCAAGGAGGCCTGCCTGCTTCTGTAGACTCCACCTCTGGGGGCAGGGCATAGCTGAACAAAAGGCAGCAGAAACTTCAGACTTAAACATCCCTGTCTGACAGCTTTGAAGAGAGTAGTGGTTCTCCCAGCATGGAGTTTGGGATCTCAGAATGGACAGACAGCCTCCTCAAGTAGGTCCCTAACCCCCGAGTAGCCTAACTAGGAGGCACCTCCCAGTAGGAGCCAACGGACAGGTGCCCCTCTAAGATGAAGCTTCCAGAGGAACGATCAGGCAGCAACATTTGCAGTTCGGAAATATTTGTGGTTCTGCAGCCTCCACTGGTGATACCCAGGCAAACAGGGTCTGGAGTGGACCTCCAGCAAACTCCAACAGACCTGCAGCTGAAGGTCCTGACAAAGGAAAACTAACAAACA
This sequence comes from Macaca thibetana thibetana, assembly GCF_024542745.1. Taxonomy (NCBI): domain Eukaryota; kingdom Metazoa; phylum Chordata; class Mammalia; order Primates; family Cercopithecidae; genus Macaca; species Macaca thibetana. Next base: position 6,839,823 of record NC_065583.1, read on the forward strand.
GAAAGGATATCCACACCAAAACCCCATCTGTACGTCACCACCATCAAAGACCAAAGGTAGATAAAACCACAAAGATTGGGAGAAACCAGAGCAGAAAAGCTGAAAATTCTAAAAATCAGAGTGCCTCTTCTCCTCCAAAGGAACGCAGCTCCTTGCCAGCAATGGAACAAAGCTGGACGGAGAATGACTTTGATGAGTTGAGAGAAGAAGGCTTCAGAAGATTGGTAATAACAAACTTCTCTGAGCTAAAGGAGGATGTTCGAACCCATCACAAAGAAGCTAAAAACCTTGAAAAAATATCGGACAAATGGCTAACTAGAATAGTGTAGAGAAGACCTTAAATGACCTGATGAAGCTGAAAACCATGGCACGAGAACTACGTGACACATGCACAAGCTTCAGTAGCTGATTTGATCAACTGGAAGAAAGGGTATCAGTGATTGAAGATAAAATGAATGAAATGAAGTGAGAAGAGAAGTTTAGAGAAAAAAGAGTAAAAAGATGAATAAAACCTCCAAGAAATATGAGGCTATGTGAAAAGACCAAATCTATGTCTGATTGGTGTACCTGAAAGTGACAGGAAGAATGGAACCAAGTTGGAAAACACTCTTCAAGATATTATCCAGGAGAACTTCCCCAACCCAGCAAGGCAGGCCAACATTCAAATTCAGGAAACACAGAGAACGCCACGAAGATACTCCTCAAGAAGAGCAACTCTAAGACACATAATTGTCAGATTCACCAAAGTTGAAATGAAGGAAAAAATGTTAAGGACAGCCAGAGAGAAAGGTCGGGTTACCCACAAGCCCATCAGACTAACAGCAGATCTCTCGGCAGAAACTCTACAAGTCAGAAGAGAGTGGGGGCCAATATTCAACATTCTTAAAGAAAAGAATTTTCAACCCAGAATTTCATATCCAGCCAAACTAAGCTTCATAAGTCAAGGAGAAATAAAATCCTTTACAGACAAGCAAATGCTGAGAGATTTTGCCACCACCAGGCCTGCCTTACAAGAGCTCCTGAAGGAAGCACTAAACATAGAAAGAAACAGCCGGTACCAGCCACTGCAAAAACATGCCAAAATGTAAAGACCATCGAGGCTAGGAAGAAACTGCATCAACTAACGAGCAAAATAACCAGCTAACGTCATCATGACAGGATCAAATTCACAAATAACAATATTAACCTTAAATGTAAATGGGCTAAATGTTCCAATTAAAAGACACAGACTGGCAAATTGGATAAAGAGTCAAGACCCATCAGTGTGCTGTATTCAGGAGACCCGTCTCGTGCAGAGACACACATAGGCTCAAAATAAAGGGATGGAGGAAGATCTACCAAGCAAATGGAAAATAAAAAAGGCAAGGGTTGCAATCCTAGTCTCTGATAAAACAGACTTTAAACCAACAAAGATCAAAAGAGACAAAGAAGGCCATTACATAATGGTAAAGGGATCAATTCAACAAGAAGAGCTAACTATCCTAAATATATATGCTCCCATAAAGCAAGTCCTTAGAGACCTACAAAGAGATTTAGACTCCCACACAATAATAATGGGAGACTTTAACACCCCATTGTCAACATTAGACAGATCAACGAGACAGAAAGTTAACACGCATTTGAACTCAGCTCTGCACCAAGTAGACCTAATAGACATCTACAGAACTCTCCACCCCAAATCAACAGAATATACATTCTTCTCAGCACCGCTTCACACTTATTCCAAAACTGACCACATAGTTGGAAGTAAAGCACTCCTCAGCAAATGTAAAAGAACAGAAATTATGACAAACTGTCTCTCAGACCACAGTGCAATTGAACTAGAATTCAGGACTAAGAAACTCACTCAAAACCGGTCAACTACATGGAAACTGAACAACCTGCTCCTGAATGACTACTGGGTACATAATGAAATGAAGGCAGAAATAAAGGTGTTCTTTGAAACCAATGAGAACAAAGATACAACATACCAGAATCTCTGGGACACATTTAAAGCAGTGTGTAGAGGGCAATTTATAGCACTAAATGCCCACAAGAGAAAGCAGGAAAGATCTAAAATTGACACCCTAGCATCACAATTAAAAGAACTAGAGAAGCCAGAGCAAACACATTCAAAAGCTAGCAGAAGGCAAGAAATAACTAAGATCAGAGCAGAACTGAAGGAGATAGAGACACAAAAAACCCTTCAAAAAATCAATGAATCCAGGAGCTGGTTTTTTGAAAAAATCAACAAAATTGATAGACAGCTACCAAGACTAATAAAGAAGAAAAGAGAGAAGAATCAAATAGACACAATAAAAAATGACAAAGGGGATATCACCACTGATCCCACAGAGATAAAATCTACCATCAGAGAGTACTACAAACACCTCTACACAAATAAACTAGAAAATCTAGAAGAAATGGATAAATTCCTGGACACACACACCCTCCCAAGACTAAACCAGGAAGAATTTGAATCCCTAAATAGACCAATAACAGGCTCTGAAATTGAGGCAATAATTAAGAGCCTACTAACCAAAAAAAGTCCAGGATCAGACGGATTCACAGCTGAATTCTACCAGAGGTACAAGGAGGAGGTGGCACTATTCCTTCTGAAACTATTCCAATCAATAGAAAAAGAGGGAATCCTCCCTAACTCATTTTATGAGGCCAGCATCATCCTGATACCAAAGCCTGGCAGAGACACAACAAAAAAAGAGACAATTTTAGACCAATATCCCTGATGAACATTGATGCAAAAATCCTAAATAAAACACTGGCAAATCAAATCCAACAGCACATCAAAAAGCTTATCCACCATGATCAAGTGGGCTTCATCCCTGGATGCAAGGCTGGTTCAACATATGCAAATCAATAAACATAATCCATCATATAAACAGAACCAAAGACAAAAACCACATGATTATCTTAATAGATACAGAAAAGGCCTTTGACAAAATTCAACAGCCCTTCATGCTAAAAACTCTCAGTAAATTAGGTATTGATGGAACGTATCTCAAAATAATAAGAGCTATTTACGACAAACCCACAGCCAATATCATATTGAATGGGCAAAAACTGGAAGCATTCCCTTTGAAAACTAGCACAAGACAGGGATGCCCTCTCTCACCACTCCTATTCAACATAGTGTTGGAAGTTCTGGCCAGGGCAATCAGGCAGGAGGAAGAAATAAAGGGTATTCAATTAGGAAAAGAGGAAGTCAAATTGTCCCTCTTTGCAGATAACATGATTGTATATTTAGAAAACCCCATTGTCTCAGCCCAAAATCTCCTTAAGCTGATAAGCAACTTCAGTAAAGTCTCAGGATACAAAATCAATGTGCAAAAATCAAAGCATTCCTATACACCAATAATAGACAAACAGAGAGCCAAATCATGAGTGAACTCCCATTCACAAATGCTTCAAAGACAATAAAATACCTAGGAATCCAACTTACAAGGGATGTGAAGGACCTCTTCAAGGAGAACTACAAACCACTGCTCAATGAAATAAAAGAGGACACAAACAAATGGAAGAACATACCATGCTCATGGATAGGAAGAATCAATATCATGAAAATGGCCATACTGCCCAAGGTAATTTATAGATTCAATGCCATCCCCATCAAGCTACCAATGACTTTCTTCACAGAACTGGAAAAAACTACTTTAAAGTTCATACGGAACCAAAAAAGCACCCACATTTCCAAGACAATCCTAAGCCAAAAGAACAAAGCTGGAGGCATCATGCCACCTGACTTCAAACTATACTACAAGGCTACAGTAACCAAAACAGCATGGTACTGGTACCAAAACAGAGAGATAGACCAATGCAGCAGAACAGAGCCCTCAGAAATAATACCACACATCTACAACCATCTGATCTTTGACAAACCTGACAAAAACAAGAAATGAGGAAAGGATTCCCTATTTAATAAATTGTTCTGTGAAAACTGGCTAGCCATATCTAGAAAGCTGAAACTGGATCCCTTCCTTACACCTTATACCAAAACTAATTCAAGATGGATTAAAGACTTAAATGTTAGACCTAAAACCATAAAAACCCTAGAAGAAAACCTGGGCAATACCATTCAGGACATAGGCATGGGCAAGGACCTCATGTCTAAAACACCAAAAGCATGGCAACAAAAGCCAAAATTGAGGGATGGGATCTAATTAAACTAAAGAGCTTCTGCACAGCAAAATAAACTACCATCAGAGTGAACAGGCAAGCTACAGAATGGGAGAAAATTTTTGCAATCTACCCATCTGACAAAGGGCTAATATCTAGAATCTACAAAGAACTTGAACAAAAAATCAACCCCATTAGAAAGTAAGCAAAGGATATGAACAGACACTTCTCAAAAGAAGACATTTATGCAGCCAACAGACACATGAAAAAATGTTCATCATCACTTGCCATCAGAGAAATGCAAATCAAAACCACAATGAGATGCCATCTCACACCAGTTAGAATGGTGATCATTAAAAAGTCAGGAAAAAACAGGTGCTGGAGAGGACGTGAAAAATAGGAAAACTTTTACACTGTTGGTAGGACTGTAAACTACTTCAACCACTGTGGAAGACAGTGTGGAGATTCCTCAAGGATCTAGAACTAGAAATACCATTTGACCCAGCCATCCTATTACTGGGTATATGCCCAAAGGATTATAAATCATGCTGCTGTAAAGACACATACACATGTATGCTTATTGTGGCACTATTCACAATAGCAAAGACTTAGCACCAACCAAAATGTCCATCAATGACAGACTGGATTAAGAAAATGTGGCACATATACACCATGGAATACTACGCAGCCATAAAAAAGAATGAGTTCATGTCCTTTGTAGGGACATGGATGAAGCTAGAAACCATCATTCTCAGCAAACTATTGCAAGGACAGAAAACCAAACACCGCATGTTCTCACTCATAGGTGGGAATTGAACAATGAGAACATCTGGACACAGGAAGGGGAACATCACACACTGGGGTCTGTCGTGGGATGGAGGGAGGGAGGAGGGATAATATTAAGGAAAACCATATTTTAAATCACAACTGAGATTAAATACTTAGGAATAAATTTAGCAAAAAATGTGCAAAACCTATGTGAAAAAAAGAATTATTCCTGAAAGATACAAGAAGCTTTACAGTAAGGGAAGGCAAATCCATATGTAAAATACATGACTATTCCAGTAAGCACAAAACATTGCCCCTTTCATGATAGAAGTTGTCCAGTGTAACCAGTCTTCCACAAGGTAACGGGCTGATCCCCCAAGGCATGGTGCCATATCAAAGGCTCCGTGTTGGTCTTTGCTGCTAGTAGATTGTGCACTCAGCAGGGGCTATAGCCAGGTCAGCCTTCATAAATGGAAGTCCACATTGCTGAGCCCAACATAATCTCCACCCCCTCAACCATGACCACTTTGTTTATGAGCCCATTAGGCAATGACAGAAGAGTCTGGAAAGGAGGCTGGTCCACAGAACAGGCCCTTATTAGAATTCTCTCTCCTGGAGTCATCCTTTAATTGCATTCACATGGTATATATTTGATTTGATCCCCTCCAAATCTCATGTTGAAATGTGAACCCCAATGTTCGAGGTGGGGACTGGTGGGAGGTGTTTGGGTAATGGAAGTGGATCCCTCATGAATAGCTTGGTGCCTTTCTCATGGTAATAAGTGAGTTCTTCTTCTGATTCTCACTCTGTGAGTTCATGTGAGAGCTCGTTGTTTAAAAAACCTGGTACCTTCTTGCCCCTTGCCTCTTCTTTCGTCACGTACCAGCCTGCTCCTGCTTTGCCTTCTGCCATGAGCAAAAGCTCCCTGGGCTTCACCAGAAGCCAAGCAGACCCAGGCACTGTGTTTCCTGTAAAGTCTGCAAAACTGTAACCCAGAACTTAAACCTCTTTTCTTTATAAATTACCCAGTCTCGGGTATTCCTTTATAGCAATAAAAATTGGCTAACACAGATTGTTACACTCTGTGCCCATTTGGAGTCCATTCACATATTTCTTTCCCAGACTTCTCTGTCACCAGAGAAGTTATCCATTTCATTCTAAGTCATTGATTATGTAACCAAAGTTTTAGCCACAGCCCATGATCAATGTAGATCCATGTCTTTTGCCATGTCTTCTTCCATGTGAAAGGAACAATCAGACGCATCGTTCAAAGTTCTACCCACTGGGAGGATTTCTCTTCACCAGTGCTCCTCAGATCCAACTCAGAGTGGAGCTGCAGCATTGCACCTCTCCAATTTTGCATGAGTCCTGTGTATCGTGTAAGTCATGTGTAAGCCAAGCAAAGCTTTTTCTTTCTCTGTCAAATGGACACAGGGAACTCACCATGGGGCCATAGATGCAGGTTGGAGGAAGAAGACAATGTAACAGGAGTAGGGGATGTGAGAATCTGGGCCACTTCCTCATGCAACTGCTTTGTAACTTCATGACCTACTTATGCTTGATCTCTCATATACCATTTCCATTTGAGGTTGACATACTGCTTTGTACCTCCAACTTTATGGCTTGGTGGGTCAGACAATTCCCTGGTTGTGATGGGCAGCTCAGATCACATGGTAACATGGTCAGTGTTTAGTCTCTGCTAAGGTCTAGTAACAATCCAAAAGCTGCTTCCCAAAAGGAGAATAGTTATTCACGGAAGATAGCAGGTCTTTGCTCAAAAATACTAAGGATCTAGCAGGGTATCATGGCTCATGCCTGTAGTCCCAGCTACTGTGGAGGCTGGATGGGAGAATTGCTTCATCCCAGGAGTTTCAGTCCAGCCTGGGAAGCATAGCAAAACCCAGTCTCTGGAAAAAAAATTTTTTTCTAAGAATCTTCACTGTGATTTGCCTGCAGGGCTCTTCCAAAGGCTCCAAGCAGCTTCCCTATCTAACACTTTAGAACTGTAGGATATGCTCGGTCATACGGTTCAAGGAACAGAGCAGGAGGGACAGCAGCCTGTATCTTTTGGAGAACCCTCTTTTGCTCTGGGCCCCGTTCAAAACTAGTAGCTTTTCAGGTCACTCAGTAAATGTACACAAGTGAAACTTATGCTCCCTTCAACTCCCAAGTGGCACACTAGACATTGTGTCATCTTCTTAGTAATAGGAGGGACCAGATGCATCAACCTGTTCTTTACCTTAGAAGGGATGACTTGACAAGTCCTGGACCATTAAATCTCTAGAAATTTCATCAACATAGCTAGACCCTGAAGTTTTCCACCCTGGTATATGCAGGTGTGTTGCTAATATGTCTAAAGCAGTTGCTGCTTCATGCTCACCAATTTCGATCAGCATAATAGCATCAATGTAATGGACCAGCATCTTCTAGAAGGAAAAGGCAATTAAGATCTCTGAAGACTATTAAAAGTTAGGAATAAAGAGTGGATGTACCCCTTAGGTAGGACAAAGAAGGTGTGTTTCTGGCTTTGCTAGATGAAAGTAAGTTGCCTTTGATGGTCTTTGCCAGTAGATACAGAGAAAAAAAAGTGAATCAATAGCTGCATAGCAGATGCCAGATAATGCGATAATTTGCTTCAGCAACAAAACCACAGCAGCTGCAATTACAATCACCACCTGATTAAATTTGAAATAAATCTCTGTTATTCTCTAAGATCTATCTTCTATCCAGGTCATCTAGGTGAGTTGAATGGGAAATGTGGTAAGAATCACTGTCCTTACATCTTTCAAGTCCTTGATGATGATGACACAAATCTCTGCAATTCCTCTAGGAATACAGTTTGCTATTTTCATCAGTAGACACAGTTCTGGTGCTTTCCACTTGATCTTTATCAGCATAATACTCCATGAGTCATGGAACCCATGTAGGGGTTCTGCCAGTTGCTGAATGTGTATATTGCAACTATGCAGAGAGCTGGAAAATAACCAGAGGATGGCCTCTGGGTTGCACTGGGCACACTGCAGGATAGATGTGAGTCAAAACTCCATTGATCACCTGACCTCCATAAGCCCCTACCTGCCCCAGTGGACCACAGTAATGTTTTGGATCATCAGGCATTAGTGTCAATTCACAGCCATTATCCAGTGATCCTGGTTGAGTCTTGTTATTTTCCCTTCCCCAGTGTAAATAGCCACAGATTCCATTGTGGAAGGCTGGGGAGGAAGATTAACAGTATACATTCTCAGCAATATAGCAGGGCCGTTCTTCAAGGGGATCCAGCCTCCTCTTCATTCAAGGAGTGTGGGGTCTGTAAATTAACTCAAGCCTGAGAATTAATTGAGGGGTCATTATTCTCTGCTTTGATCCTTCAAGCCAGAACTCTGATCATTAGATCTAGAGCTTTTCTGCTTATACAGATCAAGTAAGACTTCAGTACATTGACCATCTCTTTCAGTTTTACAGATGCCACAACTAACTAGCTGATGCCAACAATCTCTGTAACTCAGGCTGCTCTGATGACTGACTGACTTGACTCCTCTGTCCATTACCCTAGCCATGTCCACCTCATCTTGTGATTAAATGCCACCTCTCGGGCCTTCCCACCTTAAATCCCATTATCCCCACTGTGTTAGAGTCTCAGATCAGTGGTAGAAGTTCACAAGCTAATTTCTGACAGCCACCATGGAAAGCTTCAAGGTTGCCAGATTTTCCTCACTAGTTTATTTCCCACAACCATGATGAGGAGCATGTCCTCTGGGCCCTCCCAGGGAATGTGAACAAGTCATACATGATAAATTAAATGCAACATTCCAATCTCCCTAAGTTGTGGATACCTTCCTTCACAGTATGGCAAAGGAATTCCACCATTTTCACTTTTATTTAGTCTAACATACCTCTGGGTCCATATTTCAGTTGACCCATCAAGCAAACTTTAGAGTCACTCCTGGCCCTGTGAGCTACAATACGAAATTTGCAGTGTGCTAATGGACCCTGCTGTGGACTAAATGTGTCACCACCACCCCTCTCCTCAAATTCATATGTTGAATCCTAACCCCCAATGTAATGTATTAGAAGGTGTGGCCTTCGAGAGGTAATTAGGTTATGAGGGTGGAGCCCTTATAAATGAATTTAATGCCCTAATGAAAAGGCACAAAGGAGCTTTTATTCTTTCTCTTTGCTTTCTTACCATGCGAGGATACAATGAAAAGATGGCCATCTGCAAACCAGGAGGAAGACCCTCACCAGACACAGAATCGGCTGGCACGTGGTCTTGGATTTCCCAGCCTCCAGAACCATGAGAAGTAAATTTTTGTTGTTTAAGCTCCCGTTTGAATGGGTATTTTTGTTATAGCAGCCCAAACTAACTAAGGCAGATGCACAACAGTCAATGCAACCTGATCTACCTTTACATTTTTTCCACTTTAATCTCTTGAAATCCACACACATTCCTCTGATTTCTGTCGATATAACTTGGAAAAATCTCACCAATCTTTTGGTATCACACCTCGTCACACGTCACACCTTACACCTCATCTTCTAGGACTGGCCAGAACTTGAGCCTAGTCATAGATCAAGAAGCAAGGAGGGGTAGTGGGGGTAGAATCTGGGGAGGACCAGCAGAGCCGTATGAGGAAACTACACAGGTTGTCCAGGTCAAGGAGGGGTGAGCTCCCCCAGGCAGGGGTGGGAGAGCTGCTTTGTGGAACTTAGGGATCTAATGTCTCTGACTTCACTGGAATCTGTCTTCTCTTTCCCCAGACTTTAACAAAAGAAACACTGTGAGATTGAGAATTTAACTTCCATTGTAATTCCGCCACCTGCAGGAATAAACTTCAGGTTTGGTTTACAGAAGTCTTGGCTCTGCAGATACAAGATAAAAGGTTGCCTTCAAGACAGTCCTAGAAACTTTGTCCTGAGATATTAAGCAGTGGTACTAATGCCTATTCTGCTCTTATTCCATGCCTAGGGATCACTTAGGAATCCTGTCATGTTTGGAAGGGCAAAACATTGACATTCCTATTTCCTCAAAACTCTCATTTACTTCTGACAAGGGTGTGATTTCATGGGCAATTCTCAGCATAAAGGCAACGAATTTATGAAAATAGTGAACCTGAAGCCTGTGGGTGGTGAATCACAGGGTGGGATCTCAGAGGGGTGATAGGGAGTGGCTCTGTGCTGCCCCTCACGTGCTTGCAGCATTTTCCACTTTTGAATATATTTTCTCAACAATTGTATCATTTGAATTACTCACAAAACTCCACTAAGATCGAGTTTCCCTGGGTTAAAAAAGTTGATGTGCAGGCATATTCAGTAACTTACTCAAGATTATTCAGATACTAAATCCAGGTCCCCTATCTTCAAGTATATATGATGTTTTTAAGAAAAAGCTCTGGATGGGCTTGGTGGCTCATGCCTGTAATCCCAGCACTTTGGGAGGCTGAGGCGAGTGGATCACAAGGTCAGGAGATCGAGACCATCCTGGCTAACATGGTGAAACACCGTCTGTACTAAAAGTACAAAAAATTAGCTGGGCGTGGTGGCGGGTGCCTGTAGTCTCAGCTACTCGGGAGGCTGAGGCAGGAGAATGGTGCAAACCCGGGAGGTGGAGCTTGCAGTGAGCTGAGGTCGCACCACTGCACTCCAGCCTGGGCGACAGAGTGAGACTCCATCTCAAAAAAAAAAAAAAAAAAAAAAAGAAAAGAAAAAAGAAAAAATTCTAATATGCAAGAAATGCAGCTTTTTTTTTTTTTCCTATATGTGAGTTCAGCTCCTGCTGTAGTTTAGATGTTTGTCCCCTAAAACTTCATGTTGAAACGTGATCCTCAGTGTTGGAGGCAGGGCCTAATGGGAGGTGTTTGGGTCATGGGGGTGGATCCCTCATCAGTAGATGAATGCCCTCCTTTGGAGGTGAGTTCTCACTCTATTAATTCCTTCAGAGCCCGGCACCTACCCACTCTCTCGCTTCTGCTCTCCCTATGTGATCTCTCCCCTTCACCATCTACTATGAGAATCAGCAGCCCGAGGCCCTCCCCAGATGCAAATGCCCAATTGTGACTTTCTAACCATCAGAATCATGCGCCAAATAACCTTTTTCTGTACAAATTACCCAGCCTCATGTATTCCTATATAGCAACACTAAGCAGACTAAGACATCTTCTATCTCAAGCTTCTATTTGTCCTGATATCAGAACATATAATCCAGACACACTCAGTCACTGACATAAACTCTGTCAATTCAGAACTTCCCTCTTTGGCCCTTTTCTTCCTGCTTCCCTGGTCATAGCTCTGGGGGCCTTCCATGGCATGTAGGCAAAGGGAGGGCGAGGGAGGGTCTGGCCCACAGCCGCCCTTAGTCCATGCTGGTGTCCACTGCAATGTCCAGTCCTGCTCATTGCTCACAGTGAAACCCTCTGAGTCTCTGAGTCCCCGCTGGGATTTAGGCGGCACAAGCGCCACTGCCATCCCCCTCCACTGTCCTTGGGGATGCTAGAGACCCTGCCATAGCCCCTATCTCTCCTCCTCACACTCACCACACTCTTGGGTACACAAGAACACATTTGGGACCTTCCCAGCTTCCTCTCTTTGTCACAGCGCAAACAGTCTTCTTCATTTCAAGGGCTGCAATAATGCATTCTATATAGTGGTGATATTAAAATACGCCCACAAATTCTTTAATATTCCTCCTATCAAAGACGGAGACTAATCCTTTTCCCGTTTCATATAAGCCATCCTTAGGGACTCAATTCTAGTGAGTGGCAGAGGCAGATGTGACATGGCCTGTCCTCGAGGCCGGGTCATGGAAAAGGTGTGGCTTCCGCTCAGCTCTTGGTCTTTCTACACATGCTGCCTTGGCTCCAGGAGTCACTGTATGGAGAGTGCAGCTACTCTGAAGCCGCCGTGACAGAGAGGTTGAGGATCCCCTGCTTTCCCAGCCCCTAGCTGTTGAGTCTTCCCAGCCCAGGCTTCAGACGTATAAGAGAAAACACATCTGAGATGACCACGGCTCTAGTCATCATGTGAGAGCAACCTCGTGTGAGGCTCCAAGCCAGATCCACCTAACTGAACTGCTCCCAAATTCCTGATCTACCAAAGCACAGATACTCTATAAGGTGATTGTTTTAAGCTACTATGTTTGCAATGCAAGCAACCTTTCTGGAGTCTACTGCTATGGAATTGTTTCAGTTTAGAAAATGCAGAGGGATTAGGAAACTAAGGTTAGCCAGGCCACACAAGGTCATAAAGCTAATGGGATTTGAGCATGCCTGCTGGACCACATGACACATTACACTCCCCCTCTATCCCCTCTGACCATCAGCCTAGTCCAGAGCCACCATTTCACGAAAGATGTGGCCATATATACATTTTGAAAGTAAGCACATATTTTCCTCTGCAAAACTGAGTTAACAAAGAAGATAAGCACATACCAATAGGAAATCCCAAGAGAGGCTATTAAGGGTATTTGTTAAAACACAGGCTTAGTCAGAGCAAGTTAAATATATATATACACATATATATATGTGTGTGTGTGTGTATATATGTGTGTGTGTGTATATGTGTGTGTGTGTGTGTGTGTGTGTGTATATATATATATATTTTTTTCTTTTCTTTTTTGAGACGGAGTCTCGCTCTGTCACCCAGGCTGGAGTGCAGTGGCACTATCTCGGTTCACTGCAACCTCCACCTCCTGGCTTCAAGCAATTCTCTGCCTCAGTCTCTTGAGTAGCTGGGATTACAGGCACCCGCCACCATGCCCGGCTAATTTTTGTATTTTTAGTAGAGATGGGGCTTCACCATCTTGGCCAGGCTGGTCTTGAACTCCTGATATTGTGATCCACCAGCCTTAGCCTCCCAAAGTGCTGAGATTACAGGCGTGAGCCACCTCACCCGGTCTAAATATTTTTTAATATCCATAAATTCCTGGAAGATTTTATATTTGGAGAAAAAGCAAGAATTGGGAATGTCCAATATCTTTGTCTTGATACATAAAATATCTGTATGGTAAAGATTGCTATGATTAAATATCTATGTCTAGAATCATTCTGTTAGCTAAAAGTTTTTCTAACGCTTATGAAGGGTTGACGATTCATTGAAAGAAGCCTCTCAATGTTTCTGATGAGGCAATGATGATGCTTGTCACTAGGCATTTGGTGTTGAATAGGACCAAATGAGACTGGGGCTGGAAATCAGTGCTTTTAAAGATGGTTTTGTTTGATTGCCACATAATTGATCAGGTGTTGAGTGAGAAGGCACCACTTGGCTCTCATGAGAATAGGAGATAAATATTCATCCAGAACGTTAGGTTTAGGGGTGGTGACCGTCTCTGCAGTGCACACCTATCTCATGCCAGAAAGGGCTACAAGATTCTTTTATGCTGTGGTAATCAGCTTCTCCATTGAAGGCCCCATTCAAAAGACGCAAATGTGCAAATCACGGGAGTTTAAGCAGAAAAAAATGAATGTAAACCCCAAGGCCCTACAGTTACGAGGATAATGACTTTCATTATGGTTATTCTACATGAATCTGCCTCCAGCACTGTGAGTAACAGCATTTTCCTCTGGGGTCAGCAAGCCTGGGGTTTCCATGGGGACCTGACTGCTCTGTCTGTATGGAAACTCCGCTCCATCAGAGGACGGCCAAGTTTTGGTTTTGACAGGATGAGCAGTAACACCCAAGGAGATGCAGGCTTTTCAAAGAAGAGAAGCCCCAGTAGGGTCCCAGTTGGAGGTTTTCTCCATCGTCCTGCATGCTGTTGAATGAGGAGGTGCGTGGCTTCAACCTTTGCGTTGCATTTTGACAGCAAACCAAGCGACTGTTTGTCCTCTCTGGGGAGATGGCAGACGTGTTCATCTGGTGTCTATTCTATGGGGAAACAGACACTTTGTTTCCTGAGAGTACAAATTAGTATCATTTCTTGACAGCAAATTTCCAAACTGTAACAAAATTAAAATGTACATCCATTTTGAATGCAGCTATTCCACTTTTAGGAATTTGTTTTAGATGTATATTCACACATGGAAACAATCACACGGGCATGCAAATATTTATTGCAGCCCTGATTGAAATATTAGAAGTGTGAAGCTAATTGTTAAACAGTAGGAGCTGGTTGTATAAAATCAGTTCATCCACACTTTGGAATACTATATAACTATATACATATTTTTAAATGAGGTAGATCTATATGTATGAAATGGAATGATCTCCAAAGTACATTGTTTGTTAAAAAAAAACACTGTATTGTGTTCCATCATTTATACTTTTACAATGTGAATATTTGCAGTTTTGTGTGTGCGTGTATATATGTATACATATATACATATATAGAGAGAGAGAGACAGAGAGAGAGAGAAATGGAGAGAGAATATCTCTAGCAGGACACCCCAAAACCCAGGGAAGCTCCGTGGGGTCAGAAGAAGAAGGAAGATTCGCAAGTGGCTGTGTGCCAGAGAGAAGTTGAGCTACATGCGGTTGCGACTGAGTCCAATGTTGATCGCTTCTTGGGGACATCAGGGCCTGCTCTAACCCTGCAGGGTCATGCCAAACTGAGGCAAGTGGGGCCAGCTTCTGTATTCACACATCAGCCAGTCATGGGCCATGTGCTTCCCTAAAAAGGGCAATCCTCCTCACTCAAGGGCTATTTCCAGTGACAGATAAGCTCTGAGCCTTGCAGACGGTCCTAGCAGCTACAGTATGGACACAGAGGATTTGATGGAGGGGAATTGTGGGAACGCCACAGCAGCTGCTACCTGTAGTCTGCTTCCCTGTTGTGATTATTTAACTTCGGGGACATGTGCCTTGTCTCTCTTATTTACAGGTATCTTATGCTACTTTGCTTTTCTGCTGAGTCTAGCAGAGAAATGGACAGGGTTAAAAAGCAAAAGTCAGTACGTGAAGGATGAGAAGCTTGGCACCATAATGCAGTTTTTGATTCCAGCCCCAGTTCTGTTTGCACTTAGCTGTGTGACCTGAGTCAAAACCGTCAACCTCTCTGACCTTCAGCACTCTCATTCAAAAAACAAAGAGGGTGCTGCAGGGGCCTTTGAAAACAGTATGCTGAGAATAGATAGGGCTCAAGGACAGTATCTCCAATTGAACTTTTAATGAACTCCCGTAGGCGCCAAGAAGGCGGGCAGATAAGGAAGAGCATAGAAACAAAGAACTGAGTAGAAGGTTACATCTGGGAAAAGAAAGTTTGTTTTGCATTGCATTCTTTCTGCTGACGTGGGGTTTATGGAGTATAAATAAAGTGAGGCGGAGGCTCTGAGCGCGGCCGCCGTGTTCTCTGTGTGTCTTTGTCTTTTGTGTGTTCTTTCATTCTCCACCACCCCCGGCACGGACCCCAACAAGTGGCGCAGCGAGCAGGGTCAGCACGGGTGAGTAGGGGAGAAAAAGAAGGGGAACCCCCCTAGGGGCGGGTAAGGCCCGGATATTGTTAAGGGGAACCTTCTTAAGCTTTCATTATGGGAATTCCATCTCTCTGGCCTCAGAATATTTACGGCTGTTTCAAGGACTATTGCTGTCTATAGGAGTAGAAGTGAAAGAAAAAGACTTTGAAGCGATTGTTTGCCCATGTTGAACAACATCGTTACTGGTTTCAGTATCAGACTAAAGTGCAGCTGAATCGCAGAGAATGGTTACAGGTAGTAAAAACTCTGCTTAGAGCTCTCCAGTTAGGGGATATTATGCCTCTAAAATTGTGGACCTTGTGTAACTCTATCACTCAGACATTAGAGTTACTTGAGACTGATTCAGAGTGTGGTGATGTAGCCACAGGAGGAAAGGTATCTGAGGATTTGGGAAAAAAAATAAATCTGAAATGGAGCCCATTTGTGCCAGGATAACAGAGGATGGGGGGGATAGCAAAAGGGGGAGAAGAGAAAAAGCCAGCTTTTCCTTCTTCTAAGGGAAATTCTGACATACAGTGTATTATGGAAATACTTCAACAAATATTACAGATATATTCTTCTAATTCACCTTTGCGAGCTTTCCCCGTTTCTTTTCCTTCTGCCCTGTTAAAAAAGGATTTTCCAGAGCCTCCAACCCCCCGGCTTCCTTATCTTTACCTTTGTTTGGCAAAGTTGAAACCCTGTTCACATCAGACATACTTTAAATTTATACTAAACACCTGTTTAATATGTCAAAACCAGTATATATGTATATCTTATTGTTTGTTAAAATATTGTGAGTATTTCAATAGTCAATAAATAAGCACATTAATATTAACTATTAATATTAATATAGTATTAATAACCCCAGCTAGGAAATTGTTATGTTATAGGGGTACATAGGTTCCACCAATTTACACTCCAAACAGAAGTTGAGTATTCGAGTTACTTAACACATTAACTACCTCTTGATATTTTCTGTGTTTTTAAATTTTAACCATTGTATTATGTATGTAATGATTCTCAATTTGGTATTAATATACATATTTCCTAGTGAGTAATGATGTTAGACATATAGGTTTATTGTCATTTCTTTGTTCTACTACTTTTGGTTGGGTTATTTGCCTTTTCTTATTAATATGTTGGGATTCTTTATATTTGGGGATATGAGTATTATTATATATTATATATACTTTTAATTAAAAAAAATTTTAAGAAGCTGGATCTGTTTCTAATTATTTGTACTTCTTTTACTCCTAATGCTCAGTTTTCAAATGGTGGCAATAATGTCCAATTTAATGCCTTACAAATTAAATTTTTAAAAGAAATGAAAGCTGCCATTTCTAACTATGGACCCCTATCCTTGGTCTTCTTGATATTTTTTCATCAAAAAATTTGATGATTCCTATAGACTAAAAGACTTTGGGGAAGGCTTTTCTTGATCGTTCTCAGTGGTTATAATTGCACAGCTGGTAAATGGACAAGGCACAGGTACAGGCTAAAAAAAATGTTATGTGTAATCCCCAGGACCCACTGAGAAACAACTCACAGACACGGGCCAATATACTACTCTTAATACTCAGACTGGTCTAAATAATGTTGCCTTTACTCAAATCAAGACTTTGTTTTTAAGGGCCTAAAATAAGGTAGAAATAACAAAAAAATCTTCCCTTTCCTCTGTGAAGATTTTACAGGGCACAAATAAACCCTATCCAAATTTCGTAGCCCATCTTCAGGATACTGTCTTAAAAATTTTAAGTACTGACTTTACTTCAAAAATTTTGTTACAAACATTGTCTTTTAAAAATACTTATACTGACTGTCAAAAATTGTTAAAATCGTTAAAAGCCAATGGGGCCAATTTAAATAAATATATTAAAACTTGTGTTAGTGTTGAAGGGACTATTTATAATACTCAATTATTTACTAAAACTTTGTCTAAAGCCTTAAAAAAAATAACAAACAAGGTGTTTACTTTCAGTGTGGTAAACCTAGACATTTCAAAAAAAAAAATGTCATAAAAATTAAACACTTTTATCCCTCGAGGCAGAAAACTGCCTTCAAAGATGTACAAATGTTGTAATAAAGGTCGACATTAAACAAATAAATGTCGTTCCAAAACTAATAAAAGTGAAAATTTACTGTCTCCTCTCCTGGAAAACAAAAGTCGGGGCCCACAGGTTTGAGGCCCCAACAATTACAATACAAGTCTACTACAACATTCAGTAAACAATGGCCTACAACATTAAAAGATAAATTCAAGTCCTCCTTAAAAATCCCACACCTTACCCCAGTTTCTCAACTTTATACGACAACTAAACAAAACGCCGCTACTGACTTAACTATTACTCAGCCTTATACTTTGTCTCCTAATAAAAAAGTATATAAATTAACTATTAAAGTGTGTGGCCCTTTGCCAAAAAAAACATGTAGGACTTTTGTTAGGTCAAAACAACAGTACTATATAAAAATTAATAATAATTTCAAAAATCATTAATCTTAATGTTACTAATAAAATTCTTATTATGGTACAGGTTCACAATTTATATGCCTAAAGACAAAAAAACGTATTCTCAATAGGGAGGGTTTGGTAACACAAAAAAAACTGTTTTTTAAAAAACTTTAGTTTCTAATCAAAAGCCCTTATATTCATTACATATTAATAAAATAGTTTTTAAAAAGTTAATTAATATGAGGGTAAATATGTCTATTATTTGTTTAAATTAGTGGCCTATACAATAAAAAAAAGATAAGTTTCAGTTATACTCACTGACTTGGGTACTACTTCTGTGGTTATCAAAACATAAAACCTTTAACCTATGTCGGTCCTAAAGGTCAACAAGGTGAAGTGTTTTTTTATATTATTCCTATCAATATTAATCTTTGGAGACAAAATCTTTCATAACAATTTGGTACTTTTTTAAACATTCTTCATATTTCCTCAACTGTCAAAAATATAATGTTCAAAATGGACTATAATCCTTTAAACTCATAACCACTGTTCACCAGCCTCAAGTTTTATAATTAAAGTGTAAAACAACCACTCCTCTTTAGGTAAAACAGTGGCCATTATCTAAAAAAATACTTAAAATTTAAAAAAAAATAAGTCAAAAAACAAATGGCCAAAAAAAATCTAAAGCCACGTACTTCTACATAAAATTCCCGTCTTTGTCTTGTTCTTAAAACTATAAATGTTTACATTCAACCAAAAAAAATTTACAGCCCAGTCTTCCTAATCCTGCCCTTATCCCACAAAGTTAAAAATTAATGGTCATAAATCTCAAAAATTGTTTTTTCTCTATTCCATTACAACCTCAAAATTGTAAAAAGTTTACCTTTATTATTCCTAAATATAATAATAGACAACCTATTCAAAAATATCAACAAAAACTTCTTCCCCAGGGTGTACTTAATAGCCCTACTATATGTCAAAAATTCGTACATAAAACTTTAAATCCTGTAAACAATCAGTTTCTAACTGTGTTAATTTATCATTGTATGGATCTTCTCTGTCCCTGTTTTTAATAATTTGCAGCCACTTTCTCAATATCAATAAAAAGTTTTACCTCAAAGTATGTTAAATAGCCCTACCTTGTGTCAAAAATTTGTCCATAGGGCCTTGAATCCTGTTCAAAAACGTCATCCTTCTGTTTTTTTATATCATTATATGAATGACATTCTTCTTACTACACCCACCAAAAAAAAACAACAAAATACTTTTGTATCATTACAAACTCAACTTTCTTTCTACTCACTTAATATTGCCACAAAAAAAAATTTAACTAAATTTTCCTATTCAATATTTAGGTTATACCTTAAAAACACAAAATATTCGACCCCAAAAAATTCAAATTCGACATAATCATTTAAAAACATTAAATAATTTTCAAAAACTTCTAAAAAACATTAATTAAATACATCCTGTTTTAAAAATACCAACATATCAGTTATAACATCTTTTTTCTATTCTAAAAGAAAACAGTCACTTGGACAACTCACGCCATTTAACTCCTTTAACTTTACAAAAACTCCAACTTGTTAAAAAACAACTTCAAAAGGCCCTTCCTTTTGTTTATTTCATACTTTACCTCCTCCCACAAAAATAATTCATCAAACTAGTCGACCACTAAAATAAATCTTTTTGTCCAATAAAATATCTAAACACTTAACTACTTATATCAATCGTTTAACTAAACTAATCATCAAAGAACGACATCACTGTCAACAACTTTGGGAAAAAAATCCTTCCTTAATTATTCCTCAATTCACTCATAATCAAATCACTTATCTTCTTACAACTTCTAATTCTTGACAAGTTACTTACACTTCTTTTGTTGGACAATTTTCTACCCAATATCCTAAGTCTCCAATCTTTTCATTTTTTAGGCAGCATTCTGTGTTGCCTTTCTCACCAATTTCTGTATTTCCTGTTCAAGGTCCTACCTTTTTTACTAACACTAGTAACAATAATAAGACTAAATATTAAAGTGTTCATCAATCTCAAGTTACAGTTTATCCTTATCCCTTGGTGCAACAGAAAAAACTGTTTACTATTCTCATGGTCTTACTTAATTTCCCTACTACTGGTTGTAACATTGTTAGTAATTCTCAATACGCCGATTATGTTACTTCTTATGTTTCTCAGGCCACTTTACCTCTTTGTACTACTTCTTCTCTTCAAAAACTCTTTTCCTTGTTATCTTCTACTTTGAGCCAACGTCAAACTCCTTTATTCATCACTCATCTTCGTTCTCATTCTCAATTTCCTGGACCATTAGTTCATGGTAATACTCAAATTAATTCGCTTTTAATCGGCCACCTACATACTACAAAACAAAACAAGCTCGTTCTCTTATTCGAGCTTGTCTTTCCTGTGCTCCTTTAAGCATTCCATCCTTCCATCCTGGGGTTAATCCATGAGATGTCCCTTCTTTTGGACGATTAAAGTATGTTCATCATACCATTGATACCTTTTCTCATTTTCAATGGGCCACTCCGTTGCCATCTAAAAAACTAATTCTGTTATTACATATCTCTTGGTTTGTTTCGCCATCATAGACATTCCTCTTATACTTAAAACTAATAATGCCCCTATCTATGTCTCTCATAAATTACAAGTTTTCTTACAACAATACAATATTCAACATATCACCGGTATCCCGGACAACAATCAAGGTCAAGCCATCATTAAACACACAAATTTAACTTTAAAACTCAACTACTAAAACAAACAAACAAAAAAAAGCCCCCCAAAAACCAAATTTTAAAGGTTCTTTTTACCTTAATTTTTTTAAATCAATAAAAACAATTACAAAATTCCACTGCCGTAACCCATCTTTCCTCACCTCCCTCGGTGATAGTCCCCTCTAACAATTTAAAGGTTTGGTATCCTAATAAAAAAGGTAAGTATGTTCAAAAACAAGTTCTAAAACAAAAACGGGACACAAAAAACAAACCTAAGTGGTTTCCTACAAAATAATTAAAACCCTGTTAAAAAAAAAAACTAAATTCAACATACATTTCTTCCTTTGTTAAATGTGCCTCGGCGGGGGACTTATTTCTCTTAGTAAGACTTTGTATAAATATTGGACTTATATTCCCTTTCTGCCCTTATATCAAAAAGTCACCTAAAAAGAGACAAAAATCAAGGTTTTCACCAATAACATTACTTAAATGCCGTCCCCCTATATGGACAAAAACAACATAAAACAAAAAACAAAAATTATAATCAACACATACCAATTTAAAGTAAAAGGACTTCCAATATGTATAAAAAATAGTCCTCATTGTCTCCAAAAATCACATAAAGCCTGGGCTGTTCGCTATAATCATAGTCATATGACTACTAAAACTGTTATTATTGTAACTAAAAGCTTTTAATATAATCATACTATATATAGTAATAAAACTATTCCTAGTTCTTTAATTTTTTGTCCTATTCTAGAGGTTTCTCCTAATATTAAGATACTAAAGTGACAACAATGTCGGAAAACTAAACCCCAAATTTTATTAAAATACAATAAAATGTAAATAACTAATTAAAGTGTACACGATAATTTTCAAATAAAATTTAGTCACATACCTTTAAAATAACACTGAGTAAATAAAAGTATTACTACTAACAGTAATAAAACCTTAATACAACGTAAAAAAGGCCTAAAGTACAAACTCATCTTTAAAAGTTGTTAACTACAGAGAATGCCATTAACACTTTTGTGAAAAATATGTCCCTTAATCTTTCTAACCCAAATAACTCCTTTCATATTCAGTTATATCAAAATACCTCCCAATATATTATTACTTGTGTCCGTAAGCCCTACCTATTATTAACAAAAAATTTAACATGTAATAATAATACAAAAATTGTTAATTGTACAAATACGTGTACATTTTTGTCTTGCCTCAATCATTCTTGGTGGCATAACTTTACTAAAAATATTTATATCCTCAGGACTCATAAAAAAATTTGACTACCTGTTAACCTTACACAACCGTGGGGGGCATCACCTCTTAAAACTTATACTTGGACTTCTCTCCAACAAACCCGCCGTGCCCTTAGACTTATAATTGCCTCAATGATGAGCCTTGTCACCATCGTCTCCACTACGGCCGTAACAGGACTCACTCTACATCAAAGTATACAAAATACTAAATTTGTACAACAATGACACAAACAATCTCACCGGTTATGACTTCAACAACAAAACATTGACTCTCAACTTACTAAAAAATTGGACAACATAAAACAAACATTAACATGGCTTAAAAATCAGCTCACTGTACTCAGTACTCAAATGACATTACAATGTAATTAAAACTCCACTCAATTTTGTGTAACGCCTATGCCTTTTAACATCTCTCAAAATTAAACCGTAATCCAAAAATTATTAGTAGGCCATAAAAATATTAGTTTGAACATCCAAAAACTCACTCAAAACATTTCCAAAACATTTCGACAACAATTACATATGTTGTCTAAAACCGTAACCCTACAAAAACTGGGTCAACGCCTTACTGCCTTTAACTCATAAACCCAAATAAAAACATAAATTTCTACAATCTCTAAAAGTATATTACTTTGGGCACTTAAATTGGGTCTACTTCTTTTAGTAATTCAATACTCCCTCCGTCGCCTCCAAAAACAAAAAAAAACCACAAAAACAAATATGGACTACCTTTTTAAAATTAAGACAAAACAGAAACAAAAAGGAAAAAATGCAGGGGCCTTTGAAAACAGTATGCTGAGAATAGATAGGGCTCAAGGACAGTATCTCCAATTAAACTTTTAATGAACTCCCGTAGGCGCCAAGAAGGCGGGCAGATAAGGAAGAGCATAGAACAAGGAAGGTTACATCTGAGAAAAGAAAGTTTGTTTTACATTACATTCTTTCTACTGACGTGGGGTTTATAAAGTATAAATAAAATGAGACAAAGACTCTGAACACGGCCGCCATGTTCTCTATGTGTCTTTGTCTTTTGTGTGTTCTTTCATTCTCCACCACCCCCGACACGGACCCCAACAGGTGCACTGATTCACTGCCCTGTTCTCACCGGTGTGGCTTTTCTGCAACTCACTATAACAGCGTTTCATTCTGGAGCAGTATGACGGACATCTATTGTGTTTTCTAAATGATATTGACAAACTTCTGCCCAAATAAATTAAAAATCCTAACTCAAGTGAGCCATTTGCCAGAGCAACAGTCAGTTTTTGGAGAATGGGCTGTAAATTTGGGGGTTATTTTAGCCCATTCAGGGTGCTATAACAAAATATTACAGATTGGGTGATTTAAACAACAGACATTGATTTCTTACTATTCTGGGTGAGAAGTCCAAGATCAAGGCACTAGCAGAAAAAAAATCTCACATCAGAAAAGCAGAATTAATTCAATAACACCATCTAACATGCAATGTTCAATATATTTTGATTGTCCCCAAATGTTCTCTAAAACTGTCTTCTTCCTTCCTTCCATCTTTCCTTCCTTCTTTTTGTTTCTTCTTCCTTTCTCCAGGATTCAGTAAAGGTACATAGATTGCATTTCACTTTTTAATTTTTGTACCCCCCTCATTAAATACTGTCATGATTCCAGAACAGATGTACTTTCTGCATTCAGCTATCTTCCCGTTATTCAACTCAAACATTCAGGCCAAACGTTTCCAATAAGACCACTGCATGGGTGGCTTGTATGCCTCCCACTGTGTCCTCTCAGGAGGCACAGTATGCCAGGCCATCCTGTTACGGGCAGCTCTAAGACTTGACCATTTGGTTCAAATTGTTACATCATCTCTCTCTATTATAAAGACACATTTTCTCCTTCACAATGACTAAGTAATCTGAGGGCCAGGCGTGGTGGCTGTTGTCTGTAATCCTAGCACTTTGGGAGGCTGAGGTGGGCAGATCACCTGAGATCAGGAGTTCAAGCCCAGCCTGGCCAACCTGGTGAAACTTCATCTCTACTTAAAATACAAAATTAGCCGGGCCTGGGGGCATGTGCCGGTAATCCCAGCTATTTGGGAGGCTGAGGCAGGAGAATTGCTTGAACCTGGGAGGTAGAGTTTGCAGTGGGCCGAGGTCACACCATTACACTCCAGCCTGGATGAAAAGAGCAAAACTCAGTTTAAAAAAAAAAAAAAAAAGACAGTGATCCGAGGGCTTTCGCAGGATGCAGGACTTTCAACTCTAAAACCATCAAGGCCCTGGGCAAATTGAGACAGCTGATCACCCTACATGCAATCTCAATATCACCTATACCAGGCCCAAAAATGTTACAAATGTTCTTCCCTGTATTTCCCCTTCTGAGACTCTATCAAGATGGTGTCCTTTACTGCAGTAGATCTTATAAATATTGCTTTACTTGATCTGTAGGTTGCTCAGATGGTCTCTTTGGAGATTATACGCATGCTGCTATGGAGTCATGGATATTTTTAAATTAGTATGTTAAAATATGTTCCCTTCATTATTTACCTTGTTAATCAAATCATCCCAAATTTGGTCAGTGGGAGCTCCTTCAAGCTAGCTGTCCTGTCCTTCTGATATGATCATATTTACCTGATAGGGCCTCCTTTTTCTCTGGCTCAGCAAGATGTTCCAGTCTCACTTGGTCTTGACCATTTCTTCAAGGAAGAAGTCCCCCTCCTTTTATAAAACTCTGGCTTGAAAACCCCTGGATTAGCGGGAGATGAAAGAATGGGGTAACCAAGTTATTTCCTAAAGTGTTTTCACCATGTGGAAGTGCAGGGATAAGCTGAGGGCTCACCATGCGAGAGAGAGAGAGAGAGAGAGAGACAGAACAAGCTTGTGGACATGCAATGACAGGACCTCCAAGCTCCTGGGTCAGACAGCTGTGCTCAAATCCCGACCCCGTGACCTTCAGTAAGTGCCATAACTTCTTTGTGCCTCAATCTCCTTATCTGGGAAAACTGTAGTGCAGCTGAAAGCACAGGGTCTCAAAGAACCTGAGCTGCTCTCATCAGCAAGTCCAACAATGGATGCTGACCAAGCACGCTTTACACATTGGGTGCCACATAGATGGTCGAGAAGGAGATGGAAAACAGGAGGCTCCAGAGAGCAAAAGAGGAGACAAAACTTGGCACGGCAGATGTAGGAAAGGGATGAAAATTAGGAGACCAGTTCTTAGTCTTGGTTCTGTCCTGGGCAAATCACTTCATCTTGCTGGGCAACAGCAGTATGTGGAAAATGAATGCATCTCTAGACCCAGAACTGTGCTGCTCAAACTTTGATGTGCATATGACTCAGATGGTGATCTAATTAAAATACAGATTCTGATTTTGTGGGTCTGGATGGGGGCCTGAAATTCTGCACATCTAATGAGCTCTCTGATGAGGCTGACACTGTTGCTCCATGGACACACACTGAATGGAATTCAGATCAGAGGTTGGTGAACTTTTTTCTGTTTAGGGCTAGACAATCAATATTTCAGCCTTTGCAAGCCATGCAGTCTTTGTCACAACTACTCCACTCTGCTGTTGTGGCACAAAAATACCCATAGATGATATGTAAATGAGTTTGTAAAATAAAACGTCATTTACAAAAACAAGCATGAAGTCAGATTTGGCCCATCGGTTATAGATTATCGACCACCGTTATAGTCGATATCTAGTATTCCTTCCAGTTTTGCTGTTCCTTAACTCATATTCAACAAGTCCTTAACTGAGCACCTGCTCCACATCGCAGTCTGTGTATCATGTGCTTTTCCACACGGGACTCTGCTACCCTCAGAATCACCTGTAAAACTCTATCGCACACTCATTTTACTAAGGAGGAGACTTGTTCAAGATCTCAGAGCATGGAAGGGACTACTGTTGTGATTAGAACCCAGGTTTCCTGATCGCAGGCCTGGTGTTTCTTTGTTCTTTTCAACAAATCAAATAATCAAATGAAGATTGTTCTTTAAACACACACTCTCTCTCTCTCTCTCTCTCCCCCCCCCTCTCTCTCTGGTGGGGTTCTGCCAAAAAAAAAGAGGACAAGTGATTGTTCACCAGATTGCTGTGTTGGGCAAGGTTGTCCCTTTTAGCCACATGTCCGAGGTAGGATTTTGACAATTTGAGAATTTTAAAGGAATAAAAGGTATAAAACAGATAGAAACTATCCTAGGTCAAAGCAGGTCATTTCACAAGCACAGGAAAATGTGACCCCATGATTACCTTCTTCTCTTTGCATCCCAGTTTCCTTCTGAGCTTTATCAAGTTCAATCTCCAAATGCCACGGGAGTCACAATGTAAAGGAGGCAGCAGCCCCATGACCAAGGGAGGGGAAGAGGCGTGAGCAACTGGGAGGGCCGGAGGGATGCAGGTCCCTGACTGTTGCCCCTTGCTCAAATGCCACCTGTTTGTTCCTGCCATGGGAGCTGTGAGGAGAGGAAGGTACAGAGAGTGCTGGGCAGAGAGTCCGAGGAAGGCCTGGCTTTGAGATGCATGAAACAATCACCCAACCTCTCAGAGGTCGCACACCAGCAGCCCCCAGGTAGAAACTGACTCGCACACAGGTGGATTTGCTTTGGGCTGCATGCAGAGTGTTTTAAATCATTTCAACTTGTTGTCAAATATAATCTTCCTGTCTTGCCTTTTATAACTCATCCAGATGATGGATGCAGCCACAACAAGTGACACTTTGCACAGGACAACCGTGGGCCCCAGCAGAGGACCAGCAGCCCCGATGCATGGTGAGCAATCCCCGTGCCTCGCTCAGGTACAGCTCCCACCTGTTCCTATGGGGTACTTGAGTTTGTGATCTCTGCTAGACCGGCCTATTTCTTCATCTATAGAGTGTGGTGAGCGTCCACCCCAACTACCTCATTAATTCAGTCAGCAAACAAGTGGCCACTGCCTGGCTCAGTCTGTTCCACAGAGGAGCAGGGAGGAATAAGAAGGGGGATGTGGCAGTCCTCGTGGGATGGACTGCCCCATGGCGACAGCCCGGTGAACAAGTCAGGCATTCTGGCTGCCACAAGAGGCCCATGCGTGGAGCACAGTGTAGACACAAAGCAGGAGGAGAGAGTCTACAGGCCAGAAAAGGTTGTGTCTTGAAGACAGAGGCTCTCCTGGTTAAGGAGCCGCAGTGGGGGCAGAGTGGGAGGAGAGGAGGCAGGGAGTTCTCAGCCACGGGATCACCTGGGTTGCAGAGACAGAGGCCAGGATAGCAGCCAGATGTACTAGGGAAAGCACAAACAGTCCTGTGGTTAGTTGCAGGGTGTGAGTAAGACTGTGGGGTGGAGGCAGAGAAGGCAGGAGGCTCACAGGTAGCCCAGCAGGGCTGAGGATGGAAGGCCTTAAATGTCCTGCTAAGAAGCATGACCTAGTCCCAAGGGCCATCGGGAGTTCTGGGAGGGTTTTGTACCGGGGAGTGCAGGGATGGAGTTCAGGCTGTAGGAAGATCTCTCTGTCGCAGTGGAGGGTAGATAGATGAGGGGGAAAAACAGGGCAGAAGACCAGTTAGGAGGCAACTGGATAAATCTAGGTGAGAAGTCAAGGAAGACAAGATTGGGACAATGATGGAAATTCAGGGACAGGACTAGGATGAGACAAATGAAGAACCCAAGATGCAAAATTTAAGGAAGTGCTGGCTCTCAGAGACACACAAGTGCAGGGGTGGGCACCTGAGACTAAGCACCCCCTTAAAGCTTGCTTTCAGGGGTCTCTTGCTTGCCTCATCCCAGGTCTGGCCCCGGATTAGTGGTGTGGAAGAATATGTAACTGTTGAAGCCCTATTTTCCAAAGGAAATAGGTATCCTGCTCCTTGGTATCCTGCTCAACATGACTGACTTGCTTCTTTCACTCCAGGACTTAGGGACTTGGGTTCAAATCCTGACTCTCAAACTCATGGTCTCTCAGAGTTTTCCTCCTCAGTTGCCCACATATGTAAAATGGACCCAGAGTTTTCCAATGTCAGGGATGCTCTAAGTTCAGAGGATGTGGAAGCCCAGGGCCGTGGCCACAGCAGACAGCCCCTGGTGACCTCTGTCTTTGCCAGCATTTATTTGTTTTGAAAGACCCCAAGGCCAATAGATCCTCTTTCCTGATCCACTAAGCTACGATGGCAGTGCCTGTAGCTCTCCTATTCTTTTCCTTCCCCAAGGGTTTGCCTCAGCTGTCCTATTAAATATGGAAAACATCTGTGCTTGAGGTTTTGTTGTTTTTTTTTTTAGCAAGAATCCCCACATCTGGAAAATATTGGTCAAGAGTCTAATTAAGTATGTCAATGACAAATTGTTCTCACAGGAAGTATTTAGGGCTAGTGAATAATTGGGATTTAATGCCCTTGGCCTTTGTCCTTGCCTGCTTGTTTACTTATCCTAGCAGAGGTCGGGGAGGCAAGGCTCCCACCCCCACCCAGCCCCAGTCCCAAAAATCCTTGGCCAGGCTGCCGCAGAAAAGCCAGACCCACAGATGCAAGCAGCTGCCCTCAAGTGAGGAAGCAAGGGTGGAAGCTGTGTCTCTTAAAGCTACACAATGCCCCCTTCTTACCAGAATCTCTATCTCTTCCACTCAGGGCTAACGTTTCCTGCCAGGTCTACCTGCTGTTTGAAGGAGATTATTTCCTTTCTTTAACTTGGACTTTTTTCTTTCACCCTTCAGAGGGCCTCAGCCCTCAGGGAAAATGGATTCTCTTCCCTTCCCCAGCTCCCAGCAGGATCTTCCCAACTAAATAATGAAGTTTAATGGACTTTCACACAAACACAAAGCTCTCTCCCTGCCCATGGGAGGACATTTCTCATTAATGAAGGGCTTAAAAAGATGTTCTCATCCCCATGAAGCTTCAGGAACACCCTGCATCTCCTCATCCTTGACTCCCTTGGCCATCCTAACCCAAGATGACTCTGACAGGAGAAACCACTGTGGACAGCAACTGAAGGCCTCACACCAGCTTCATCAACCAGAAGGCAGATGGCCAAACAAGGGCAGAAACAGAAAACGTTAGAAACGTATGTTGTTCAATGCGAGTTCTGAGCTGGAGACACTGAAATTGTTCTTTCAGGTGCCTTTACATCCATCCTCTCTTGTCCTTTTTTTCTCCATGTCTCCACTCCAACAGCAGGTCCCAGCTGCTCTGTCTCAGAAACAGTCTCCAAATTTATCCTCTTCCTCCCATTCCCATGGCCAACACCCAGTCCAAGCCATCACCCTCTCTTGCATGGACGATGGCCATGACCTCCCTGTGGCCTCCAGCCTTCCCAGTTTTCCCCCTTCAGTCCATTCTCCTCGTGTAGCCAAATGCTGTACAAATATGGGAGCCAAATTGTGTTGTATTGTAACCATCACGGGTTTGTTGCCCAATGCACAGCAAGTCAATATAATGAGACACAGAGGTTGCATCAGAGACAGAGGTTAAAAATCACAGGGCAGCCAAACAAGGAGATAGGAGGAAACCTCAAATCTGTCTCCCGAGGGGTCTGCGGGTAGGAATTTTAAGGGGTTCGGAGTGGGCCGAGGTGTGGGGATCTTCGATTAGTTGAAGAGTGCCAGGTGAATTCATGTAACAGGGAGCTAAAGAAACTGCCTTCTTGCGCTGATTTGGTTCCTCTGCGGGGGTCTTTAAATTGGTTGGCATTAGCTCTTCCACTGCAATTTAGAGTCTGAAGAGCATCTTAAGCAAATCTTAAAGAAAAAGCCTTATGATTCTAACATCAGAAATCCTATCTACAGGAACAATAGGGGTGCAAATGGTCAGTACCTGGTGCTGTGTGACTTTCGGTTACAAGGAAGTAGGCCAAAGGGCAGTCTGATTAGCACTTAATTATAAATGTATTTCTGACCAGATCCTGGCATATAATTCTTGTGAGCCCTGTGAGGACAGTTTCAGGGTTCCTGCCCTCCGGCAGCTCCCATCGCGATGAGGATGCATCCCAGGCCCCTCGCAAGGTCTAGGGCCTGCCCCACCTGGCCACTGCCCCACAGACACATGCCACACCTTGGTGTCTTCCTCGTGTTTCTCACCATGATGTAAAATCACTTTCATGGGTTATTTGCATGTTGTCTGTAAATTTGATTAGATCATAAACTCCATGAGAGTAGCCTGTTGCTCTTGTCAGAATGAGGCAAGAAAGGTGCCTTGAGCACAGCATTTAAGGAGGCACTGACTCTCAACCTCAGATTCTCTATCACACAGCCCAGAGACGGAGTACCTCCCAAAATTGTGTGCCATAGGTACCCCACTTGCCTCTCAGCCCTATTCCCAGGGCCATATTCCCAGTGCTAATAAATATTTTGGGGATGAATGAATTCTGATGTTGTCAAGGTCAAGGGTGCAAAATTCACCCAAGTTCCCCAAGTCCTGTCCAATACACCCAGAGCATCCTCCAGTCTCCAACCCCACTGCCATTGACAGTCTCAGACCATCATCTTCCCCTGGGCGGCTGCTACACTTCCTGACCCCTCATCCTCCCAGGCCTGACTGCTCCTCAGTCTGCCACATGGCACCTTGCCTGGTTCTCCAGGCTTATCCCTCCTCAGCCAGTCCTCCCTATAGTGCCATGCCACCGTTGTATCCCCTCTTACAGACTTCTGTCAAAGTGATCAAATCTGTCCAAAATGTAGATCTCATCCTGTCATGCTTCTGCATCTCCCACTGCCTGTGCATAGAGTCCAGGCTCCTTGGATCAGCATTGAAGGCTCTGTGGGATCTGAGCCCTGTTCATTTGTTTGACTTCATCTCTCTTCCCATCTTGCCCTAACTCCAAGTTTCAGCCTCTCCACCCTTCTTCCAGCTCTGGGTCTCTGCATGACTGCCACCTTGCCTGGGATTCCCTCCCCTGGGGAATACCTAGCTATTCTTGAGGACCTTGTTGTGAAGTCTTCCTGGTTAACATTAGTTTCCTTGCTCTGGCCTCCCTCATTGTTTTAGTCCATTTGGGCTGTGATACCAAAATACCATAAACTGGGTACTTGCAAACAACAGAAATTTATTTCTCCCAGTTCTAGTGGCTGGGAATTCCAACATCAAGGTGCAGGCAGATTCAATGTCTGGTGATGGCCTGCTTTCTGCTTCATAGTGTCTTGCCACTGTTTCCTCACATGGTGGAAGAAACTGAAGCTCTCTGGGGCCTCTTTGATAAGGGCTGTAATGCCAGTCATGAGGGCTCCTCCCTCATGTCCTGATCACCTCCCAAAGGCCCCACCTCCTATCCCATCACATTGGGGGTTAGGTTTCAACATACAGATTTTGAGGGACACACATTCAGTCCGTAGCACTTGTAATGAACAATTCTTTAGAGTCTTGGGTTTGAAGGATAGCCGTGGGGCATTTTATGCAAACACTTTCAGCTAACAATATGCTCCCAACCAAGTGGTTTGCAAAGCACTTTGCCAATGTTTGCCTCCTTCAATAACTTAGCTATTCCCTCCTCGCTGAGACTGAGAGAGAAAGTAATTTACAAGCGTTCGTATAAGAAATGTACACATTAGAACCCAAAGCCACTGCTGTTTTGCTCTTACAAGGAGTACCCCCTCTTCTTCCTGCAGAGAAGCTTCCAAAAGTGTCAGAGGAGCAAGTGGCACACAATGACAATGGGCAGAAGCAGTCTTTTTAGGGACACTGACTTGGTTCAGGAGGGAAAGCTTGACCTTTGCCCTTCTCCTGATCGTGATGATGCCGACAGGGTTAGAAGCCAGTTTGGCCCCATGCCTTGCCTCCCTTTTTAACACAGAGCAGGCCTCAAGCTCAGCACTTGTTCTGGGTAACAGTGTCTGGCTTGAATTTAATCATCTTGCTTTGTTTTTATGCTGTTGCTTTTTCTGCTACATTTAACTTGTGGCCGGTAATGCAGCTTCTTTCCATTTAGAGAAGTAAATCCATATTTTTAAATACATTTTTTTGAGCTGGAGTTTCACTCTCGTCACCTAAGGTGGAGTGCAATGGCATGATCTTGGCTCACTGCAACCTCCACTTCCCGGGTTCAAGCGATTCTCCTGCCTCAACCTCTTGAGTAGCTGGGATTACAGGCACCCGCCACTACCCCCAGCTAATTTTTGTATTTTTAGCACAGATGGGGTTTAGCCATGTTGGCCAAGCTGGTCTCGAACTCTTGACCTCAGGTGATCCACCCATCTGGGCCTCCCAAAGTGCTGGGATTACAGGCATGAACCACTGCACCTGACCCTTAAAATACATTTTTAAAGAAAAAAAAAAAAAGAGTCAATTTAAAGAAATATTTTAAGTGCATAATTGTCCAGATGGTTCCCAGACATGGTAAGAACTGAGAAGTGATATGATGGAGAGGGCTAACTGGCCAACAATTTGTTCTCACTTCTTCTAATATAGAATTGTTGCTGGGAGGCAACTTCCCAGCCAGGGACTACATTTCCCCACCTCTTCGCAGATAGAAGGAGCTATGTGCATAGAATAAGGACACGGGTGACACACATCACTTCCTAACCTGGCCCATTCTCTTAGTTCCTTCAAGCTGCTATAGCAAAATACCATAGACTAGGTAATTTATAAACACAGAAATATATTCTCACAGTTCTGGAGGCTGGGCAGCCCAAGATCAAGGCAATGGCAGATTTAGTGTCCAGCGAGGGCTTCATAGCTGGCACCTTGTTGCTGCATCCTCACATGGCAGAAGTAGCAAGGGTGCTTGGCTTATAGGGGCACTAATCCCATTCATGAGGATGGAGCCCCCATGGCTTAATTGCTTCCCAAAAACACCAACTCTGAATACTGTCTCACTGGGTATTGGGTTCCAACATATGAATTTTGGGGGACACCAACATTTGGTCCGTGGGACTCATGAATACCCCCATTTGACCCCCAGGATCTCATCAAATGGCTATACCCAGAGCAGCCCTGGGGACCCTTTGGAAACTAGCAGCACATTTGTTTGCCTGAGTCTGAGTGAGCATGTGACCAGAGACTCTCCCTTTCTACCCCAATAGCAATTAAACTTTATATGATTCAAGAATAAACTTTGATTGTGCCAAGACACTGAGATTTCAGGGTTCTTCTGCAGAGGAGCTAAAATGATTGAATGACTGATGCTTGAAAAATAGTTTTAGAGCAGGATTCAAGAAATTAATGACAGTTTGATTTTTCAAAGAGCTGCCTCTTGTTAAGAGTGATACTGGCAAAACCAAACCAAATCCTGCCTGTTTCCTTTCGGAAGAAACCATGAGTTTGAGAATTTCAACTTATTAAAGAGTAATCTAGACTAGGGACATTTTAAGCTTGTCTTCCTTTCTTCCTTGGTTTCTTCCTCTTCTCTTATCTCTTTCTCCTCTTCCTTTCTTCCTTCATGTTTGTTTATCTCCTTTCCCTTTTTTTTTTTTTTTTTTGCAATGAAATAATTTATTTGGATGAAAGCATCCCCAATATTCAGAGCCCACCAGTGGGAAAGGCAGACGTGCGTGCTATTTGGCCCAAGTTGAGATTTCAAATTTAGACTTTTGCAATTACCACCTGAGGAGTTTACACATAGAGCCTTAGAATGTATGTGTATTAAAAATTTCAATTTGTCAAATGTAAACTATGAAAATATACTAAAACTTTTGTGTAACATTCCACATTTAGAATGCATAGGAACACACTGGGAACACGGTGCAAGGAAGCTATCAGAAAGATGCATGTGAATTTTGTTCTGATTCACTTCATTTCCACAAACATATTTGGATGTTGTTTCTGCTCTCTCAAATCATACAGATGGCCTCATAGAATGCTAAATTCCTGTAAGAAAATTTGCCGGCAAACATTCTTCCTTCCTCTAAGGGGTCTTCACCCACCCTATGCCCACTCTTCCTGCAACATTTTGGTGCTAGTGGTGCTCTCTAGTGGCCAATCGGCCACACCAATCTCTGATTACCCAAAATTGGCTGGAATTCAGAAGTCTTTCTTTCCTTCCTATTTTGCAGCTGGCTCCTGGCACGTCTCATAAAATGATGACACTGTCTCCCTGCCTTTACAGTTAATGATTTCTCAACCAGACCCCACAGTCCTCTTTGGATGGTGCCAGTGATTTTCACCAAGCTGTCATTCCCCAAATGTTGCTCCATACTTCTGTCAGATGGTCACACTGCTAAACACCCCCCACAACATTCTCCAGTGGCATGAGGCCCTCTGTTAATCTTATGTAAGGGCCACCATATTCCACAGATTTCTTAGCTCTTTCTATAGGTGGTTGACTCATCCCCAAGAAAACAGAGGGGCAAGGAGGTTAAAACAACACTCTCAAGGTTGCACAATGAGAAAAATGATGGCAAAATTACTCAACCCCAGCTGCCTTGCTAGATTGTTCTTACCAAGCATTCTAGGATGATTGTTAAGGGAAAGGGAAGGGAAACAACATATACCGAGCCTGGCCAGGCACAGCACTGGTATAGACAATTCCACATACAGTACTTGTTCCATCAATTCCTCACAACCACCCGCTTATGCAGCTATCATCCATCCTCCCATTTATCCATCCATCCATTCACTTTTTCAATACATATCTGTTTTACATTTGCAAAATTCCACGGATTGTGTTAGGCACTAGGTATGCTGATTCAGTTCTTTTTCATGCTGCTTTGAAGAAATTCCTGAGACTGGGTAATTTATAAAGAAGAGAGGTTTAATTGACTCACAGTTCCACATGGCTGAGGAGGCCTCAGGAAACTTACAATCATGGTGGAAGGTACCTCTTCACAGGGCAGAAGGAGAGAGAATGAGTGCCAAGCAAAGGGGGAAACCTCTTATAAAACCATCAGATCTCATGAGAACTAATTCACTATCATGAGAATGGCATGGCAGAAACCACCTCCCATGATTCAGTTACCTCCACTTGGTCCCGCCCTTGACACATGGGGACTATTACAATTCAAGGTGAGATTTGGGTGGGGACACAGAGCCAAACCATATGATTCCACCCCTGGCCTCTCCCAAATCTCATGTCCTCACGTTTCAAAACACAATCATACCCTTCCAGTAGTACCCCAAAGTCTTAACTCACTCCAACATTAACCCAAAAGTCCAAGTTTAAAGTTTCACCTGAGACAAGGCAAATCCCTTCTGCCTATGAGCCTGTAAAATCAAAAGCCAGTTAGTTACTTCCTACATACAATGGGAGTATAGGCATTGGGTAACTACACCATTCTAAATAGCAGAAATTGGCCAAAACAAAGGAGGTACAGACCCTATGCAAGTCTGAAATCCAGCAGGACCATCATTAAACCTTCAAGTTCCAAAATGATCTCCTTTGACTCCATATCTCACATCCAGATCACAGTGATGCAAGAGGTAGGTTCCCATGGCCTTCAGCAGCTCCAACCCTGTGGCTTTGTAGGCTACAGACCCCTCCCAGCTGCTTTCATAGTCCGGCATTGAGTATCTGTGGCTTTTCCAGGCACATGGTGCAAGCTTTCAGTGGATCTGCCATTCTGGAGTCTGGAGGATTGTGGTCCTCTTCTCACAGCTCCACTACGCAGTGCCCCAGTGGGGACTCTGCATGGGGGCTCCAACCTCACATTTCCCTTCTGCATTGCCCTAACCCAGGTTCTCTGTGAGAGCTCAACCCCTGTGGCAAACTTCTGCCTGGACATCCAGATGTTTCCATACATCCTCTGAAATCTAGGTGAAGATTCCCAAACCTTAATTTTTGACTTCTTTGCACCCACAGGCCCAACATCATGTGTAAGCTGCCAATCTTGTGGCTTGTCCCTTCTGAGGCAACAGCCTGAGTTCTATGTTGGCCTCTTTTAGCCATGGTTGGGATGCATGGCACCAAGTCCTGAGACCACAAAGTAGCAAGACCCTGGGCCCTGCCCACAAAATTGTTTTTTTTCCCCTAGACCTCCAGGCTTGTGATGAGAGGGGCTGCCATGAAGACTTTTGACATGCTCTGGAGACATTTTCCCCATTGTCTTGGCAATTAATATTTGGCTCCTTTTACTTATGCAAATTTCTGTAGCTGGGTTGACTTTCTCCTGATAAAATGAGTTTTCTCCCACAT
The DNA here is from genome assembly GCF_024542745.1 of Macaca thibetana thibetana. Classification (NCBI taxonomy): domain Eukaryota; kingdom Metazoa; phylum Chordata; class Mammalia; order Primates; family Cercopithecidae; genus Macaca; species Macaca thibetana. The sequence goes on from NC_065583.1 coordinate 6,875,521, forward strand.
CTTCCTGTCTTGTTCTGAGCCCTCCAAACTGTTCCAACCTCTGCCTGTTACCCAGTTCCAAAGTCATTTCCACATTTTTGGGTATCTTTATAGTACCACCCTACTCTCTGTGGTACCAATTTGCTATATTAGTTCATTCTTATACTGCTTTGAAGAAATACCCACAATGGGTAATTTATAAAGAAAAGAGGTTTAGACTGGGCATGGTGGCTCACACCTGTAATCCTAGCACTTTGGGAGGCTAAGATGGGTGGATCACTTGAGACTAGACATTCAAGACCAGCCTGGCCAACATGGCAAAACCTCATATCTACTAAAAATAAAAAAAAAAAAAAAAAAAAAAAAAAAAATTAGCCAGGTGTGGTGGTAGGCACCTGTAATCCCAGCTACTCAGGAGTCTGAGAAAGGAGAATCACTTGAACACAGGAGGCGGAGGTTGCAGTGAGCTGAGATTGTGCATTGCACTCCAGCCTGGAAAACAAGAGCAAAACTCCATCTCAAATAAAAGAAAAGAGGTTTAATTGACTCACAGTTCTGCATGGCTGGGGAGGCCTTGTGAAACTTACAGTCACGGTGGAAGGCATCTCTTCACAGGGCAGAAGAAGAGAGAATAAGTGCTGAGTGAAGGGGGAAGCTCCTTATAAAACCATCAGATCTAATGGGAACTAACTCACTATCACAAGAACAACATGGTGGAAACCATCCCCATGGTTAAATTACCTCTGCCTTGTCCTGCCCTTGATACATGGGGATTATCATAATTCAAGGTGAGAGTTAGGTGGGGACACAGAGCCAAACAATATTAGAGAAATAAGCTTTGGTAAAAACCCAGTTTCTGGTCTTAAGGCTCTAATTGTACCAGGCAAGAGACAGACAAACTGTAAACTCATATAGATGTGAGGTGCTGCCTTGGGATGAGACCCTGATCACTGCACAGTAGAAGTAGGGCTTCTAAATCAGAACTGGTGAGGCAGGGAGGAGGGAACAAGGTAAGTAATGCCCTAAGGCAGTCGGTAAGCTGACATTACTTAGAAGTAGTACTTCTTGAGTATATTTGCCAGGCAGGATATCAAGTGGATTGGGCTATTTAATCCTCACGACCCTCCTATTGTGGGTACTAACCTCCCCTACTGTAAGAGGGTACAATTATGATCTCTCATCTCATAAGCTAGAAGCTTCAAGATTGTCGGGGTTAAATAACCTTCCCAGGGACATATGGCTTTTTTTGTGGTGAAGCCAACATTTGAATTAAATTCTCACTGGCAGCAGAGCCAGGGTTTTAACCTCTGGGCTATGGACAGAGCCAAGACGGGTGGTAAGGGAGATGGTCAGGGAATCCTTGAGTTTTGTAAGAAATTTAACCTTAATATGAATGTCTTTGCAGAGTCATTGAAGGATATGGAATAAGGGAATGCTATCAGACTTTATTTTATGAAAATGCATTGGAGAGGCTATCTGAAATAATAATCCATGTTGTTTCCAGTCCAACTAACAGTCAAAAGAACAGCAGAAGGGACCACACCAGCACGTGCTGAGTTGGAGAAACTAACGAGATGCTCAAGAGGGTAGATCAGGCAAGTTACTAGATGTGTGGTCCAGAACGCAGAAAAGAGGTGAGGTTGGTCATATAGACTTGGGAATTGTCAGAACATAAATACAAGCTAAGATTGTGTAAGATGCCTCCAAGAAAACCAAGATGAGAGCTGGGCAGGACAGAGCAAGTCAACAAGGGAGCAGGCACTTACACAGGACACCAAGGAACAGCCAGCCAAGATGTAAGGTGCTGTAGAACCAAGAAAATAGAGTTTCCACAAGGAGGAACTGAGGAGCAAATGACTCGGGGGGTCAGGACACTTGGGGACAGATGTGTCCATGCTATTCTCTAACCCCAAGTCTAAGCTTAAGAGGAGATCAGGATTCAGGAAGGTTGTATTTGGTTTCCAGCAACTCACCCACCACAAATTTCAAAATCTCTCTTCATCTGGAACACAGAAAATGATTTGCAGTCCTCGGATGGTTACAAGGGTACTGGTTTTTGCCAAGTCACATTATTTGACAGAAATGGGCCGTGAAATGCCTGCTAATTGCTACAAGATTTAACAGGGAGAGACTGAAAACAGGAGGCGGGGAAGTGCATTGTCAGTCTTTCATGTGGGGAGCTGGGGAGCTGGGGATAACAAGACATAATGAGCCTTCTTCTCTGAGCTCCAAATTACCAGGATCATTTTATCCTGTTGAAAGAAGGATGAAGCTTTTTAAAATGGGCAATTATGACATTTTTTCATTGTTGTTGAGAAAGCTAAACCCCAAAGATCCCAGCTATTTTTGAGGGGTTTTCAAAAGGCACTCATGCCATTGTTGAGCTCATCTCCCCAGGCTCCAGGGAGAGGTTTATTTGCCATGATAATCCTGCTTGATCCCCTCTCTCCATACTTGACAAGTCTTTGCAGTGTTTCTTCTCACACGTTCTAGTACTGCCCTGGAATCAGACCATGGGGCCCTTGAACCAACTGAAGGAAACTGTTACCAAATAACCACTAATGCCTCTGCTGAGCCTTGAAAGGTTACTGGAAGTGTCTGTAATCTAACTTTGTGTCCCTTTGTTGTCTGATCTTGGGGAAGTATCCCTTAAATCATGTCACCTCCCCTACCAATCTAACACCTTCACTAACTACCCCTGTCCAGCAAGTCTGGTCCAAAGGCTACTGCCTCTAGAATTGAATCCCCAACTCCTTGTCCAATCTTACCTTTTCTCCCTGCAGTCATTCATTTGTGCATTCATTCACTCATTTAACACACAGAGGATGAGCAAGTCGTATGTTCTGGACATTCAAACAGGTGCTAAAGAAGTCTGCCAAGGAAGAGAGACAGTCAAGAAGGTAGGAGGTCATAATACAGTATAAGAGGCTTTGTTGAGTTAAGATGAAGGGCTTTGGGATACAGAAAACTTGGCACCTGGACTAAGTGCTGAAGGAAGAGGACACATGCAGAGACATATGTAGACAACAGAAGCTGTAGGACTTGAAGTCCTGGTGGGCTATGGGGAGGAGTGTGATGCTCAGATTTCAATCTCAGGCCGTTAGGTTCCATTAGTACTGTGGTTTAAATGTGTCCCCCATATTTCATGTGTTAGAAACTCAGTCTCCAAATTTATATGTTGATTGGAGATGGGGCCTTTCAGAGATAATTAGGATTAGATAAGGTCTTCGGGATGGGGGTCCATGATGAGACTGGTGTATTAAAAAAAAAAAAAAACCAGGAAGAGAAACTTGATCACATATGCATGCTCTTGTCCTCTCTCCACATGATGCCTTCTGCCATGTTATGACACATCAAGAAGGTCCTTACAAGATGCAGCCTCAGGACCTTGGTCTTCTCAGCCTCCAGAAACATGAGGCAAACAAAACTCTTCTTTTATGAAATGTCCAGTCTGTGATATTCTGTTACAGCAACAAAAAACCAGACTAAGACAATACTAAGAGAGGAATCATGGAGAAGAAATTTGTTTGGCAGGTGGGGAAATGAGCTTCTTCAGGGACATGCTGACCAACAGGAGCTTGTGGAGAGCCAGGAGCAGGTGCCCTGTGGGAGGTTGCTTATGGGAATCTGCAGCACAGGTGAAAGGTTCAGGCTGGAGAGAGAGACAAGGGAGTGGTTGGCTGAAAGGCGGACATTGAAGCTTTGGGTATGAACAAGACATTGTGAGAAGATGGGTCCCTGATGAAGAGCCCTGGGGAACACCGTCAGTTAAGGGGTCATATGAAAAAGACAAGACTGTAGAGAGAAAATAAACTCATGTATGGGGCCTGGGCACTGAAAATTCAAACCTGTGCTTTCTTCAGTGGGGACAATCAAATAGCGGGACTGAGAAGGTTGTCAGTCTATCATGTGGGGAGCTGGAGATAACAAGACATAATGAGCTGAGAAGGGTCAGCTTCATAAAAGCAGGGAGGAGATTTGAGATGAAAATGGCAATGACTCTCAACATGCTCCTTCCTCTTTACTGTGTAATAAAGAATTTGGCTGGCTTCTGTCACCAGTTCCTGAGAGGTGGCCTTTAAATCTTTGGAATTTCCCAAGTGATAAGAGTGTCTTTGTTTTGTGGTGGATCTCTTAGACCACACCTGATATGCTAATGAGGTGACTTAGAATGGAGACTGAGCATGTCAGAAGAACCAGCCATGTTATTAGGGAACAGGAGCCTTCAGCCACGTGATAATCAGCCCAACCTCTAGCCCAGCCTAATAGAGGGCGCTTAGAGTTTGAGTCTCATGGGCAATGATTCAATCAATCCTGCTTACGTAATGAAGCTCCAATAAAATCTCTGGACATTGCAGCTTGGGTGAGTTTCCTTGGCTGGTAATACTCTGTGTATTGTCACACATTGATATGTTAAAGCGTCCTGACTCCACAGTGAGAAAAAACAGAAGCTTCATGTTTGGGACCTCCCAGAACTCACCCGATGTCTTCTTTCTCCTTACGGCTGATTCTGATTTGTTTGCTTTATAATAAAACTGTAATCACAAAGAGACCGCTTTCCTGCATTCTGTCAATCATTCTAGTGAATTGACGGAGTAGTAAGAACCCCCAAATTTGTAACCAGTTGGTCAGAAGTTCTGGTGGCCTTGGGATCCCTGAAGTTGCGATTGATGTCTAAAGTGAGAATAGTTTTGTGGAGAACTGAGCCTTAACTTGTGAGGTTTGACTCAACTCTGGGTATCTGGTGCCAGAAGTTCTCAAAAGTTATTGTGTGCCAAGGGTAGGCACTAATATTGATGAGTTATTTCTTTGGGCTAAGTACCTCACATGCAGTTTCTCACTTCATCCCAGATACAAAGCTATGAGGGAAGTGCTAAGTATTATCACCCACATGTTACAGACGAAGAAACAGTTCTCAAAGTTAGGTATCCTGGCCAAGATTATGCATCTAGGAAGTAAGGGAGCCAGAACTGAGCCCAACCAACCAAAACCCATGCTCTTGACCACTCTATTAAACTTCTTCCCAACAAGATACTCGTCTTCATACTTGATCTGGAATGCCTAGAAGGGTAGTTAAAATGAGCTTATTCATTAATTTATTCAGCCATATTACTGAACACCCTCTATGTATCATCCATGAATAAAACAATGATCTCTGGTTTCATAGAGCTTATATCCTAGCTAGTGGAATGTAGATCATGGACTTTGGCTTTTACTCTTAATGAGATGCAGGAAAGCTATTGCATGGTTTTAAGCAGAGGAGAGTGGCATGACCTAATTTATACTGTAAAAGAATCACTCTAGCTTCTACACTGAGTAAAGTCTTATGTGGGCAAGACTAGAGTCAAGGACCCCTGTTAGAAAGCCACTAAAAGCCGGGCATGGTGGCTCACGCCTGTAATCCCAGCACTTTGGGAGGCCGAGGTGGGAGGATCACGAGGTCAGGAGATCGAGACCATCCTGGCTAACGCGGTGAAACCCCGTCTCTACTAAAAATACAAAAAATTAGCCGGGCATGGTGGCAGCACCTGTAGTCCCAGCTACTCGGGAGGCTGAGGCAGGAGAATGGCGGGATCCCGGGAGGTGGAGCTTGCAGTGAGCCGAGATCATGCCATTGCACTCCAGCCTCGGAGACAGAGTGAGACTCCGTCTCAAAAAAACAAAGAAAGCCACGAAAGCCATCAAACCAGAAACAATAGTGGCTTGGGCAAGACTGGGAACACTGGAAGTGGTCAGATTGCAATAATAATAATTATTAATAATAATAATGTTTGTAGCAGAACTAACAAGATTAACCAATGAATTTAACTAGGATGTGACAGAAAGAGAGGAATGAAGAATGACTCCAAGATTGGGGATTAAGAAACTTGGAGGATGAAGTTGCTATCAGCTAAGATAGGGTAGCTTGTGTGAGAAGCATTTGGGGGCTAGAAGTGGGGGAGAAAAGGTATGATGTTTAGCTTAGATGGTTGAGTTTGAGATGCCTCTCAGACATCCAAGAGGAGATGTCACTTACACAATTTTCCATTCTATGCTCATTTGTTTATTTACTTGAGAGTGTAGACTTTGGTATCAAACCATGTGGAGAAAATTCCATATTCAGTCCCAACCAGATATGTCATCTTAGGGAAGTCAGTGTATCCCTCTGGGCTTTAATTAATTTCCTCATCTGCTGATTGTGTTAATAATTATACCTCATGTTATTGTTATGAGGACCCAGTGAAATAAGTCACTGAAGCACTTAGGACAGCCCCTAGAATCACATGTAATCACTCAGCAAGTGTTAGCCATTTTGTTGCTCTTTGGAAAGTCTCCACTAGTGGACTTTAAGCTCCATGGCAGCAGAGATCTCATCTGACTTGTAAGCACTCAATAGTTGCTGGATGAATAAATTGTTGCACAAGATTGGGCCAACTCAAACCAGTTCCAAAACATTGCAAGAGGTTTTTATTATTCCCTCAGGTTTGATAATTCACTAAAATAACTGACAGAACTCAGGACAGCACTATCTTTGTGATTACAGTTTTATTATAAAGCATACAAATCAGAATCAGCCATAGAGAGAGACACAGAGTTCTGAGAGGGTCCCAAATATGAAGCTTCCATGTCTTCTCCCTGTGAAGTCAGGACTCTTTAGATCAGTGTGTGACAATACACAGAGTACTGCCAGCCAAGGAAACTCACCCAAGCTGCCATGTCCAGAGTTTTTATTGGAGTTTCATTATGTAAGCATGATCGATTAAATCATTGGCCATGAGACTCAAACTCTAGATGCCTTCTTATAGGCTGGGCTAGAGGTTGGGCTGATATCGTTTGGCCCTCATTCTCTAATCACATGGCTGGTCTTTCTGACATGCTCAGTCTCCATTCTAAGTTATCTCATTAACATAAGCTCAGGTGTGGTCTGAGGAACCCACCACAAAAAACAAAGACACTTCTATCACTTGGGAAATTCCAGTGTTTTAGAGGCCACCTCCCAGGAACTGGTGACAGAAGCCAGACAAATTATTTATTATACAACAAATTTGCAGTGCACCCAAATGGACTGGTCTTTCAATTTTCTCTAACAGTTCCTATTTAGATTCACGGTCTACTGTTCTGGAAGCCATCTCAGTACTCTTGGGAAAGTCAGGACTTTGGCATTCAGTCACGAATCAACAATGTGACATTTGATACCAGATAGTATTTTCATGAAGCATTGTGCCTCTTACATTTTATCTTATTTTGTGTGTCATTATCTGTGACACACTTTAATGGTGAAACAATGGCTGTATAAAATTCAGCCAAGCTCATTTTGAAAAAAAAAAACGGGCCATTGGAATCAGCGATTCACATCTGATTTGGAGTTTTTGTTAGATTAGCTTTCCTCTAGAAACAGCAATCTGATTTAGTCATTTGGACTCAATACTTTGCAGCCACAAAACATAAGGTATCATCTGGCAGAAATGTCTTATTTTACAGATGAAACTGATGCCTAGAAAAGGAAACTTCCAACGTCATACCATGAGTTGAGGAAGCACCAGAACCCTTCACAGGCTCAGAAACTCAGGGTAAAATAAAATGAGATCAGATGGCCCAGAAAGTATTAATAGAAAGATTTGCCTCTGCTTCTCATTGCCAGGGACGGGGAGGAGGTGCTCTCACACCTGTGTTTTCCATTAATTTTAAAGTCGACAAGTAATACATGAATATTCCCAGAAATATTTTTATACTACACATAAAGCTGATGTCTCCTCTGGCCACCACACTTAAACTCACTTTTCTTTCTTTCTTTCTTTCTTTTTTTTTTTTTTTTTTTTTTTTGGTGACAGAGTCTAGCTCTGTCGCCTAGGCTGGAATACAGTGGCGCAATCTCGGGTCACTGCAACCTCCGCCTCCTGGGTTCAAGTGATTCTCCTGCTTCAGCCTCCTAAGTAGCTGGGATTACAGGCAAGTGCCACAATGCTCAACTAATGTTTGGTAGAGACGGGTTTTCACCATGTTAGCCAGGATGGTCTCGATCTCCTGACCTCGTGATCCACCCGCCTCAGCCTCCCAAAGTGCTGGGATTACAGGCGTGAGCCACCGTGCCCGGCCCCACTTTTCTTTGTGTCTCCCCATGAGTATTCACTGTCATCAATTTAGTGTGTCTCCTTCCCAAAGCTTCCCTCTATCATTACAAACATATGCGTGATTACCCACAAAAGTATGTTAGTATTGTTTAGTGTAACCTTTTTATACAAATAGTACCATATTCTTTGTATTATTTTGCAAGTTGTTTTTTGACCCTCAGCTGTATAACTTCAGAGTTCTTGCTGTATGAGTACATGTAGATCTATCTCGTTCTTTTTAATTGGTATATCATCGTTATTCATGTGAGTCTATCATGATGTATTTATATGTTCCTTTATTGAAGGACATTTAGGTAATTCCAAATTTTTTCTATTACCACCAATGCCGTTTACAAAACTCTCCCGTTTGCTTCCTGGTGTGCACGTGAGACAACTTCTCTGAGGAAGACGGGAAGGAGAACTGCCATAGGGTGTGCACATTTTTAGCTTTCTAGATGCTGTCAAATTTGTTCTCTAGAAAATTGTTGGAAACAACACCCCCACCCATGGTTTACCCACTTCCCCACACCCTCACCAACACTGAACAGTATCAAACTCCCATTTGTAGGAAAAAGGGTTGCCTTGATTTATACTTTCCCAGCTGCTAGGGAGTCTGAGCATTTTTTATGATGCTCAAATGTGTCTCCTTGTATGTAAACTGCTTGTTAATATCCTTTGCACATTTTTCCACTGGGCTATTTGACTTTTCTCCCAACATTATTTTAAAGGAAATTAAAGCACTTAAGCCCTGCAGAAATTTGAAGTGAATCATAGCTCAAAAATCTCATGCTGCATGAAAGAATGATTTGAAATGTTATTTTTAAAGGGTGGGGTGCTGAGTCTTGATGGAGAAATGTGGATGACAGGCAGATCCAAAATGAAAGAGGCCTCATGGAAACTGGATGCAGGAACTGGAGGGTGTGAGAGCCTTGAGTAAAACTTGTAAATCCCTCTGCTGATAACCACAAGCTGGTGCTAAGGCACACAGAACATGGACGTGCTCTGCTGGTAGAGACCCCTGTCCATAAAACAATGAAAAATATTCTATTAATAACTATTATATTGATTACACGTTGAAATGATAACCTGCTGGATATATTAGGTTAAATCAAATGTACATTTGCTAAAATTAATTTTACCTGTTTCATGTTACCTTTTTTAAAAATTATTCATTTATTTATTTATTTATTTATTTTGAGACGAAGTTTCACTCTTGTCACCCAGGCTGGAGTGCAGTGGCACCACCTTAGCTCAGTGTAACCTTCGCCTCCTGGGTTCAAACGATTCTCCTGCCACAGCCTCCTGAGTAGCTGGGATTACAAGTGCCCACCACCATACCCGGCTAGTTTTGTGTATTTTTAGTAGAGATGGGGTTTTACCATGTTGGCCAGGCTGGTCATGATCTCCTGACCTCAGGTGATCCACCCGCCTCAGCCTCCCAAAGTACAGGGATTACAGGGATGAGCCACCGCACCCGGCCTCATTTTACCTTTTAATGTGGCGCCAAAAACACTTGAAATGATCTATGTGGTTCGTGTTGTGCTTCTGTCGCCTGGTAGTGGTCTAGGAGACAGGGACCACTAAGCTCCCCATCCCAGCACTTCAATAAGAAATACCATGTGTGCTCAGGATGGCATGCAGAGGAGTCAAACTCAGGCATTTCTTTTTATGTGGAAACTCAAATACTAACAAGGGTGACAAGCCAGGACCTCACTCTGCCTCTCATCCCTCATGGAGGGTTGTCAACTCTTCCCAAGTTCATCAAAAAGTAGTTTATGTTAGACCTGGAGACAAGACGTTTACCTCCAGACCTCCTCCATTCTCAGGACATTTATTTGTCAGACTTTAGGTACAGCAGAGCTGGAGCTTCACCTCCCTCCTCATCGGGGGCCCTGAGGATTCCTCATGATTGGTCTTGCTATTATGCTTTCATCACCCAGATCACTGGGTTTTATTTGTCAAGCACAATTGCTCTGGATTCCACCAGTTTACCAATGAGGATTCCTGCAAAGGGGGGAAAAAAACTCAAAATGGCTTACATTTTTTACAAAGGTCGGGGGAGGAGGGATCTTTATTGGCTCTGGGATTAGTGTTCTAGGGCTGCCATAAAAATTTACCCTCTTACACTTCCAGAGGCCAGAAGTGCAAAATCAAGGTGTCGGCAGGGTCATGCTCCCTCCAAAGGCTCTCAAGAAGCATCCATTCAGTGCCTCTTCTAGCACCTGGTGGACCCAGGCACTCCCTGGCTTGGGAGGGCTTCACTCCAGTCTCTGCCTCCATCAACACATGACCTTCTCTATCTCTGTGTGCCCGTCTCTGTCTCTTATTAGGACGGAATAATGGCCTTCCTACCCTCTAACTGGATTTAGGGCCCATCTTTTCCAGTGTGATCTCATCTTGATCCTTCCCTTAATTATGTCTGGAAAAAAAAATCAAAACTATTTCCAAATAAGATAATATTCTGAGGCTCCAGGTGAACATGAATTTTTTGAAAGAGGTCACTCTTCAACCCACTACATTTCTGTTTTCTGAAAAGTCCAGGGGTAAACCACTCAGGAACCAGGCCTCACCTCCTCTGTACCTGTTCAGCTCTGCTCCCCTCCAGGAATCACTGTCATTTGCAGGCTCCACATAGTGGCAAGAAGGTGACAGCAGCCCCAGACTTACATCTCCCCTGGTTCAAGTCTAGCAGGAAAGAGAACCTTCTTAAAAGATGAAAAGTGAAGCAGGCGGGGAGGGAGTGATTCACCGAAGCCATAGGAATGTGATGTGCTTGCAGTGATTCCGGCTGCACTGCTCAGCGAGCTCTGAGTGATTCACCGAAGCCATAGGAATGTGATGTGCTGATTGGCTCTGCTCAGGCCTGAGCGAGAGCTGCCCCCATTGCGTTCCCAGACAGAAGGAGAGGGTACCTCCTAGATAGCAGGAGCCATAGTTACATGAAGTGGGGATGCCTGGTGAGGAGGCAGCCATTAAAAATCCAGCACAACAAGGTTGAGTAGAAAATCTCCACTGAGTCCTTCTTTTTGTCTTTCTTTCCATATGGTAGGAGCATTTACTAAGGACCAGGTACTTGGTAGAGTGCAAAACTAAATGTGACAAGGGGCCCTGCCCCTGAGGTGTCGTGCAGTCCAACGGCAGTCAGGCTTATTAACAATCTCAGCGCGGCACCATGAGGACCAAGGTAAAAGAGAAGACGGGGCTGTGGGAAGTAAGAGGAAGGACAGAGTGTTCTTCACGGAGCTCGGAAGACTTCTCAAGAAAAGTGGTGTCTGCGCTGAGTCTAGAGAATGGGAAAGGACATGGAGGAAAAAGCATGAAGGTTTTGGCTGCCCAGGGAACTGTGGCAGCCCTGTGTGGCTGCAACCCAGGGCACAGTGACGGGGAGTCAGGCTGGTGGGGAAAAAGAGACAAGGGCATTAGGCAGGGGCATGACAGCTCTGGTGCTTAGAAAAATCACTCTGGAAGGGTTTGTGGGAGGATCTATGGGGGAGTCTAAGGGAGGCAGGGAGACCAACAAGGAGGTGGTTAGAGACAAATGTAATAGTGCCTTAACCAAGGTAGGAATGGTAGCGATGGGTAAGATAAAGTGGATTTAAGGTTATTGTCGGAGTGGAAATGGTTAGACTTTGTGATTGATTAGATAGGAGAGGGAGGGGTGAGGGACAAAAAGGAGTTTCAAATGGGAACAGTTTTCAGTTTGGGACACTAAGTGTCTCAGCTTGGGAACATGAGGAGGCACACTGGCTTTGGGGTGAAGACAGAAAAGTTAGTTTTGAACATACAGAGTTCAAGACACCCATGAAGCACGCAGGTGGGGGTGTTTCCAGGCAGTGAGAAAGGTCACTGTGGGCAGAGAGAATTAGAGGTGTTAGGTGTTAGCTGGGGCTATGATGTGAGAGTAGGGAAGACAGTGGAGAACAGATGAGGCAAACCCTACAGAATACCATGCATCTCAGGGCAAGAGAGTCAGTAAAAACTCCCAGGACCATGACGCTGCAGTGAGTGTGGGTAGAGTCAGTGCCACAGTCACTGCTCCTAGGATGAGAAGAGGCTTTCCAAAGCACAGGTCCTGAGACTCCAGCCTGGGAGGGCAATCATGGATATTTTGCTACTTGGCCCATTCATTTCAATCAGATCAAGAAAGGAGGGTAACAAACACAACCACCCCAAGGCGATGAAAGACAAGACACTCCAGGTGGGGCTGCCCAGCAGTGATCTCTTAGCTCCTGCAGCTTCTAGTGGCAGAGGGGACAAGGAGGGTGCTCTCCACTGAGAAACCAAGAAGTGTCTGTGCTGGGGTGCACACACACAAAAATGTGGGGCCTTGGGCCAGCAGAGCTGATGGATCTGGCCTCTCCTTCAGCACTGGAGGCCACAGCGGCCCCCTAACCTTACTTAGCAAGCCTGACAGCACCTCTCATCTCCTCACCTGGGCTGCCAAGGCTTCAGGAGAGGGAAAGACAAAATAGCGCTCCCCTCCACCCACAGGCTCTGGGGGGCTCCTGAGGGGGCTCTGGCCTGACTCAGGCCCAGCAGGCCATCTCTGCTTCTGCTCCCCACTCCACAGCCCTTGGCGGACCCCCGTGGCTCTGCCCCCTCTAACTGCTGTCTTCTTTGGGCTCCAGTTCCAAGCTGGACCCCAGCCCTTAGAGGACCACCAGCCTCTCCTCACCTCCTTAACTTGTGTTTAGACCCAAATATACTATTATTTTCTGATTAAAAATTACTATGCATATAAAAAAATTATACTTGTACCTCATAAATGTATACCAGTAAAAGACCAGCTTGGGCAACATGATGATGATGTCTCTACAAAAGTTAAACTTTAGCCAGGAGTGGTGATGCATACCAGTAGTCCTAACTACTTGGAGGATGAAGTGGAAGGATCACTCGAGCCCGCGAGTTTGAGGCTGTAGTGAGCTTCCAGCCTGGGCAACAGGCTGTCTCTGTAAATATGTAAATAAATAAAAATAAAAGCAATGCTATGATAATTGCAGGATATTTGAAAAATATAAATAGTAAAAAAACTTTATCTTTAATTTACAACCATCCCCAAGAAATGACTGATTATAAAGAACAAACACACAGGCTACTTTCAAAATAAGGGAGTTTTACCAAAAGGCCACGAATCAGAAAATTTGTCAGGAACCAAGAGAGCTCTTAGTTCTCATTCCTCTTTTGAGATCTGCTTCTGGATATTTGGAGCCAATTCTCTCTGAACTCTCCAGTCCAAAGCTGCACTTAGTTAATTACCTTCACCCATTTAGGCCCTCTCAGGCCTAAACTGATTTTTCTGACTTTGCCCCAAAGCCACTCTGCCTCCCATTTCCCAGGCTCAGCCTGGGGGACAGCCCATCTTTTTCATCTCTGACTCCATTTGTAGTCCCTTGGCTACAAACTGAATGTTGTGTCCCTCTAAAATTTCTATGTTGTTAAGTCCTAATCCCCAGTTGATAGTATTTGGAGGTGAGTCCTTCGGGAGGTGATAGGTCAGGAGGGTGGAGCCCTCAGGCATGGAATTAGTGCCCTTATTTTAAAAAGACAAGAGAAACATAATCTCTCTCTCCACCATATGAAGATATAGCATCTGGCAACCAGAAAGAGTGCCCTCACCAGGAACCAAATCACATGGCAACTTTGTTTTGGACTTCTCAGCCTCTAGAAGTGTGAGAAATAAATGCATGTTATATGATCCACCCAGTCGCTGGCATTTATGTTATAGTAGCCTGGACTGACTAAAATGCTCTCTGAATACAGGATATTTTAGAAAGTCAGGGAAGAAAGGCAGGGAAGTTTCCATATCAAGAGACAATTTTCTCAACACACAATTATGGTCAAATCTGAATTCCCAAAAATATGTTTCTTTTTAAATCAAAAATATTTATTGGGCATCTGTAATATGCCAGGCATCATAGTAAGGGAGATAAAAAATTAAATACAACCACTCCTATTCAGCACAGTACTGGACGTTTTACCCAGAGTATTCAGGCAAGAGAAAGAAATAAAAGGCATCCAAACAGGAAAAAGAAGAAGTCAAGCCATCTATCTTCATGGATGATATGATTCTATAACTAAAAAACCTTAAAGACTTCACCAAAAGGTTCCTGAAACTCATAAATGACTTCAGTAAAGTTTCTGGATACAAAATAAATGTATGAAAATCAGTAGTATTTCTGTACACCAATAATGTTCAAGCTTAGAACCAAATCAAGAACATAATCCCATTTACAATAGCCACAAAAAGATAAAATAAAATATCTAGAAATACATCTAACCAAGGTAGTGAAAGATCTCTATAAGGAGGACTACAAAACACTGCCAAAAGAAATCACAGATGACACAAACAAATGGAAAAACATTTTATGTTCATGATTGGAAGAATCAATATTGTTAAAATCATCATACTGCCCAAAGCAATCTACAGATTCAATGCTATTCCTGTCAAACTACCAAAGTAATCTTTCACATCATTTTAGAAAAAACTTTTCTATAATTTATATGGAACCAAAAAAGGAGCCCAAATAGCCAAAGCAATCCAAAGCTAAAAGAACAAAGCTGGAGGCATCACATTACCCAAGTTTGAGCTATACTGTAAGGCTATAGTGACCAAAACAGCATGGTACTGGTACAAAAACAGACATATAAACCAATGGAACAGCATAGAGAACCCAGAAATAAAGCTGCACACCTATAGCCATCTGATCTTCAACAAAGTTGACAAAAATAAGCAATGGGGAAAAAAAACTCCTTATTCAATAAATTGTGCTGGGACAGCTGGCTAGCCATATGGAGAAGAATGAAACTCACAACCTTTCACCAGATGCAAATTTTCACCATGTGCAAAAACTAACTCAAGATGGATTAAATAGTTAAATGTAAGACCACAAACCATAACAATATTAGGAGATAAACTAGGAAACACCATTCTGGACTTTGGCCTTGGGAAAGAATTTATGGCTAAGTCCTCAATAGCAATTGCAACAAAAACAAAAATTGACAAGCAGGACCTAATTAAACTAAAGAGCTCCTGCACAGCAAAAGAAACTATCAACAGAGTAAACTGACAACCTACAGAATGGGAAAACTATTTGCAAATTATGCATCCAACAAAGCACTGATATCCAGAATCTATAAGGAATTTAAACAATTGAACAACTAAAAACAAATAACCCCATTTAAAAATGGGCAAAAGACATGAACAGACATTTCTCAAAAGAAGACATACAAGCTGTCAACAAACACATGAAAAAAATGTTCCACATCACTAATCATCAAAGAAAGATAAATCAAAATCACAATGAGATCACCTCACACCCGTCAGAATGGCTATTATTGAAAAGTCAAAAACAACATTTGTTGGTGAGGCTGTGGAGAAAAGGGAGCACTTATCCACTGTTGGTAGGAATGCAATTTAGCTTAACCACCATGGAAAGCAGTTTGGAGATAAAAGAACTTAAAATAGAACTACCATTGGACCCAGAAATCCCACTGCTAGGTATATATGCAAAATAAAACAAGTTGTTCTACCAAAAAGACATATGCACTCATGTTCATCACAGCACTATTCACAAGAGCAAAGATGTGGAATCAACCCAGGTGGCCATCAGTGGTGGGTTGGATAAAGAAAATGTGATACAAACATACCACAGAATACTATGCAGCCAAAAAAAAAAATCATGTCCTTTGTAGCAACATGGATGAAGCTGGAGGCTGTAATCCTAAGTAAATTAATGAAGGAAAAGAAAACCAAATACCACATTTTCTCACCTATAAGTACGAGCTAAACACTGGGTACTCATGGACATAAAGATGGCAACAATAAATACTGGGGACTATTAGAGGGGAGAGGGAGAAGGGGTGAAAAGCTGTTGGGTACCATGCTCAGCACCTGGGTGATGAGATCATTTGTACCCTAAACCTCAGCATCAGGCAATATAGCCATGTAACAAACCTGCACATGTACCCCTGAACCCGAAAGAAAAGTTGGAAAAAGAAAAAAAAAGAATTAAATACACAATTACATAAAACACAGTCTCTGCATTAGAGGTATATTCATGATTGAATGGAGAAAATACACATAAGTAACTATAAGGCATTGTGAAGTTTTATAATCTTTAATAATAAGGTAAATTTTCCTTATTTCTTATTGGTTGCAGTGTCTTTTGAAAATGGTTAAGTGGATACTTTTCAAATTTGAAGAGTATATTTAATATATAGGCTACATAGCAAGGCTCAAAATTCAATTTGAGATTATAAACAGGTCACCTGCCTGGGCTACTAAAACCTGAGGGTTTTATTCGACTTAGTTCCACAAAATTACCACTCAGCTTCCAAAACACCACCCTCTTGGTTCTCCTTTTACCTCAGTGGATACTCTTCCATGGTCTCCTGCACTGATGTGTCCTCATGTCCTCAACCCTGAGATACCAGAGGGGCCTAGGGCTCAGTGTTGGTTCTCTTCTCTTCTCTGGCTATGCTTCTTGGGAGGATTATCAGTCCCTTGGATTGAAATGCCATCTTTATGCTGATAACTCTCTGATAAACATCCCCAACTGGAGCCCACCTCCAGACCCATGATGAACTCAACAGCTCTATGTGAATGCCCATTAGCCTCTCAGACTTAACTTTTAGTAGCTGTTTCCAAGCATCCAATCTCCCCTTCTTCCATTAGTATAGACCCTCTGGGTTTTAGCTATGAATATGGCTACTTAGCTAGAGCCTGTATTTACTTCCTTGCTACATGTGGCCATGTGAGTTTTGGCCGATGGGACATGAGAAGTGGCATCTGCCACATTCAGGTCTTGCCTTTAAAGAAAAGACATATCCCCTTCATTTCTCCTTCTCTCTTTCCTGTAGAAGTGAGGGTGGAGCTCCACCTTCCATTGGAGGACATGATGGAAGCTCTTTTAAGGATAGAAGAGCAACAAAATAGGAGATCGAGTCCCCAGCACAGTAGCCACTGAACCATCCTTGCATAGCTTTATTCTCAGAATTGTTGTATGAGAGGGGGAGAAAATTCTGATTTAATCCACTGGTCGTTCCTGTTACACAGCCAGACCCGTACTGCAAGTCACAAAATGCCTAAACGCAAATTCTTATCCACCCCCAGCCCCAAAACCTGCTCTTCCTACAGTCTCTCTCATCTCAGTAAATGTAAAACAATTTTTCCAGTTGTCAGGCCCTAAATTTTTGACATCCTGGACCCCTCTCTTTCTCTCAATCCCAGATCCAATGTATCAGAAAGTTCCATTGGCTTGACTTTCAAACATGGGCTAGACATTTTTGGAGATCTTGAGGAATTCTTGTTGCTTCTTGTTAGTACAATAATGGTATGGAGGTAATGAGATGGCCTCTTTTAAAGACACTTATTAACATATTTACAGATGAAATCATTAGATGTCTTGAATTTGCTTTAAAATAATACAGAAGCAGGGTGGGTAGCAAGGAAACAAGATGATCCTGAGTTGATTATTGTGGAAGCCGAGTGATGGTTACTCAGTTTCATTTTACTATTCTCTTTGCTTTTATGCTTTAAATTTTCCGTAATAGTTTTTAAAAATATTTACAGTATCCCAGCATGTCCTACCACTATGATCCTGATCCAGGTGCTCATCCTCTCTACAACCCTTCCCTAACGGGTCTCCCTGCTTCCACTCTTCCCGCAGTACTTATGCTCAGCACAGTGCTGGAGCAAAACTTTCAAAGACTCAGGCCTCTCCTTTGCTTTAATCCTCCAGGGGCTCCAGTCTCAGAGGAAAAGCCGGTCAAGTTCTTGCTGTGGCCCACGAAGCCTGTGCCCATCAGATCACCTCTTACCTCTCTGTGCGTACCTTCTCTTGACTTCCCCTCACTCATCCCTTCAGGGACTGGCTTCCTTTGCTGTTTCCAAACATACCAGGTGGAATCCCGCATCAAGGCCTTTGCACTTTCTCCTTCTTCCTAGAATGCCCTTCCTCCAATAGCCTCCTGGCTCACTCCCTCACCTCCTTCAGGCTTCTGCTCAAATGTTACCTCCTCAATGAGGTCTTCCCCAACCACCGATCTAAACCAGGAGTCCCATGCATGTTCTCCTTACTCTGCTTTCTTCTTTTCTCCATCACACTTCTGCTCAGCTGACATGCTACATCGTTGACTTCTGTATTTGTTTGTGGTCAGACTTCTTCATTTCTGATCCTCCTATACCAGTAACAATGCCTAGAATCTCTGTGCCTCTTGTTAAATAGCTGTTGAATGTGTGACCGGGTGAATAGTGCAAGGAAAGATATAAATGTTGTCTCGTTGTTCTGCTGGGACAGAAAGTGAGGTGGAGGAAGCGACCAAGTGCCTGCTACTTTGGGACCCATCAGGGAAGAGCTCTCAAAGTTGGAACCAGATGTCTAAAGCAGCTGATGGCACTACAAATGCATCAGAAGCCAGGGAGGGCACTCATCTGAGGGAAGGCGGCTGCCACCAAGAGGGTAGCAATGAGATACAAAAGCCTACGATGGCAGGAAAAGCTTAGTGGTTTACATGCTTCTTAAACTCATGCATAGGTTTTTAAATCAGGATCAATGACGGTATCAATTCCGAGAGTTCACAGGTTCAAAAGGTGTCGCAGGCCCTGCACCTTCATCAGATTCTTAATAGCACATTTGATAAACTAAGCAGAGCTTCAATGACATACTAAGAATCCTAGAACCATACATAGTGCATGTGTATTTGCC
Source organism: Macaca thibetana thibetana (assembly GCF_024542745.1). Lineage (NCBI taxonomy): Eukaryota > Metazoa > Chordata > Mammalia > Primates > Cercopithecidae > Macaca > Macaca thibetana. The sequence continues at coordinate 6,894,296 of NC_065583.1, forward strand.
AGGCCACAAGTCAGATGGGCAAAATCGAATTTTCTTTACTTTTCTAGAATTGAACTAGAGCTCTCTCTTAAAATTCCAACTGAAAGCTTAAACTAGTCACCACTGGGAAAATTCAAGTAAATTCTGACTTAAATTCAGTCAAACATCTAAGAAGGAAAGAAAAGAAAAAACAGAGGCAAGGTCACATATTAGTTTCTTATTGCTGCCATTACAAATTTCCACACTGTTGTTCCTTAACACAGTACCAGTTTATTAACTTACGGCTCTGGACATCAGAAGTACAACGTAAGTCTCACTGGGCTAAAATCCAGGGGCAGGTAGCTGCATTTCGTCTGGAAGTTCTAGGGGAGAAACAGTTCCCTTGACTTTTCTGCTTCTAGAGGCCACCCGCATTCCTTGGCTCATGGTCCCTTCCTTCATCTTCAAAGCTAGCAATATCACATCTCTTTGACCTTTCTTACGTTGCAACAAATCTCTCTGAAAAGTCTCAGCTGGAAATGCATCTTTAATTTTAAGGACACATATGATTAGATTTGATCTTCCCAGATAATCCACGATAATCTCCCAATTTCAGTGTCTGTAATCTCTATCACATCTGCAAAGTCACTGTGCCATGTAAAGTAACATACAGGTTCTGGGGATTATGGCATAGACATCTTGGAAGGAGGCATTATTCTGCTTATCACAGGAAGTGATAAAAGGAGTAATTCAGGAGTTTTTTACAGGATTGGAATATATAAAAATAACCTTAAATTCATTCATTCATTGAATGCAGACTTAGCACTCACTTTGTGCCAGGCCTACCCCATGTCCAGGCATAGAGCAGTAAAGGTGTCAGCTAGCACCTGCCTTCTTGAAGCTTATATTACAGAGAGAAAGGCCATGAACAGGAGAACAAGTAGAAATACTAGGCAATAGTGGGCAATACTGAGGGTCAGAAAGGAAATGTTGAAGGGTGTGTGGAATACTTTGAGTAGAGAATGTAGAAAGGCCTCACAGAGGCAATGACAGGGAGGATAGGAAAGGAGCAGCTATTTGAAGGAGGAGCAGCTATCTGAAGGTAGAGCACCCTGGTCAGAAGAAAAATCAAGTGCAAAAGCTCTGAGATAGGTCTAAACTTAGGATTTTCAAGGAACCAAACAAAAGACCAGTGTGATTGGTAATATAATGAGCCAAGAGGGGAGACGTGATAAAGGAAGTAAGAACGGTGGACAGAAGCCAGTTTTGCAAGGCCTGGCTGGCCATGAGAATTTTGTTACTGGTATGCTGGAGGATTTTGTGAAAGGGGGTGACATGATCTGATTTACCATTTTTAAAGGTCACTTTGTCCATCAATTGTTGAATAGACAAACAATATGCGGTACGTTCATAAAATAAGCTATCATCCAGCCATAACAAGGAATGAAGTATCGATTGTGAGAGTCCACAGGTCTGAAAGGAATTGCAGATCCTGCACCTTCATCAGATTTTTAATAGCACAGTTGATAAAACTAAGCATAGTTTATCAGCTGCACTTTCATCAACCCTGGAGGTTCCCTTTCTCTAGATGTCCAATCAAAGGGACTTAAGAGCTGGGTCACCGCACACAGGTGTGAGTAGAAGGATCATACTCAATACAAGAGGATTAGGTGAAAGGTCCACACGCTCCATGATGATGCCATCCCCCAACCCCTTTAAATCCTCTTCCCCCACTCAGCTGTGAGAAAGGCCCACAGCCAGCCTTATCCCTACACACCCACCCACACCCACCTGAGGCAGGAGATCACAGAAGTCCTCTCTGGAACTCTGTATGAATAAGGCTTCCATTACAATAAGGCTGGGTCATAGCCCCAACTCTCACTGGCTTACAATCACAGACATTTATTTTTCATACTTGTGAGCCTGCAGGTTGGCTGGGGTTCAGTTTAGCTCATCTAGGCTCATGGAGGCTCCAGACTGAAGGCTGGGTTAAGGTCTTCTTCATGAATCTCCCCATTTGGGGCCAGTGGCTACTTGTCTCATGTTCTTATGCTGGATAACAAAGGACAAAAGGGCACACTAAAGGACACCCACAAAAACATTTAAAAGCTCAGCTCTACATTCCAAAAGCCAAAGCAAGTCACGTGGCCAAACACAGCTCCAAACGGCAGGGAAGTGCACCTCTCCCAGATTCATGGCAAAGGCAGGGAGAAAATAAAATTATATGGACAAATAATGCAACGCACCACATAGCCCAGAGAAAAGACACATGAACACGGGCAACTGAGCCCCTCCGGTGAAACGGCCCGGTCACATTACCCTGCAGCAAAACGTCTGGCCTCAAGACCCCTTCATATTTTTATTTTTTATTTTTATTTTATTTATTTATTTTTTGAGATGGAGTTTAACTCTTGGTGCCCAGGCTGGAGTGCAGTGGCATGAACTCGGCTCACCACAACCTCCGCCTCTTGGGTTCGAGTGATTCTCCTGCCTCAGTCTCCCAGGTAGCCGGGATTACAGGCATCTGCCACCATGCCTGGCTAATTTTTTGTATTTTTTTTAGTATGAGACAAGGTTTCACCATGTTGGTCAGGCTGGTCTTGAACTCCTGACCTCAAGTGATCCACCCACCTCGGCCTCCCAAAGTGCAGGAATTACAGGCGTGAGCCACGCGCCCGGTCCCCCCTCAATATATTTAAAATGTATTGAAGTCTGCAGAGAGATTTTGTTTACGTGAGTTGTATCCACCAATATTTAGAAACTAAAACCAAACATGTTTAATATTGATTAGTTCACTATAAAATAACAATAACAAACCCATTATGTGCATAAAAAACATTTTTATTAAAAATAACTTTTATCCAAAACAGAAAAACATTAGTGAAGAGAGTGGCATTGTTTTAAAATTTGCAAGTCTCTTAAGGGTTTGGCTTAATAATAAACCTAAATTGTCCTATTTGCTCCTGCATTCAATAGGTTGTGAGATATTGTTGGGCTGAAACATGTGAGGACTACAGAGCTGTGTAGCTGGAAAAGAGGAATATTTCAATAGTTTTTTCAAACAACTGTAGATATATTTATTTAATACCACATCAAAAGTGCACAAGTAATAGTTTCTTAAAGGTTAGTTGCTGTGTGTTATGTGAAACCTTATCGTTAAACTTTTTATCTTCTGCTGTGTTAAAATCCATTGGCCCTTCTGGTATTTTGAATAAGTTTTTTACCAATAGGTGATTTTGTACTGGCTCACAGAATCATGCAGATTTTCCAACATGTTAACACATTTGATTCTATAACATCAAATATCAGTCATTATTATTACTGCTGATCTCATCAGAAAAGCTTAAGTATTCATAAGATAACAATCTCACTCTGACAAACACAATTTTCAAAATTTTAATTGCTGTTTTAAAGCTTGAATTTTATCATTGGTGGAAAATACTGTCAGTCATTTTTTTTTCAAGTGATAAGCTAACTTCACTCATTTTCAAGATAATGTCTGCCAAATACCTAAGTCTGAATAGTCTTCCAGTTATTCTTTAAAAAAAAAAAAAAAAAAAAAAAAACTGGAGTTCCAAGAAAAAAAGTAGCTAATTCCACTTGCCAATTTAGCACAAGAGTGTTTTTCCTTGAGTTAACGGTCATAGTTCACCTGCAGCAATAGTGCTTTATATATATTTTGCATTGTTGCAGAATATTAAGAAGATATTTACTCAAGGGTCAAGATTTAATAAAACCAATATATTTTCTGCTTCATGAAGAACATTCCCAAGTGAAACTGGCATTTTGTTTTTATTTTCAACATGTGGCAATAAAGAATTCAAAAACATTAGTAAAGCATGGTGCCTTGATTTGTACCAGTAGTTTTAGCCATTGTATTACTCCAGGTTCTCCAGAGACACAGAACCAATGGGACACACACATACATGATATTTATTATAAAAAGTTGACTTATTATGGAAACCAACAAGTCCAAAATGGAGCCAATGGTGAGTTCCAGTCTGAAGGCAGTCTGCTGTAGAATCAAGAAGAGCTGCTGTTGCAGTTGAAGCCCAAAGGTAGTCTGCCAAAAAATTCTCTCTCTTGCTTAGGGGAAGTTAGTCTTTTTGTTCTATTCAGCCCTTCAACTGATTGGATGAGGCCCACCCACGTTATGGAGAGCAATCTGCATTACTCAAAGTCCACTAATTTAGGCCAGCAAAATGTCAGAGTAGGAAGCCCAAAATCCTTGTTTCCTTTATAGACACCAAATCAACAAAAATACATAAACCAATTCCCTTTGTGAGAAATCTCAAAAACAGTTAAGAGCTTTCTGCACCTCCAGCAAGCACAAAACCAGTTGCATCAGAACTGTAGAAAAATTCATAGCACCCACCTGCCTAAGCTCTTCTCTCCAGCTCAGCATGCCATGACTGGGGGAAACTCCCAGCTCCTGGCTTCTTCCTGGAGAAAGAGTTGAAGTGTGTGTCCAACATTCCGTCCATTTGGGAGGCTGAGACTGATCTATTTCTCACCTGTTTGGGAGTGCTGACAGAGCCTGGCATACTCTAGGTGTCTGGGGGCCAATAAAAACAAAAGAGAGCTAGCAATATAATAGACATAGCCAGAGGACCAGCAGTATAACAGACACAGCCTTGGTGACCTCTTCCTTGGGAGTTGGAGGGAGGGGAGAATAACTTAGCATGCATCCACTAGTACAGTTTTGCTGGGGGTAGGGTGGTGGTGGAGGCTTCTGAAAAAAAAAAAAAAAACTGGTTTTTATCTTGCACAACTCAAAGCACTGACAGGATCTGACATGCGCTAGAAGCCTGGGAAGTTCTGAGGAAAATAACCAGGAGGCTGAAAAGAGATCCAGAGAACCTGCAATACTACAAACAGACGCCAGGGAAAGCAAGATATTATGAGTGCTAAAAAAAGAAAACAGTAAATCTCTCTAATTGGTAATTTACATGCACAAGTCCAGAGAAGACGTCTCCACAGAAAATGTTTGAGACACTTCAGAACGTCACACCAGGCTGCTTGGTAAAGACATTTCTCTTTACAAAGCCAGTTACTAAAGACTGGAAGGTGTGTCTGTTTTTTTCAAATGCATAAATCCCAACACAAAGTTACAAGGTATACAAAGAAACAAAGAAGCATGGCCCAAAAGAAAAGAAAAAAAAAGTAAATCTTTAGAAACTGACCCTAAAGAAAAGAGATATGTGGCCAGGCACAGTGGCTCACACCTATAATCCCAGTACTTTGGGATGCCAAGGTGGGTAGACTACCTGAAGTCAGGAGTTTGAGACCAGCCTGGCCAACACGGTGATACCCCATCTCTACTAAAACTACAAAAAATCAGCTGGGCGTGGTGGTGTGAGCCTGCAATCCCAGCTACTTGGAAGGCTGAGACAGGAGAATTGCTTGAACCCAGGAGGCAGAGGGTTGCAGTGAGCCAAGATCATGCCACTGTACTCCAGCCTGGATGACAGAGTGAGTGAGACTCCATCTCAAAAAAACAAAAAAAAGAAAAAAGAAAAAAAAAAAAAAAAAAGGAAAGAGGTATGTGAATTACCTGAAAAATAATTCAAAATAACCATCATAAAGATACTCAGTGAGCTCAGGAAAATGATTCATGAACAAAATAGAAAATCAAGAAAGACAGAAAATATAAAAAAGAGTTATATATTTTGGAACTAAATAATAAAATAACTGAACTAAAAAATTCACTAAAGGATTCAATGTCAGAATTGATCACGCAAAAAAAGAAAAAAGCAAACTCAAAGACAGGTCATTTGAAATTATCCAATCAGAAGAACAAAAAGAAAAAAGAATGAAGAAAGCCTAAGGGAATTATGGAACACCATTAAAAATATATACATTATGAATGTTCCAGAACAAGCAGAATAGAGAGAGAAAGAAAGGGGCAGAAAGTTTATTCTAAGAAATAATGGCTGAAAACTTCCTAAGTCTGGGGAAGTAAATGAACATCAGATTTAAGAAACCCAACGGATTCCAAATGATGAATCCAAAAAAGTCTATCACCCAAACACATTATAACCAAATGTTCAAAAGTCAGAGACAAAGAGAAAATTATGAAAGCAGTAAAAGAAAAGTGACATGCCACATAAAAGAGAGTCTGTGTAAAACTATCAGCAAATTTCTCAGCAGAGACCTTGTAATTCAGAAGTGTGTGGGATGATATAGTGAAAGTGCCAAAAGGAAAAAAATCCTGTCCAGCTTGAATATTGTATCCAGCAAAACTTTTCTTCAAAAATGAAGGAGGGTCGGGCGCAGTAGCTCATGCCTGTAATCCCAGCACTTTGGGAGGCCAAGGTGGGCAGATCATGACGTCAGGAGATCGAGACCACCCTGGCTAACACAGTGAAACCCCATCTCTACTAAAAAATACAAAAAAAAATTAGCTGGGCATGGTGGCGGGTGCCTGTAGTCCCAGCTACTTGGGAGGCTGAGGCAGGAGAATGGTGTGAACCTGGGAGGCGGAGAATGCAGTGAGCCAAGATTGCCCATTGCACTCCAGCCTGGGTGATAGAGCGTGACTCCGTCTCAAAAAAAAAAAGAAGGAGAAATACTTTTCCAGGTAAACAAAAGCTGAAAGAGTGCCTCACCATTATACCTGCCTTACAAGAAACAGTAAAGAATATTCATCAAGTTGAAATTCAAGGCCATATGTAAAAAGCTGAAACTGGATCCCTTCCTTACACCTTATACAAAAATCAATTCAAGATGGATTAAAGACTTAAATGTTAGATCTAAAACCATAAAAACCCTAGAAGAAAACCTAGGCAATACCATTCAGGACATAGGCATGGGCAAGGACTTCATGTCTAAAACACCAAAAGTAATGGCAACAAAAGCCAAATGGGATCTAATTAAACTAAAAGAGCTTCTGCATAGCAAAAGAAGCTATCATCAGAGTGAACAGGCAACCTACAGAATGAGAGAAAATTTTTGCAATCTACTCATCTGACAAAGGGCTAATATCCAGAATCTACAAAGAACTTAAACAAATTTACAAGAAAAAATCAAACAACCCCATCAAAAAGTGGGCAAAGGATGTGAACAGACACTTCTCAAAAGAAGACATTTATGCAGCCAACAGACACATGAAAAAATGCTCATCATCACTGGCCATCAGAGAAATGCAAATCAAAACCACAATGAGATACCATCTCACCCCAGTTAGAATGGCGATCATTAAAAAGTCAGGAAACAACAGGTGCTGGAGAGGATGTGGAGAAATAGGAACACTTTACACTGTTGGTGAGAGTGTAAACTAGTTCAACCATTGTGGAAGTCAGTGTGGCGATTCCTCAAGGATCTAGAACTAGAAATACCATTTGACCCAGCTATCCCATTACTAGGTATATACCCAAAGGATTATAAATCATGTTGCTATAAAGACACATATATACGTATGTTTATTGCGGCACTATTCACAATAGCAAAGACTTGGCACCAACCCAAATGTCCATCAATGGTAGACTGAATTAAGAAAATGTGGCACATATACATCATGGAATACTATGCAGCCATAAACAAGGATGAGTTCATGTCCTTTGTAGGGACATGGATGAAGCTGGAAACCATCATTCTGAGCAAACTGTTGCAAGGACAGAAAACCAAACACCGCATGTTCTCGCTCATAGGTGGGAATTGAACAATGAGAACATTTGGACACAGGAAGGGGAACATCACACACTGGGGTCTGTCATGGGATCGGGGGAGGGAGGAGGGATAGCATTAGGAGATATACCTGATGTAAATGACGAGTTGATGGGTGCAGCACACCAACATGGCACATGTATACATATGTAACAAACCTGCACATTGTGCACATGTACCCTAGAACTTAAAAGTATAATAATAAAAAAAAGAAATTAAAAAAAAAGAAATTCAAGGATACTAGACAGCAACATTCTAGAATGGCCGATTATCAAAAACAAAAACAAACCAGAAAATGACAAATGTTGGTTAAAATATGGAGAAATTAGAATTGTTGTGCACTGTTGTTGGGAATGTAAAATGGTACAGTCGCTGTGGAAAATAGTATGGAGTTTCCTCAAAAAATTAAAAATAGAACTACCATATGATCCGTCAGTCCCACTTCTGGACATATATACAACATAACTGAAAACAGGGCCTCTTGTTTGTATTCCCCTGTTCTTTGTAGCATTATTTACAATAGCCAAGAGGTGGAAGTAACCTAAATGTTCATTAATGGATAAATGTATAAAGAATATGTGTGTGTGTATACGTGTGTGTGTGTGTGTGTGTGTGTGTATACGTGTGTGTGTGTGTATACGTGTGTGTGTATACGTGTGTGTGTGTGTATACGTGTGTGTGTGTGTATACGTGTGTGTGTGTATACGTGTGTGTGTATACGTGTGTGTGTGTGTGTGTGTATACGTGTGTGTGTGTGTGTGTATGCACACAGTAGGGTCAGATTCACCCTTAAGAAAGAAAGAAATTCTGTCATATGCTACAACATGAATGAAACTTAACGAGATTATGCTTAATGAAATACATTCATCACAGTAAGATAAATGCTACCTGATTCCACTTTTATGAAGTAATTTATTTATTGATTTATTTTATTTTATTTTATTTTTTATTATTTTTTTTTTTTTGAGACGGAGTCTCACGCTGTTGCCCAGGCTGGAGTGCAGTGGCGCGATCTGGGCTCACTGCAAGCTCCGCCTACCGGGTTCCCGCCATTCTCCTGCCTCAGCCTCCTGAGTAGCTGGGACTACAGGCGCCCGCCACCGCGCCCGGCTAATTTTTTGTATTTTTAGTAGAGACGGGGTTTCACTGTGGTCTCGATCTCCTGACCTTGTGATCTGCCTGCCTCGGCCTCCCAAAGTGCTGGGATTACAGGCTTGAGCCACCGCGCCCGGCCTATGAAGTAATTTAATGTAGTCAAATTCATAGAAGCAGAGAGTAAAATGGTGGTTGCCAGGGTTAGGGTGGGGGAAATAGGAGTTGCTATTTAATAGATATAGTTTCAGTCACTCGAGGTGAAAAAGTCCTAGAGATCTGCTATACAGCAATGTACATACAGTTAGCAATATTATACGGTACACTTCAAAATTTGTTGAGAGTAGATTTCATATTATGTATATTTTGCTACAATTTTTTAAAGTCCACAGATTTAAACCTTAATCTAAAGCACCCTCACGGAAACATTCGCAATAATTTTTGACCAAATTCCTGAGCACCCTGTGCCAATTTGACACATGAAATTATCCATCATATCCATCACTGCTTTTGCATAATCACTATAATTTTCAACCCAGTACAAAGGGAAGATAACATCTCAATATTATTATGAAGACAGTTTTGACGCCATAGACCCCTGAAAGGATCCCAGTGATTCTCAGGGTTTCACAGACCACACTTTGAGAACAGCTGCCCTATAGTGAAACCTGCCATTCAACTCATAAACACAAATCTTCATTCAGCTTTTTAGCACATTCTCTTTCATAGAAATGGTCTGCCAAGCATGTGCAGACATTTGATGAAAACCTATACTGTGAAGGAAATTAAACAAAAACTAGAAGGAAAAGAAGAAGGAGGAGGAGAAAAGAAAGAAAAAAGAAGGGGAGGAAAGGGGCAAGAAGAAGGAGAAGAAAAAAAGGAGGAGACAAAGAAGAAACTCATAACAGACACGATGCAAGGAATAGAAAAGACATTAAAACTATGAAGGATATATTTAATGTTCTAGGAGATATGAAAAGATGGTGTATCCATGAAATAAGAAGGGATGACAATGTAGAGATAGAAAATTAAGAAAAATTAACCTTTAAAATTAAAAATGTAATAGAAGAAATTTTAAAAATTCACTAGATGATTGAAGGATAAATTTGAAGAAATCCCTTAGAATGAAAAGAGAAATAGGTCAAAAATTAGAAATAAAGTAAATAAAAATTAGAGAATTAGTCTAGGAAGTCCAACATCCAAATAACTATAATTAGAGAAAACAGGAGCAGAGAAAATGGAGGAGAGAGGATATTATTAAAGAGATCACTCAAATTTCCCATGATTAAAGGAAATTTGAGTGATCTCTTTAACAATATCTATATAAGAGTCTATGTTCCATACTTAAAGAGCCCAGCAGTGTCCAAAAAAAGAATGTTTCAAAAAGCAATGCTTCTAATAGCTCACAGAGTTGGGAAGCAGGGCAAAGGAAATAGATCTCACTAAAATAATCAGATCTGAAAATGGCATTAGCTTACTTACCACCAACATTGGAAACTGGTGAATGGATGAAAGTCTTCAAATTTTGAAGGAAAAAAAGTATTTTCTTTCAAACATAAACTAAACTAGTTAAGATATATCACAAGGTGCCGGTGGCTCATGCCTGTAATCCCAGCACTTTGGGAGGCCCAGGTGGGCGGATCACGACGTCAGGAGATCGAGACCATCCTGGCTAAAACGGTGAAACTCTGTCTCTACTAAAAATACAAAAAATGTAGCCGGGCACTGTGGTGGCAGGCTGCTGTCGTACCAGCTACTCAGGAGGCTGAGGCAGGAGAACGGTGTGAACCTGGGAGGCGGAGCTCGCAGTGAGCCGAGATCGCGCCACTGCACTCCAGCCTGGGCTACATAGTGAGACTTTGTCTCAAAAAAAAAAAAAAAAAAAAAAAAAAAGATAAATCACAAGGTGTGAAGAATAATACAATGGAAAACCGAGTATCTCCCAACTCAAAAAATAAAACATTACCAAGAGAGTTGAAACCCTCTGAATATATTTTCCATGTCCTATCCTTCTCCCCACCTCCTAGAAGCAAATATTGCCATCATTGTCATTATTAACTGTATCTGATGCCTCAAATTTCCTTATACTTCGCTACATATCCATGTATTCCTAAGCAATATTATTTTGCACTTTAAAATATAGAATGATACACATATTAATGTATACAAATTATAATACGTACAATATATGGAATCGTCCCCTTAGAATTTTGTTTGTAAGGTTTATCCATGTTAATAAGTGTTGCCCTGGTTCATTATCACTGTTGTATGATGCTTCATGTTTAGCATAATTGGATGGTTGGTTTGCATGGATATAGCATCACTTATTTATGTAGTCTCTTACTTATGGATATAAAGTTTGTTTCCAATCTTTTGATATCAAAAAATATATAAATAAGATGTCAACTTGGATGTTTCTGTTGAGGCACCAGGGAATGATAACCTTCAGATACCAAAGCAAGGGCCATACACAGATTTTACAATGGAAGAAATCAGCTTCATGACTCTCGAGCCCTTTAGTCACTTTGAGACCACAGAAGCAGTGAAAACATCTCATTTCCTATGGCATAGCATCCTGTATGGGTTATTTTACTGCTCACTCCCCATCTTTTATAGTGCTATTTTCTAAACTTATTTCTGAGTGTAGGCTCAACTAAACTTGTATAATACTAAAATAATGAGAACTCCCTATTTAAGCAACAACTAAAATCTACTGGGCTATCCACTTGATTAACTTATAAAGTGTTAAAGGAAATATTTTACATGAGTAATCACTTATCAAGTTTTATTATGTCATAATTTGTAAAAAATAAATTATAAAAGAAATTAGGGATACATTGATATGAGAATTTGTCATATCTGAGGTTCAAAACTGCAATGAAAGTGGTCTGAAGACATAATGTGTTTATTTAAATGTGGCCTCTTTGTGTCAAATGTGAAAACATAAACATTTTCTTGTAAAAGCTGAAGGAAGAAAGAGGCTTTTTGGAGGAGATTTTGTTTGAAGAGTGATGTTGTGATGATGTCTGTGTCACTATCCCCTTAAGTGGCAGAAGGAGGATGCCTGTCTCTCACCTCAAGCTTTATGAGAGATCTCAAAAGAGTCCTTTGTGATCTCTGCAGTTTAGAACTACTGTCTGCCTCTGGCTCAAGAAATGCTGGGGCAGACAAGACAGATGCATAGAAGAATGAATGGATGTTAGGTGGTTGCCTGGATGGGTGGATGGCTGGCTGGATGGATGGATGGGTGGGTGGGTGGTGGATGAATGGGTAGGTGAATAAATACATGGGTAGGTGAGTGGATGGATAGATGGGTGAGTGTGTGGATGGATGGATGGATGGATGGATGGATGGATGAACGGATGGACGGATGGGATGGATGGATGGATGGATGGATGGATGGATGGATGGATGGATGGATGGATGGATGAATGGGTAGATGGATGGTTGGATGGATGGACGGATGGATGGATGGATGGATGGATGGATGGATGGATGAATGGATGAATGGGTAGATGGATGGTTGGATGGATGGACGGGTGGATGGGTGGATGGATGGATGGATGGATGGATGAATGGATGAATGGGTAGATGGATGGTTGTATGGATGGACGGGTGGATGGGTGGATGGACAGATGGATGGATGGATGGATGGATGAATGAATGGATGGATGGGTAGATGGATGGTTGGATGGATGGACGGGTGGATGCATGGATGGATGCATGGATGGATACATGGATGGATGCATGGATGGATGCATGGACGAGTAAGGAGAGTGATTGCTGCACTGGATCATCCTGGCCTCTTCTGCGTAGGGGCAGAGGATGTATGAATGTTTCTCATGTTCTCATGAACCAAAGGTGGCTCTTGAGACAAAGAGGTGGTCTGCAATCATTTTGAATTTTGCCCAAGGAGACCCTTGGAAGATATGGCAGCTGGAGGAACCAAATGCACCCCCTACCCCCAATCCCTTCCCTCCCCCAGACCACCACCAAATGGAGGGTTGGCCTGGAGGATGGAAAAGTATTATGTTTGGGTGAAGTTTGAAAAATTGCGTATGTATTAGACTAAACATTGTAATTTCTGCACTATGACTCTCTTCTCTGATTTAAAGTAACAGTAGTATTCTCTAGTCTCTAAGAATAACCAGAAAAGCCATGAGCTTGCCCAAGCTTTTATCTAGGGCCAATAAATTTTAAAGAGACAATGTTAGACAAAATAAAAAGTACTTTATACTTGCATTCTATGAGTCATATTTACCGCCTTGCTTACACAGTAAGTTATGCATACTTTTATACAGGTGTTCTCACATATATGTAAAAATTTGTCTCTAGGGTTTATGCTTGGGAGTGGAAGTGCTGGATAAAAGAAAATGCTCTTTTTAATCTTGCTACACAATGCCAAACTATTTTTTTTCTTAAGAAAAGTAATTTTTCACTTGAGATTCTGTACGCAGCCAGATTGTCTATTGAGTATAAAGATAGGATAAAAATAAACCAACATCTCAAAAAGTGATCTTTCCTTGTACCCTTTAGCAGGTAAACACCATAAATATTGTATTATAGACTGACTGATGTCCTCCTAAAATTCATGTTGAAGCTTAACCCCTAATGTGACTATATTTGGAGACAGGGCCTTAGAGGAGGTAATTAAGGCTAAATGAGGACATATGGATAGATTCCTAATCTAATAGGACTGGTGTCCTTATAAAAAGAGGAAAAGACAGCAGAGCTCTGTGTTTTTCTCCACTCACCCAGAGAAGAGTCCATGCAAGGACACAGAAAGAAGGTGTCATCTCCAAGCCAAGGAAAGAGGTCTCACCATAAGCCAAACCTGCTGGCACATTGATCTTGGACTTCCAGCCTCTAGAATTGTGAAAAAAATAAATGTATATTGTTTAAATCAAACAGTTGGTGTTTGACTGTTTCACGGCCTGAGCGAACTAACACACAAGGGAATTAACTAAAAAGAGACAAAGATATAAGATCCAGGAAACGGCTAATCCAGCAAAGGAGATACCTGAAAGGAATTCTGTGGATAATGACAATGATGGATCTGCTGCATCCTGAAGAGCAGAGCTCAGAGTCCACAGGGTTTTCTCCAGGGAGCGTCATGCAGAACTGGTAGTTCAACAGACATGTTTGACCATGTGGAAATATGAGCTATTAAAAGATACAGAGACCCTAAGAAAATTAAGGAAATAAAAATAGCAATAATAAAGCAAGTAATAACTCTAAAAAAGTTATACAAAGATAGGAATAGACTTCTATTCCAAATTTGTCTTAGCAGTATGTGATATATACTATAGTCACAATAATATAAACATTGAAAGTGAATTTAACCAAACATTGTGACAGAACTATTTTGGGGTGTTGAAGGAAATGGGAGTATATAAGAGCTAAAATCTTGACATATCATAATAGAAAGTCAAGAAAAAAATGGTTAAAATTGGAGAATCAAGAGGTAGCTGGATAAACATGTTTTATAAAATGTTTTCAAAAGGAGAAGAAACAGCTTTAAAGATGAAAGTAATTGCCTCTGAGAAAAAGATTCATGTAGAGCAAGGTCGCTGATTAATATTGTCTTTTAGCAATATTTCTCTTTTAAAAGGCAATAATAGTTGCATAAATTTATTTGGAAAAATATTAAAATTTAACTTAAAAAAAATCTAGAGGTGCCTCCCATTAGAATCTTTACAATGTGTCCTGTTTAATAAACATGGTTTTTATCAAATCTAAGGTGGGATAAAGGTTGAGGTTGGAAGAGTTACAGGAAGGAAGAGGGTGTCGTGGGAGATTCAGAAAATAGTGTTTCAGAGGAAATGACCAGCACGCTGGGCCTTGGACGTGGTCAGAACGTGAAAAGCAAGGGAGGCCATGAGGCCTATCCCTGTCCTGGGTGGAACATAAGGCTTGCATCAGCTCAGACTGGCATTGACAGCCACACTGGGGAGCTGCCCCTTTATCCTGGAGGTGACAGACCCATCCAGGGATCTTTGAACAGGGAGGCAAGGTGGAAAAATATATGAAAAGTACATTGGAGTGGTAAAGGTTCTAGAGTCAGAGAGCATGGCTTTACACATCAGCTTCACTACCTACTTGCTGTGTGATTTTGGATGTGTAATGCAACCTCTCTGAGCCTCTGTTTTCTCATCTTCAAAATGAGGAAAGGAAAAGCACCTCTTGCACAGGATTGCTATGAGTATTGAATGTAATTGTCTGTGTAATGCGAGTGTTATAGTACCTGGCACCAAATAATGATGAACGTTAATTGTGACAGAAATGAGGAAGACAGTGATGGTGATGTTTAAGGAAAATCCTTTGGTAGACATACTGTAGCCCATACTTCTGTAAACAAAGAGACTAGTTTGAAAACTCCAACTGTGTGCGCAGATCTGGAGACCCTGGAGCTGAAACCCAGTTCTGGGAATCAGGGAAGCAAGAGTTACTGTCAGAAACTTGGATGACCAACTCAAGGAAGCAAGAGGACCACTTGTGCCTCCTCAGGCTGTTCCTTAGAGTGCACCAGACTGAAAGCCAGCAGGGCAGGAAACCAAATCCACAAGTGCGGAGACCTTGAGGTGGAAAAGCAAAGAAGTGAACAGTCTGAGGGTGACGGTGACAGGAATAGCGGTATCTCTTCTTAGTTATTTTGTACCTAGAGAGAAGATTTCTGAAGCCAAACGAATGAAAACCCAAAGGCTCTTTGCTACCATGTTGATAAGTTAATTAAAAGAAAAAAAAAAAAAAAAAAAGGACTATTCTTGCTCGGGTGGTATGAGTGGGGTGAGAGGAGTGGATAAAGGCCCTGGTCCTCTTAAGTCATCCCAAGTAGCAACTGCCTATTGAGATTGCATCTGAGGCCAACCTGGGCCTCTCCATCACCTGGTAAATGGGATGACTCCTGTTTTAGAAACTTATGTATTACGTAACTAAGCTTCATGTGAATGCACCATCTAAGGAAGCAGAGAATCAGCTCTAAAACTAAATAGCCAGCTTGAGCAGCAACAGCCAATCAAGGGCTAGAGCCTGACTTTTTCTTTTTAAATTGACAGCCTCATCCATATTCCTAAAAACAGAAAAAAACAAACCAATAAAAACCACTCACATGGCCACTGAAACTAACAATGAGGGGCGCATTTGCTGTCAGGGCAACCTCCCTTCTCCAAACACCTAACAAGACCAGGGAGGGGAGAGTCTGATGTGGGCATTTGTCTGACTGCAATTTGGCAAGAACTGAACTAATTAATTGCAGAAGCAATTAAATGAGTGTTTTCATACGAAGAACACAACTTGCTTTTAACTTTTTCTGAGTCCTCTGGGACACCTCAGGAGAGGGATTTGAGGTTTCCTGGTCCTGTTACTTATGCTTTGTTAGAAGTAACTTTGTTAGAAGTTATTCCCTCTTGTCGCATGAAATCTGAACACATCAAACAAAGTGGCCTGGCCCTCAGGTTCAGATCTGTCTCTTTATTTGTTCTTAGAAGACAGCATTGCAAAATCTCCCTGTAACTACTGGGGCGTATGTTTCTCTTTGGAATATGTTTTTCGCAGCCGATTACATAAAGGACACTGCTTTCCAAAATGATGAGGCCTGGGAGCTGCCTGAGAGCTCTCTAGAAGGAAGTGGTATTTAGCACCCATTACTCAAGAATGGCTGTCACCAGCCAAATATCCCTGCCTAATATAGGTTAACGAAACTGGTTTCCCTGGCTTTCACAGGAATGCTTGATTTTTCCAACAATGTCAAGAAAAGTTAGTTTCATATAGTCCCGGATTATGAATTCAGCCACTCCCAAAAAGAGTGTTAGAGTAAAATTCTTTCATTGATTTAAATTTGTCTTTTGCGACCGGGCGCGGTGGCTCATGCCTGTAATCCCAGCACTTTGGGAGGACGAGGCAGGCGGATCACCTGAGGTCGGGAGTTTGAGACCAGCCTGACCAACATGGAGAAACCCCGTCTCTACTAAAAATACATAACTAGCCGAGCACGATGGCACATGCCTGTAATCCCAGCTACTAGGGAGGCTGAGGCAAGAGAATCGCTTGAACCCTGGAGGCAGAGGTTGCGGTGAGCCGAGATCGCGCCATTGCACTCTAGCCTGGGCAACAAGAGTGAAACTCCATCTCAAAAAAAAGAAGATTGTCTTCTGTTAAGACAGTAAATATAACCACAATAATGACAATAATCATAGTTACCATTTATTCAGTGCCTATAATGTGCCAGCTACATTACAACTGCCTTGAGTTGCAAGATAACCCTGCAATATGGGTGCTATTCTCCCCATTTTACACACAAGAAAACAGACACTCGTGGGGAGGCCTGGCTGGCCCAGTGTTACACAGCTAAGCAGAAGTGAGCGTGGGATTTAACCCCACACCCTGAAAATTCATTCACCCCACTATGGCAATGGGTGGTATCGCCCCTTAACCACAGTTTTGCTTTCAGTAGTTTTGCCCTCTGCAGTTTCAGATATTTATCAGTGGTCAATTACAGTCTGAAAATAGATGAGTACAGTATGATGAGATAGCTTGAGAGGAAAGAGACCACATTCACACACTTTTATGACAGTACATTGTTATAATTATTGTTATTGTTGATCTCTTACTCTATCTGATTTATAAATTAAACTTTATCATAAGTACATATGTATAAGACATATATATCATGTATATAGAAGTATTTAGAGAAATTTTTATATAGTACTATATATATAGGGTTTCTTACTACTATGATTTGAATATGTCCAAGAAATTTATGTCAAAATGTAATTACCATGGCTGGGCATGGTAGCTCATACCTCCAGTCCCAGTGCTTTAGGAGGCTGAGGCAGGAGGATTTCTGGAGGTCAGGAGTTCCTGGCCAACCTGGGCAATATAGTAAGACCCCCTCTCTACAAAAAAAACATAAAAATTAGCCAGGCATGGTGCCACATGCCTGTAGTCCTAGCAGCTCAGGAGGCTGAGGCAGGAGGCTCACTTGAGCCCCAGGAATTTGGGGCTGCAGTGAGCTATGATCATACCCCTGCAGTCCAGCCTGGGTAAAAGAGCAAGACCCTTGTCTTTTGAAAAGATTAAAATTAAAATTAAATTAGAAAACAATAAATAAAATAATTTCAAAAAGAAATTAAATTGCCAACATTACAGCATTAAGAGGAGGGGTCTTAAAGAAGTGATTAGAAAGAAAAACAGTTGGGCCAGGCGTGGTGGCTTACACCTGTAAACCCAACACTTTGGGAGGCTGAGGTGGGCAGATCACAAGGTCAAGAGACCAAGACCCTCCTGGTCAACATGGTGAAACCCATCTCTACTAAAAATGCAAAAATTAGCTGGGTGTGGTGATGCACACCTGTAGTCCTGGCTGCTTGGGAGGCTGAGGCAGGAGAATCGCTTGAACCTGGGAGGTGGAAGTTGCAGTGATGTGAGATTGCACCATTGTACTCCAGCCGGGCAAGAGAGCAAGGTTCTATCTCAGAGAGATAGAAAAAAAAACAGTTGGAAAGAAGCCAGGTATAGTGGCTCATGCCTATAATCCCAACACTTAGTGAGACAGAGGTGAGAGGACAAGTTAAGCGCAGAAGTTGGAGACCTATCTGGGCAACATAGCGAGATCTTGTTCTCCACAAAAAGGGAAAAACTGAGAAGCGATTAGATCATTACAATGGATCCCTCATAAATAGATTGCCATTATCTCAGGAGCAGGTGAGTTATCCAAGGACTTGAGTCCTCTGTCTCTGTCTCCTGCACTTACTTGCCATATGATGCTTCCTGCTATGACGTGATCTTTGCCAGATGCCTGCACCATGCTTTTGGACTTCCCACCCTCCAGAACCATGGGCCAAATAAATTTCTGTTCTTTATAAATTCTCCAGTCTGTGTTATTCTAGTAACAGAAAATGAACAAAGACAGGCACCATCCAAGGTTTCAAGCATCCATTAGGGGTCTTGGAATGTATCCACTGCAGATAAGGGGAAACTACTGTATCTCCAGTTATTTCTTCCGAACTAGACACGTGCTGAAAGTTGAAAGGAATTCCTGGTTTCCATCCAAGCTCACCATGGACCTGGGTGTTGTCCTTTTATCTCTGGGCTTCAGAGCCTGGGTTTTTACACAGGCAATCAAGTTAAAATGAGGTCTTTAGGGTGGGCCCTAATCCAGTATGATTGGTGTCTTTAGAGGAAGACAGCACAGCCATGTGAAGACACAGATGCAGGAGGGAGGATGTCATGAGGGCAGAAATTGGAGTTATGTAACTGCTGGCCAAAGATTGCCAAAAATTACCAACAAACCATCAGAAGCTAGAAGAGGCAAGTAAAGATTACCCTATAGATTCCAGAGGATGTGTGGCCACACCAACAGCTTGATTTCAGACTTCTGGTTTCCAGAACTCTGAGACAATTAGTTTCTGTTGTTTAAGCTGCCCAGTTTGTTGTACTTCGTTACAGTGCTCTAGGAAACTAATACACATGCCAATTTTGTTTTTTAATTTTTTAAATAAGTATTTACTCCATACCTTCTGCATTTTTACAGCTAAAGTATAACAATGAATTATTTGTATATAAAAATGTATAATCGGGGGCTGGGCACAGTGGCTCATGCCTGTAATCCCAGCACTTTGGGAGGTCGAGGCAGGCATATCAACTGAGGTTGGGAGTTCAAGACCAGCCTGACCAACATGGAGAACACCTGTGTCTACTACAAATACAAAAATTAGCCGGGCATGGTGGTGGGCGCCTGTAATCCCAGCTACTCAGGAGGCTGAGGCAGGAGAATCACTTGAACCCGGGAGGCAGAGGTTGTGGTGAGGACCAAGATCATGCCATTGCACTCTAGCCTGGGTAACAAGCGTGAAACTCCATCTCAAGAAAAAAAAAAAAAAAAAAAATATATATATATATATACACACACACACACACACACACACACACGTGTAGATGATTATTTAAAAATTTGAATAATACATATGTTAATCAGGGCTTTCTAGAGCAGCAAAATCAATAGGCTGGATGGATTGATAACTGGATGATAGATATCAGGTGATTTATTATGGGAATTAGCTCATGTGATTACAGAGGCCAAGGAATCTCGCGTATTATTCCGTTCTCACACTGCTGTAAAAAACTGCCCAAGACTGGGTAATTTATAAAGGAAAGAGGTTTAGCTGACTCACAGTGCCACATGGCTGGGAGGCCTCAGGAAACTTACGGTCCCGGTGGAAGGGGAAGCAGACACGTCCTTCTCATGACTGCAGGATAGAGAAGTGCCGAACCAAAGGGGGAAAAGCCCCTTATAAAACCATCAGATCGGCCAGGCACAGTCGCTCATGCCTGTAATCCCAGCACTTTGGGAGGCCGAAGCAGGCGGATCATGAGGTAAAGAGATGGAGACCATCCTGGCCAACATGGTGAAACCCCGTCTCTAGTAAAAATACAAAAATTAGCCAGGCATGCCAGCACATGACTGTAGTCTCAGCTACTTGGGAGGCTGAGGCAGAAAAATCACTTGAACCCGGGAGGCAGAGGTTGCAGTGAGCCAAGATCGCGCCACTGCACTCCAGCCGGGTGACAACAGGATTCTTGTCTCAAAAAAAAAAAAAAAAGAAAAGAAAAGAAAAGAAAAAAATCAGATTTCATGAGAACTCACTCACTATTACAAGAATGGCATGAGGGAAGCACTCCTGTGATTAAATTATCTCCCACCAGGTCCCTCTCATTATACGTGGGGATTATGGGAACTACAATTCAAGGTGAGATTTGGGTGGGGACATAGAACCAAACCATATCATCCCACAAAATGCCATTTGTAAGCTGGAGAACCATGAAAACTTGTGGTGTAATTTAGTCTATCTCTAAAGTCCTGGGCACCAGAAAAGCCAATGGTGTAACTCCCAGGCCAATGCCAAAGGCCTGAGAACACAGAAAGGGAGTAGCAGGGGCTGGTGTAAGTCCTGAAGTCCACAGGCTTGAGAACCAGCATCTCCAGTGTCCAAGGGCAGGAGAAGATGGATGTCCCAGCTCAAGGAGAGACACTGAATTTGCCCTTTCTCTGCCTTTTTGTTCTATTTGGGCCTTCAGTGAAATGGGCAATGCCCTCCTACATTGGTGAGGGCAGATCTTCTTTACCAGGTCGACTGATTCAGGTGCTAATTTCTTCCAGAAACATATTCACAGACACACCCAAAAGTAATGTTTTACCAGCTCATTGGACATCCTTAGCCCACTCAAATTGACACATAAAATTACCAATCACAATACAGAAGTGTATAAAATAAAAATTAATGCCTCCCATAATCTAGCCCCTTGGCAATAACACGTTTGTGTGTTAAATAAATATTTATTAATTACCTAATTCCTTCCAAACTAAGCATTGTGGACACATTAGTCAACAAAACAGACTTTTTTTTTTTTTTTCTGTGCACACGTAAAACTCTTGTGGTTTTGTTTTTTAAAAAATGCATGTGTTGGCTGGGTGTGGTGGCTCATGCCTGTAAACTCAGCACTTTGGGAGGCCAAGGTGGAAGGACTGCTTGAGCTCAAGAGTGCAAGACAAGCCTGGACAACATAGTGAGACCTTGTCTCTATAAAAAAATTTAAAATGAGGTAGGAGGATCCCTTAAGCCTTGGGGATCGAAACTACAATATGCTGTGTTTGCACCACTGCACTCCTGCCTGAGTGACACAGTGAGACCCTGCTTCAATAAAAAAATAAATAAAATAAAAATTTTAAAAATGCCTGGGTTTTTTCTATGAGCATTCATGACTTTTATAATTAAAAAAAAAAAAAAGAAAAGAAACAAATAAAATTTTAGATGGGAGGAACAAGGAAGAAGCCTTAACGAGATATGCATGCTGCTCTTCCTCCTCCTCGGCCCAGGGGAGGAGAAGGGAAACCTGGTATTTATCTTAAATGAGTGGCCCTCTAGTTTGCAGATATATCCACCCAGAACTGCAGGGTACCTTTAACGATACGGTGACTCTAGGAGCGTGACCTCCTGCAACAAGCAGGCTTAAGGTTGAGTCCCAGCTCTACCCTCTCTTTCCCATACTAACTGGCCTTTCTGTGAAAGGGCCTTGTATCCAAGATGACCCCCAAATTCCAAAGGTGCCGAGAAACCAAAGAATGAGGCAGACCAATCCAGTTTGTTGGCCTGGGGTGATTTATTAAGGGAAACTTACAAGCAGAAGTACGGTCTTGGGCAGCTGAAGGACAGGTAGCTCTCTGCACCGCCACCCCCCAGACCCAAGGTGTATATCTTGGGGCAAAAGTATACGTGCTCTGGAAGGAATGTGTAGGTGGCTGAGAGAACACTGCAGGCGCCACAGCCTGTGATTTCTGCAACAGCACCGAGGGTTGTTTTGGAAGAAACCTACAATGAATAGGTGTCCCACATAAAAAGTGATACATCAACTAGACATTTTGGAGGCATTCCCAGACTCAGGGTTAGTCAGGCAAATGAGCATTTAAAATAAAGTCACTTTTGGACCTATACTTAGCTATGTGGCCGACCTGTTTTTTTCTTTAATTGCCTCCATTTCCTCATCTGTAAAATGGACACACTGGTACCTACCCGTGCCAGACTATCTCCAAGAGCTCCTGACTCCTACTTCCATCTCTTTGTGAGCAAAATGAAGAGGAAATGTAACGTTCCTGGCCTTTGAGGACCAAAGAATTTCACAATCAAAGCCCCACTTCTTCTACATGACTTTTCTGAACTCCTGCTGTTGCCTTCAATAATGAGTTTTATTTGCGCTTAACTCACCTGTGATGGTTGAGACGGTTCTCCCTGCCTTTGAAGGCAACAAAGTCTTCAGAAAAGCGCTTTCATTTGCATCCCCAGGCGTCTCAACATGGTACCATATTTGCCTGGAATAGAAAGGTAGAAAAGGTGATTTTTAAAATTTGACTATAGGTCTATAGGTGCTATAGACACAATGATGAATTTCACAGTATAGTGGAGAGAAGGGGGTTCGCATAAAATAAAAAGACTATAGCACAGAGTGGCAAGGTTCCAATAGGTTCAGTGTGAGTTCCTGGTACAGTGAGTGATGAGCTCTCCCTAGTGAGGGAGGCAAAGGGACTGAGAAAAGTCTCCAGAGAGGGGAATAGACAAAACAGGCCTTGAGGAATCAGTGATAATAGCTAATGCTATGTGAAACCTGCTATAAGCCAAGCCCAGGCTGTCACTGAGCAAATGCTATTTCATCTCATACACCAGCACTCTGAGCTAGGCACTATCTTCCTCTTCACAAGAGTCTCTTATTCCACTTTACCAGGCGCATAATCTCAGGAGTTTGTAAATTTCGGACCAGGCTGAATTGCTTAGGGGTATTAGTTGTGTGTTGCTGCCTGCACAGCAAATGACTACACACTTAGAGCCTAACACAGCACACATTTACTATCTCCCAGTTTCTGTGGGTCAGGAATCTGGGGACAGCTCCTCAGTCCTCCAACTCAGGGTGTCTTACTCAGCTGCAATCAAGGTGTCAGCTAGGACTGGGGTTGTCTCAAGGCTTAACTGGGGTGGACTCACTTTCAGGGTTTCAAGTGGCTATTAGGCTGCAGCCCCTCTTAGTGCCTGGCCAGGCAGGCCCCTCCACAATGCAGCTGGCTTTATCAGAGCACACAATCAAGAGGCCAGGAGACAGTCCCAGTGAGACAGAAGGCAGGGTCTTTTATAACCTAATCTTGGAAATGACATCATCATTTTTGCTGCATTCTATTGGTTAGAAACAAGTCACTGGGTCCTGCCCACACTCAAGGGAAAGGGATTACAGAGTATAAATACCCACAGGTGGAGACCAGTGTAAGAGGTCGTCTGCCACACCTGTGACAATTCAGAAACAACTGAGCTAAGTCAATAGGCAACCATTCTGCCCCTTCTCCAGTTCACTGTATGTGTATACATATATATAGTATATGTAGTGTGTGTATACAAATATATATGTGATGTGTATACACACATATATAGTATATGTGGTGTATTTATACATATGTAGTATATGTGGTGTGTGTATACATATATGGTACATATGGTGTGTGTGTATACACATAGTATATGTGATGAGCATGTATGCATATATAGTATGTGTATACATATATAGTATATGTGGTGTGTATACATATGTGGTGTGTGTATACATACATATGTGATGTGTGTACACATGTATATATGTGGTGTGTGTATACACACATAAATATATATGGTGTGTATACACATATATAATATATGTGGTGTGCATGTGTGCATATATAGTATGTGTATACATATATAGTATATGTGGTGTGTGTATACATAATATATGCTGTGTGTTTATACATACATATGTGATGTGTGTACACATGTATATATGTGGTGTGGGTATACACACATAGTATATATGGTGTGTATACACATATATAATATATGTGGTGTGCATGTGTGCATATATAGTATGTGTATACATATATAGTACCTGTGGTGTGTGTGTATACATACATATGTGGTGTGTGTATACATGTTTATATGTGTTGTGTGTGTACACAGAGTATATATGTGTGTAGACATATATAGTATATGTGGTGTGCATGTATGCACATATAGTATAAGTGGTGTGTATGTATACATAAATAGTATTTGTGGTGTGTGTATACATATATAGTATATATGGTGTGTGTGTATACATACATATGTGGTGTGTGTATACATGTATATATGTGGTGTGTGTGTATACATACATAGTATGTGTGTGTATATACACACATATATGTGGTATGTGTATATATATAGTGTATATAGTGCATGTATACATATATACAGTATGTGTAGTGTGTGTATGCATATATAAAGTATATGTGGTGTGTTTATACACATATAAGTACATGTCAGTGTGTGTGTTTATACATATATATGGTATATGTTGTGTGTGTGTGTATGTAACTTTTTTTGAATAATGTAGTTTGAAAAATAACAAATTATTAGCCTGGATCTCAATGGAACGATTATCAGCAGGAATGAGAGATGGTCAGAAGCGTGTTTTGAGATATTACACCATGCATATTGATTGGAACAGATTGCTTTTCTAGGTCAGTTTCCAAAAGGGTAACAGTGCCAGGGACTGAGTGTAAGTGGGTGAAAGCTGAGATGTGAGCGAAATGGGGGCTTGAGGGACTGGGGGGAGGGAGAAGAGGCCAAGTAAGTCGGGGCTGGAAATTCCTTCCAGACTTAATCATCCCGGGCATCATTAGTAACCAAAGCAAGACTTCAGAACATATGTTTTGTGTTGACAGCGGACCCTTAATTAAAACAGCCCCAGTGAAGAATAGCCTGATTAAAGAAAAGTGGTGCTTAGAGAACAATTTGACTGCCGACTGATAGCAGTTGGCAGAGGGTGGGTGATTCCCTCTCTGCTTCTACTGTGCTCCCAGAGGAGGCGGAGTGCTCCCTGTGAGTCAGGCAATGTGCGATGGGCGCCATTTCCCAGTCTTTGTCTCATTTACACCTCAAAACCCATTCATTTCCATTTTAGAGATGAGAGAACTAAGCCCGAGAGGCGAGGTGATTTGTTGAAGGCTCCAACCCACTAGCCTGGTGACAGCTATGAGCTAAGGGGTCTTCTTTTGTGCAGCTTTCCCTCGCACACAATTTCAGTGGTTCTAATGAATCAGAATGTCTTGTCAGTTATAAAAACCATATGCCTCCTCCACGTAGTCCCTCTTGGAAACCCAGTGATTTTAGGTACTGGGTGTTGCTCAAGGGCACAGCCGGTCTAATATCCACATTTCCTTTATGGTCTGGAAAATCCTGGGACAGGATCGCAATGCTCTGTGCAGTTGTCTGTCTGCATTTCCAGGAAGTGACAGAGATGTAGACGTCGGGGCGAAGAACAAGGAACACCTATCCCGTCAGACAGCTGAAATCATTTTGGGTTTGGATGAAATGAACCACTTCCTGGGAAAATTAGACCTTTTCGGAGGAAATTAGGTTGTCTCAGGAAACGAATTCACTTTAATGTCAGCATGGGGTGGAGGTTTTAGAGGATGGGCAGAGAATCTGATCCTGCTGTGGACACCGCTGAGGCTTCACTTTTGTTGCCCATTCCCCAGAGAAGCACACGCAGTAACAAGACCCGTACCCCAACCAGACACCCAACTCTTGCCAGCTATCACTGAGGCTGGCTGCGCTGCAGACTTCCACCCCCAGGAAACTAAGGAGAAAGGACACACATGTGAATGGCTTTTCATAAATGCCTTCTGAAGGATTCTCTTTGTTTATAATAACAACAGCTAGCATGGATTGAGTTCTTACTGTGTGCTGGGCACTTTTCCTGTATTACGGCATTTAATCCTCACAAGAGTTCTCGGAGGTGATGCTATTATATCCTTAAATACCCCACTTAACCACTTCCCTTTACTGTTCTGTTTAATGAGAAAGACAACGTTTAACTTCAGTAAAACAGGAATTGTTTAACCTAAATGGTAAACTTTCATAGGTAAAGTAAAAACCAGGGTTAGAATTTAATTGACTGACCCATTTGGCTGTCATTTGCTTCCATGAATAGGTGGGACTCTCTGCCGTTCTAGAAACTTCCTCTCTCCTATGGCTACATTCTCCCACTCTGGTCATAGTTGGTGGATCCCATGGTGGTCACCCAACCCCGCTGTGCCAATGGGTCCCTTCCCTGAGGCTTGGTCTTGGGATGAAACCACATGCAAGTCAGTTACCCTCTGGTGGCCGAAAAGGTGGCATTAAAAATCTCAGACCATGTCACCATGTATCTTACCTCAAAAGAGGCAGTCTATAGTAAGAAAAAATAAAGTTGCTTATAGAGAAAAGCCAAGAAACAAGGCAGAAACAGTGTTTCAGAACATGCCGTGTCCTGGTTCTGGTTGTTCCTGAGTCCAGCTGAGCAGCTATCCTTCCTGAGGCCCAGTTCTTCACCCCTTCCTTGGATTTATGTGCCAGTAAAGTTCTCTTTTTACTTAAGAGTTTGAGTTGAGTTTCTTTCTTTTATTTTTTTTTTCTTTAACTTTAAGTTCTGGGATACATGTGCAGAATGTGCAGGTTTGTTACATAGGTATACATGTGCCATGGTGGTTTGCTGCACCCATCAACCTGTCATCTAGGTTTTAAACCCCGGGTGCATTAGGTGTTTGTCCTAATGCTGTCCCTCTCCTTGCCCCTCACCCCCCGACAGTACCTGGTGTGTGATGTTCCCCTCCCTGTGTCCATGTGTTCTCATTGTTCAACTCCCACTTATGAGTGAGAACATGCAGTGTTTAGTTTTCTGTTCCTTTGTTAGTTTGCTGAGAATGATGGTTTCCAGCTTCATCCGAGTTTGAGCTGAGTTTCTAACACTTGCAACCAAGAGTCCTAACTAATAAATATATAAGGCATTCCCCTGGGGGCCAGATCCAGTTCACTGAAAGACTGGGTGCGGCATAGGATAAGAGAGGCTTCAGCGGCACCTCCGTTCCTGTGAGTTCATGCAGGGTCAACTCAAGGTTTAGAACAAAGAGCCAGGGCCACCAGCCTGAGTAGACATCATTATCAGGCATTGCTGTGGCCAGAAAGACAATTGCTATATGCTAGTCAATTCAAGCTGTATTAGAATACCAAAGCTCACAAAGGAGGTCAGTTTCTTCGTCAAGATGCTGAGAAATTCAATGAGAAAATTAAACCATTTTACCTCCAGATTCCTTTATGAAGCTGAATGGGCTAATCAATTTGATTAACAAGGGAGATCCAGCCAAGCAGTGGGGTGACACAGTAGCTGGAAATGCAGGCTTGGGGCAGATGGCCTGCAGCGGAATCCTGGAACCACCCCAGGTTGCTGAGGAGCCTGAACCTGACTCTCCATCTATGAAGTGGGGATAATAATGACCCCTTCTTGACAGTTCCCATAAGGAGTACATGGGATGCCCCACATAGATAGGGCTGCACTGTGTGGGGAGCACTGCACAGACCCTCAAAAATATCCACGGAATGACCCTAATGGATATTTCTGGAAAGAAGGGGGCCCACTCTCAAGAGAAGTTGCAAAGTGCTGCACACCTTGGCCCCCGTGGAAAGTTACAAGCGTATTAAGGTATTAAAGGCTCTGAAAAGTTCTGCAGCAGAAACCTTTTCATTTTTTATTAAAACAGTGTTTCCCAAATGTAAACACAGAATCAAGTTTTCTTCTTTTTCCCCCCAACCAACACTTTAATGCTGGTCTAAATATCTAATATCCCGTCTTGAGTTAATTTTGCCCCAGGGCAAAAACAAATAACTTCACCAATAAATCTGCTGTGGAAGGCCTGTATATCCCATCTAGCTTTCAGATGCTATTAGCATAGTTTATTCCCTCTGGGTTGGTGTGACTTACTTGGTGTTCATATTTACAAAACAATGGGCAAATTATATATCTGTCTTGATTCACTAGGAGAGAATACGCAAGTCACCTTGGTTTGGGGAAATTTCTAAATGAGGCCACCATCCTAGGAATACAAACGAACAATCAAACCAAAAGTGTGTTTTTTATCTGCACGGGTTACTAAAGAGCTGAATGTTTAGGGAAAAAAATAGCTGTAAGAGAATCTGCATATCACAGCATACACATGACCAACTCACAGCTCAGCACAGGTAGA
This sequence comes from Macaca thibetana thibetana, assembly GCF_024542745.1. Taxonomy (NCBI): domain Eukaryota; kingdom Metazoa; phylum Chordata; class Mammalia; order Primates; family Cercopithecidae; genus Macaca; species Macaca thibetana. Next base: position 6,922,617 of record NC_065583.1, read on the forward strand.
AATCCATGAAGTGTGATGATGGAACAAGGGACGAGATCATGAGTCTCAGCTCTGATTTTTACTGACCATGACTTTGGGCCAGTCATGCCACCCTTCTTTGCCTTAGTGATCTCTTCTGATCCTTGAGAAAAATACGACTACTTACCTTCTGCAGCCATTTCTATAATCAGGTGAGGATATGGCTGCTAAGGAATTTTGTCAGCAGGAAAGTCTGTAAACTACCGCCCAAATGATATAAAATTCAGTGTGTGCCATATCAAAAGAGCATAAGACCACTAAAGTTTTGTGGACATTGTTTGTATGTAATAGCACTGGGCACATTTTTCAGTAAAGGACTAGACAGTAAATATTCTAGTGTCTGTCACAAATCTGCAACAGCGGAGTGAAAGCAGCCACAGTGGTAATGTAAATGGGTGGATGTGGCTGTGTGCCAATAAAGCTTTATTTACAAAAATAGGCGGCCAATCAGATTGGGCCCATGAGCTGTAGTTTGCCAACCCCTGATATATAAGAACCACAAGAAATCTGCCTAAAATAAAAGCTACAGTTTGCAAGGATGGTGAGATTTTGTGGTACTTAGACAAAATCAATTTTCATTCAATATTATAATGACCCCTTTACGGTGAGTAACCTAGGCATCTTTTACTAAACTCACCATGTTCTAATAAGATTCCAAGGACTGTCCGGGGATTTCTACAGGCAGCAGAACTGTGGGTCCTGGGAACAGTTTTCAATTCCCACTTCCTTTGCTTCAAATTCCAACTCAGTAGGGGGCCTAGGGACCTTTCCCACATCAGAGCCGGGCCTGTTTTTGTGGGAGGAGGGGCCTACATACCATTCCAGAACCGCGGTCTTAGAATTGTGCAAGCCGGACGCTTCGTTTTGTTGGCTGTAACTAGATGGCCTCACACAAAAAACCACACGCTATATTAGAGGTTCTCACTCGGGGCAATGCTGTCCCCCAGGAGACATTTGTCGATGTCTGGAGACATTTTGGGTGATCACAACTAAGGGGTCAGCGGGGGGCAGGGCGGGGGAGAGGTGGGGGCGGCATCGCGACTGGTATCGGGTGGGTAGAGGCCGGCAGAACAACCCCCACCACAACAGAGAATTATCTAGTCCAAAATGTCGATAATGCCAAGGTGGAGAAACCCTGCTCCGTAGGGATGAACTTTATGCTCAAATCAAATTACCATTTGTTTGCTTATTTATGCTTCTGGGCCCCGCTTTACAATAAGTTGTATTTTCCCAGGTGCTTTAGTGAAGTCGCTGGTATGGACGTGAGGCCAGCCTATTTTACGATCCACACCACCGGCAAAATACAGAGGGAAACAGCGTAGTTAATATGGATTTGTTTTATATATGATGAACTTAAATGTCAATTATATGGCCTAATGTACCCTCAATTCCTCCTGGGTCTGGGTTAGGTAAAAGGAGAAACAAGTGTGGTAGCAGCTGGAGATAATTTAGTTGTAGACATACGTGTTAATACGCTTTTTCTTCTCTCCCTCATACTTTTACAAAGACATTAAGTTTAATATTAGTAGTAAGGGATGGAGTAACAGAAGGGAGAGTGCGTTCTGGAATCTTTTAAATGTCATACAAAGACCACTGGTGATTGATTATAATAATAATACATATTAATAAGGAACACTTTCTGAGCATGTTCTGTGCTTCCAAACCTCTGTTGGGACAACTTTGAATACTGTCTGTCTGAGGCTGGCAGCATCCCGGGGAGGTCCACACTACCGTTGTTTAGAAGTTTAATGACTTGCCCAAAGTCATCCAAGTCCCTAGTAGTAGCCACGGGAGTAACTTAGACAGTCTGGCTCCAATCGTTAACTCTTAACCCCATGTTTGTATTTATCTGTCTCCACGTGCCCCCGTCCCCCACCCCACGAGCCTAAAAGTTCTTGTTTATAGTCCCTGCAGGGCCCAGGACCAAGGCTCCCTCCCAGGCCCTGAACTTAATCGAATTGAATCAAAACCAGATTTCGCCTCCGCGGAGAGTGAGCTTCTAGCAGGCGGCCGCGCGGGGGCGCGCCGGTGCCAGCCATGTGGAGCGTCCCGGAGGAGGCGCTCAGACTAGAGCCCCAAACCAGCCCGGGGCCTGCGGGAAGGGGAGGGAAGGGAAACCTGCCTGGGGTGGGGGACTGGGGAGGGTTTCTGCGAGGAGGGGCCGCCGCCCCACTTCAACACATTATCGCATGTTTTCTGCATTGCAAAGACAAATATAATTCCATCAGGGATTGGCTATAACCACTTAATTAACTAAGTACCTATTGTTGAAACACAGAGTGATGAATTCAGCAACCGCCCGTTTAAAATGGCGTGGAAATACGTGTTTTCCAGGCCAGACACTGGGCTGTTCACAGGCTGTCTTCCTTTGCTGTCCCTGGGTACCGGGACAGTGGCCAAGGGCTGGTCTTCATTTGGAAAAGAGAGTTTATTCTGCAGGCCTGTCCATTTCCTTCCAGAGAGTTATTTCCCCTTTGTAAGCCCCTGCTCACAGGCCCTAATGCTCCAGGTGGCATCTTGAGAGTCACCACCAATCTGACATCCCAACTCAGACACTGTGGAGAGTGAGAGAGGGACGCTTTGATAATTGGGTCAGGACAATGGGCATGAACTTCTATCTCCCTTCATCCATCAAAGATGCCTGGGAAAGCTCCCCTGGTCTCGTCCCATTGCTGGGGACGCCACCCACTCAGCAGGTGCAAGGCTGAACTAACCTCCCTCTGGCGTTGAGCTGCTTCTCCTCCCTCACTCTCCACTGCAAGCCCGTTCACAGAATGGCCAGTTCCTTAAATGGTTTGTCAGCTGAATGGCTGATAGTTCATAAAGAGTTTCTCCTTGACTACAGAGCGGGGTTCTAATGCAGCTCTAAAGCAGCTCTCATGAAGATGCTCTTTTTCTGCACATGAATATATCACAGACCTTTTCTACCTCCCTATTTGAAATGAAAACCCCCTCACTTCTATCCGTCTTCCTTGCTTTATTTTTCTCCAAGGCATTTGTCATTACCTTACACACTATATGTTTTACTTAGTTCTTGTCTGTTATTTCATGTCTATGTCTCCAGCTCCTGGAAAAACTATGTAAATTGCTCTCAGTCTCAGCCCCCTCAGCTCAGCTTAAGTATATAGACCTCTCTGCTGGCGAGGTTGTGAAGAAAAAGGAACTTATACACTGTTGGTGGGAGTGTAAACTAGTTCAGCTGTTGTGGAAGACAGTGTGGCAATTCCTCAAAGACATAAAAACAGAAATACCATTTGATCCAGGAATCCTATTACTGGGTATATATCCAAAGGAATATAAATCATTCTGTTATAAAGACACATGCATGTGTATGTTCACTGCAGCACTAGTCACAAGAGCAAAGATACGGAACCAATCTAAATGCCCATCAGTGGTAGACTGGATAAAGAAAATACACCATATACACGATGGAATACTATGCAGCCGTAAAAAAGAACAAAATCATGTCCTTTGCAGGAACATGTATGAAGCTGGAGGTTGTTATCCTTAGCAAACTAAGGCAGGAACAGAAAACCAAATGCCACATGTTCTCACTTATAAGTAGGAGCTAAATTATGAGAACACATGGACACATGCAGGGGCCTAACAGACACTGGGGCAGATCAGAGTGTGGAGGGTAGGAGAGGGGAGAGGATCAAGAAAAATAACCGATGGGTACTAGGCTTAACACCTGGTGACTAAATAATCTATACAACAAACCCCCATGACACAAGCTTACCTATATAACAAATCTGCACGTGTATCCCTGAACTTAAAATAAAAATTAAATAAATAAATAATTTTTTAAATGTATAGGTCTCAGCCAGGCACGGTGTCTCACCCCTGTAATCCCAGCACTTTGGGAGGCCGAGGCGGGCAGATCACGAGGTCAAGAGATCGAGACCATCCTGGCCAACAGGTGAAACCCCATCTCTACTAACATATTAAAAATTAGCTGGGTGTAGTGACCCACACCTGTAGTCCCAGCTACTAGGGAGGCTAAGGCAGGGGAATCGCTTGAACCTGAAAGGTGGAGATTGCAGTGAGCCAAGATCGTGCCATTGCACTCCAGCCTGGTGACAGAGCAAGACTCTGTCTCAAAAAAAAAAAAAGAACAAAATGTATAGATCTCTCTCAACCTACCCAGTAGACACTACAGTATCTGCCAATTTTAACTGACGGCACTTATCTGGTACTATGCTAATTACCTGCATGATGAAATAATCTGTACATCAAACTCTCACGACATGCAACTTACCTATATAACAAACCTGCACACGTACCCCTGAGCCTCAAATAAAAGTTTTTAAAAAAATCAATGTGGGCCACTCACTGAAATACAAGTGCTGTTTCATCCTGAGATGAAATGCTGATTCTGCAGGGCTGGAGAGGGCGGGACGTCTACAGAGACCCCGCCCCTGGGCTCACCCCACCGCACCTTACTCTAACTTGCTTCCAGGTCCCAGCCTCCAGCTCAGGCCTCTAGTCCTTCCTCCACTTGAGATGCCAGAATAATCTTTTGTAAAGCAGAAATCTGTCCCTGTTACTTCCCCACTGAAGCCATTCAGATCTCCTCCTTGGCTGGCCAAAGGAAGCTGTGAGAATCGTGTTTGTGGCATGGCTGCGAAGCTCTGGGGCCTTGGGAGAAGCAAGTTAGACTCTACATCTCAGTAAACTGCAGACAGGAACAGTTCTTCAGGGTTATCACCAAGCTTCTCAACCGCAGAACTGTGGACATTTTGGGCAGGACAGCTGTTTGTTGTGGGGCTGTCCTGTGCGTTGCGGGATGCTAGCAGTGTCACTGGCCTCCACGCACTGGATGCCAGTAGCAGCCCCACCTCCAGCGTGACAACCAAAAAGGTTTCCAGACATTGCCAAATATTCCCTGGGGGTCAAACCTCCTTCCTCCTCCCCCTGGTTGAGAATCACTGAATTATTATAAGGACTAAATAAGGAAGATTCATGGAAAGCATTTAGCCAGTGCCTAGAATACAGAAATTGTTCTTCAAGAATATTCAATATTTACCCCAACCCATCACTCCAGGCTTCCCTCCCGCCCCTTTGTCACCTTTAATGCATCCATCCATCTCTTCCTGCAGTTAGGTTTCTTCTTCTCTCTCTTTTTTTTTTTTTTTTTAATTTTTGAGATGGAGTTTTGCTCCTGTTGCCCAGGCTGGAGTGCAATGGGGCGATCTCGGCTCACTGCAACCTCTGCCTCCTGGGCTCAAGCGATTCTCCTGCCTCAGCCTCCTGAGTAGCTGAGATTGCAGGCGCCTACCACCACACCCAGCTGATTTTTGTATTTTTAGTAGAGATGGGATTTCACCATGCTGGCCAGGCTGGTCTCGAACTCCTGACCTCAAGTGATGCACCTGCCTTGGCCTCCCAAAGTGCTAGGATTACAGGCGTGAACCACCATGCCTGGCCAGGTTTCCTCCTCTCTTGATATTTAACCCACTGTGTTATAACTGTCTTACATTTTTGTTGCCTCCCTACCAAGACTGTGGGCAACTCAAGGGTACAGATGGCATTTCATTCTTGTGTGTATCCGTGGTACCTATCACACAGTTAAAATAATAATTGTTGGCTGGACGCAGTGGCTCATGCCTGTAATCCCAGCACTTTGGGAGGCCAAGCTGGGCAGACCACAAGGTCAGGAGTTTGAGACCAGGCTGGCCAATATGGTGAAACCCCATCTCTACTAAAAATACAAAAATTGGCCAGGCATGGTGGCATGTGCCTGTAGTCCCAGCTGCTTGGGAGGCTGAGGCAGGAGAATTGCTTGAACCCAGGAAGTGGAGGTTGTGGTGAGCTGAGATTGCACCACTGCACTCCAACCTGGGCGACACAGCGAGACTCCGTCTCAAAAAAAAAAAAAAAAAAAATGGTCATTGTCATTACACTAGCAATGACGACTTACCAGGTCCTGATTATGTTCCAGCACTGTGCTATCTTCCTTAATCCTCATGACAGCCCTAGGAGACTCATGCCATTCTCTCATTCCTCCTGTACAGACGAGGATGGTGAGGCTCAACGAGGTAAGTCACTCGCCCAGGGTGCAGCTAGACAGCACTCAAACCTAGGTTAGTCTGGCTCCAGGGCTCATGCTGTAAACCAGAGCTTAGCAGACTCTTTCTGCAAAGAGTCCAATAGTAAATGTTTTAGGCTTTGCATGCCAGTCTCTGTCTCAACTGCTCCAACTCTGCTGTTGTAGCACAGAAGTGGCTATCAGTATTGTGAAAATGAGTGAGCCCAGCAGTAAAACTTTATATGGAAACTAAAATTACAATTTCATATCAATTTTTGGTATTATGAAAAATTATTCTTATTTTGATTTTTTTTCCAACAGTTGAAAAATATAAACCCCGTTCTTGGCTCATGGACCATACAAAAGCTGGTGGTGGGTCCAATTAGGCCTATGACAGTAGTTTCCCCAGCCCTGTTCTTAGCCAATGCACTCAGAAAGAAATGACTATGAGCCAGGAAGACCATGGACACTAGAAATCCAGGTTCCTGTTTTCATGGCACCAGAGAGTTGGTGCTGCCTTGGCTTTGCCCTTGACTTCTTTTTTTTTTTTTTTTTTTGAGACGGAGTCTCACTCTGTCACCTAGGCTGGAGTGCAGTGGCACAATCTCGGCTCACTGCAGCCTCTGCCTCCTGGGTTCTAGCAATTCTCCTGCCCCAGCCTCCCAAGGAGCTGGGACTACACGCGCGTGCCACCACACCTGGCTAATTTTTTGTATTTTAGTAGAAACGGGGTTTCACCATGTTTCCCAGGTTGGTCTCAAACTCCTGACCTCAGGCAATCCACCCGCCTCAGCCTCCCAAAGTGCTAGGATTACAGGCGTGAGCCACCGAGCCCGGCTGCCCTTGACCTTTTTTGAGGGCAGCCATGATTACAAGTCGTGGGGAGTTATGGACGTAGTCGTGCAGCAGTTAGGTAGCGCAGATCCAGAGAGGTCCAGTAAACACCCAGTGTGTGTAGATGCTGGAAAGGCTTCCTGACAACACTCAACACAAAGTTGTACGACAAGTCCTCTCATCTCAACCACAGATGTCATCCCTTATTAGGAGCCACTCCATCACAGGCATTTCTTCAGGGTCATCCTCTGATGCCCAAATCCACTTGTGCAACTCACCAAGAGAAACGAGAATTGTAAGACCAAGCAAAAACTCCACTGTGGGATGGTTACGGCAGAAAAATGTGACCTTAAACACTGAACCTTGGAGAAATTTCAGGCAAGAAGTCTTGATCATTCTTCAAGCCTCCTGATACAAGGAAGTTGTTTTGGACAGCATGTTTGCATCCCTCCTGCAAATTCACATGTTGAAATCCCAGCCCCAATGTGATAGTATTAGGAAAGGAGACCCTAACAAGGACGAAATCCTCATAAATGGGATTCATGCCTGCTATGGTTTAAAACTTCCCCCAAAGTTTATGTGTTGGAAACTTTAAGAGGTGGAACCTTTTAGAGGTGACTGGATCATGAGGGCTCTGTCCTTGTACATGTATTAATGCTGTTATCTCAGGAGTGAGTTCCTAATGAAAGGATGAATGTGACCCCTTCTGCTCTCTCATGTGTGAGTACTCTCTGGCCCTTCTGCCTTCTGCCATGGGATGACACCGCAAGAAATCACCCATCAGAGGCAGCCCCTTACTCTTGGACTTTCCAGCCTCCAGAACTGTTAGAAATAAATCTCAGTTCCACATAAATTATCCAGTCTGTGGTATCTGTCATAGCAAGACAAAATGAACGAAGACAGTGCTCTTATAAGAAGAGATGTGAGGGGCTGGGTGTGGTGGCTCACACCTGTAATCTCAGCACTTTGGGAGGCTGAGGTGGCAGATCACCTGAGGTCAGGAGTTCAAGACCAGCCTGGCCAACATGGTGAAACCCCATCTCTACAAAAAATACAAAAATTAGCCAGGTGTGGTGGCATACGCCTGTAATCCCAGCTACTTAGGAGTCCGAGACAAGAGAATCACTTGAACCCAGGAGGCGGAGGTTGCAGTGAGCCGAGATTGCCCCATTGCACTCCAGCCTGGGCAACAAGAGCAAAACTCCATCATAAAAAAAAAAGAGAGAGAGAGATGTGAGAAACTTGCTCTCCTTCTCTGCTCTCCACCAAGTGAGAATACAAAGAGAAGTTGACCATCTGCAAACCAGGAAGAGGGCTGTCATGAGACACCAGATCTGCTGGTGCCTTAATCTTGGACTTCCAGTCTGTAAGACTGTGAGAAATAAGCTTTTGTTGTTTGAGCCACCCAGTCTACAGTATTTTGTTATAGCAGCCCAAAATCACTAATAAAGAAGTCAAGAGGCCAGAATAGTAGATGGTGGGGCAACAATAAACTAAAAGTAATAATGATAATAATTGCAGATCACCTTTATGAAGTGCATCCTATGTGCTAGGCCTATCGTATATATTTAATCCTCCCATCTCATTTAATCCTGAGATGCATGTCAAACCATCATCCTCATTTTATACATGCAGAAGGAATTGAGGCTTAACATTGTTTAGTAAGTTGCCTAAGATTACACATTAATATAAAGTGGAACAAAGGTTTTTAAATGTCCTAAGAGTACTCCAGCACTGGCCCTTCAGTCATCACTTCAAACTGCCTTGGCAAACATGGTCTTTTTTATTTTGGAAATCATTGTTCACTTGGAAAATACTACTACCCCTTGGCCTTTGTCTACCTCCCTCACCCCAGTAAAACTATGTCTTCTTCCTCTGGGCTTCCAAAGAACATTGTTTATCTAAGAACTAAGGAACTTATCACCTTGTAGCCTCGTAGCTATTTTTTCCTGTATCTGTCTGTACCTCTAGTCCATAATTATGCAACCTAAGGACAGGCACTATCCCTTATCTATATGTTACCATAACCCTTAGCTAGTGGTCAAGCTTCTAAAACATTGTAAAGGTGAACTTATGTGGTTTTAAGAAAATAAGGTTTTCCTGCATGTTTTAACTATGAAAGTTATATATGCTGAAATTCTCCTCATCAATAAAAAGGAACAAATTGTTGATATACACAGCTTAGATGAATCTCCAGGAAATCATGCTAAGTGAAGACAGCCAATCCCAAATGGTCACATACTATATGATTCCATTTTTATAACACTCTTGGAATGACAACATTACAGAAATAGAGAACAGATTGGTGGTTACCTAGGGTTGGGCTGAAGGATTTTGGAGGAGACAGGTATGGCTATACAAGGGCAACACAAGGGATCCTTGTATTGATGGAACTGACCTACATCTTGACTGAATTGATGTCAATATCCTGGTTGGGACCTACAAGCAATGTGCAGAAGTGTTTCAAAATCCTTATTCCTCAGATAATTTCTTTTTCCAGCCACAAGTATGCCCAGAGCTGGATGCATAGAAAAGACCAGAGAAGGCTCTGAGCTCTCACCACTGACCGGCTTTCAGACTCTTTACAAACAAGAAATGAAAGCTAAGGTAGAGTTGTCAACTGCCTTGCTGAGTGTTAAAAAAGCATGCACCAACACACACACACACACGCACAAACACACACACCCTGTCAATGAATACTGAGAATTCTGGATTTTTTGTTCTGGACATTTAAAGAAATCCCTATTGAATCATTAGCTGACCACTAAGTTAGTGCAACAGAGACTTCAGTGGCCACACACAACAAAGACTACAGACTTTACAAAGTTAAATAAGAAAATTTGCTAAACAAACAGCAACAACAAGCAGAAACAAGAAGCCCTCAGGAAAATGGATACTCTGATTTCCAGAGTTGCCACATTAAAGTAGTCAAAATGTCAAGTGTTCAACAAAAAATTATAAAAGATGCAAAGAAACAAGAATGTATGGCCCAGGCAAAGGAAAATAAAAAGGAAATTAATAGAAACTGCCCCTTGGAAGTACAGATAGTGGACCTAACTAGACAAGGACTTCAAGTTGATTATTTTAAATATGCTCAAATTAAGTACAAAGAACTACAGGAAACCATGATGATGGTGTCTCATCAGACAGATGATATTAATAATTATATACAAATTATAAAAAGGAACCAAATAGAAATTCTTGAGTTGAAAAGGACACTTACTCAAATGATAAATTCACTTTGAGGAATTCAACAGCAGATTTGAGTAGTCAGAAGAAAGACTCAGCAAACCATAAGACAGGTTAATTGAAATTATCCCACTGGAGGAGCAAAGAGAAAAAAATAATAAAGAAAAAGGAACAGTGTTTTGGAGATCTGTGGGACAAGCATAGCAATGTATGTACAACAGGAATCCCAGAACAAAAGAAGAAAGATAAAGGGAAAGAAAGAACAGTTAAAGAAATAATGATCAAAACTTCACCAAAATTTATGAAAGACATGAATCTACACATCCAGGAAGCTCAAAGCATCCCAAGAAGTATAAACTCAAAGATATTGCTGAGACACATTCTAACCAAACTTTTGAAGCCAAAAACAAACAGAAAATTCTGAATGCAACAAAAGAGAAGTGATTCATCATAAAGTACAGGGAGCTTTGGTAAGATTAGCAGCTGTTTTTTTTTTTTTTTTTTTTTTTTTGAGACAGAATCTCACGATGTTGCCCAGGCTAGAGTACAGTGGCATGATCTCGGCTCACTGCAACCTCTGCCCTCCAAGTTCAAGCAATTCTTCTGCCTCAACCTCCCGAGTAGCTGGGATTACAGGTGCCTGCCACCGTTCCCAGCTAATTTTTTTTTTTTTTTTTTTTTTGTATTTTTAGTCAAGATGAGGTTTCACCATCTTGGCCAGTCTGGTCTTGAACTCCTGACCTCATGATCCACCAGCCTCGGCCTCCCAAAGTGCTGGGATTACAGGCGTGAGCCACCGTGCCCGGCCAGCAGCTGTTTTTTTTTTTTGTTTTGTTTTGTTTTTTACCAGAAACCACGGAAGCCAGAAGACAGTGGAATAACATATTTAAAGTACTTCAAGAAAAATTAAACAAACAAACTCCCTCCTAAAAAAAGCCTTGTGAAACAAAAATTTTATAACTGGCAAAATCATTCTTTAAAAATGAAAGCAGGCCAAGCGTGGTGGCTCACACCTATAATCCCAGCACTTTGGGAGGCTCATGCCTGTAATCCCAGCACTTTGGGAGGCCCAGGAAGATGGATCACTTGAGGTCAGGAGTTCAAGACCAGCCTGGCCAATATGGTGAAACCCTGTCTCTACTAAAAATATAACAAAATTAGCCGGGTGTGGTGGTGCATACCTGTAATCCCAGCTACTTGGGAGGCTGAGGCATAAAAATTGCTTGAACCCAAAAAGCAGAGGTTGTAGTAAGCCGAGATCATACTGCTGCACTCCAGCTGGGTGACAGAGTGAGATTCTGTCTCAAAAGAAAAAGGAAAGGAAAAGAAAAAAATTAAAATAAAGAAGTGAAGATACTTCCATATAAACCCAATAAACAAAAATTGATTGTCACTAGTAGACCTACTCTACTAGTAATGATAAAAAGAGTCCTTCATGCTGATATGAAAGGGCATAAACATATAAATACAGCTGGTAAAAGTAACTATGGAGATAAATATAAAATTTAATATTAATGTATTTTTGATTTGTAACTCATTTTTCTATAAGATTTAAAAGAAAACTTTAAAATAAAACTTCATAAAACACTCATGATAAATCTATATTGATGGGACCATAATGTATATACATGCAATTTGTGACAATAACAACATAAGGTGGAGGGGTCAGAGCTATACAGAAGCAAAGTTTTGCATATTACTGAAAATAATTTGGTATTAATTCAAACTATATTGTGGTAAATGAAGGTGTTAACTGTAATCTCCAGGGTAACCACTAAGACAATAACGAAAAGTATACACATGAACTAAACAAGAAGGAAATCAAAATCACAAACTAGAAAATAGCCATCGAACACAAAGGAAGGTAGCAGTGGAGTAACTGAAAAACAAAAAGTATATGACATGTAGAAAGCAAATAGCAAAGTGAAAAAACTACCTTCCTATCAGTAATTATTCTAAATGTAAATGGATTAAATTTTCCCATCAAGCTTAGAGACTGCATAGATTGCATCGATTAGCAAGAATTGGCTTTTTAAAAAATGTGATCCAACTATTTGCTTCCTAAAAAACACTCATTTTAATACTAATGACACTAATAGGTTTAGAGTGAAAGGACAGAAAAATATATTCCATGAAAACAAGTAAAAGAGACCTAGAATGGCTATATTAGTATCAGACAGAGACAAAAATTGTTATGAGACAAAAAGGACATTATAATAATAAAAAGGCCAATCTGTGAAGTATATATAAAAATTATAAACATGTACACACTTAAAAACAGAACCTCCAAAATATATCCAGTAAACACTGACAGAATTGAATGGGAGAAATAGACAGTTCAACAATAATAGTTGGACACTTCAACACCCCGACTTTTAATAATGAATGGAAAAACAGATAAAATAAACAAGGAAATAAAAGACTTGAAAAACACTGTCAACCAACTAGACCTAACAGACATATATAAACACTTCCTCCAACAACTGCGAAGCACACATTCTTCTAAAATACACAGGGAATATTCTTCAGAATAAATTATGTTAGGCCACAAAAGAAATCTCAATAAATTTAACATTTTGCAGTCATATGAAGTATATTATCTGATCACTATGAAATGAGATTAGAAATAAATCTGGATGGTAAATTCACAAATATGCAGCAATTAAACAACACACTCTTATACAACCAACAGACCAAGAGTAAATCATAAGGGAAAATAGGAACTCCTTTAAGAATAAAAATGAAAACAAAACACTTCAAATATTATGGGATGCAGTGAAAACAATGCACAGAAAGAAATTTATAGCTATAAATGCCTACACTTGAAAAGAGGAAAGGTTTCTTTTTTTTTTTTTTTTTTTTGAGACGGAGTCTGGCAATGTTGCCAGGCTGGAGTGCAGTGGTACGATCTTGGCTCACTGCAACCACTGCCTCCCAGGTTCAAGCAATTCTCCTGCCTCAGCCTCCTGAATAACTGGGATTACAGGTGCCTGTCACCACACCCAGCTAATTTTTTGTATTTTTAGTAGAGTTGGGGTTTTACCATGTTGGCCAGGCTGGTCTTGAACTCCTGACCTGGTGATTCTCTTGCCTTGGCCTCCCAAAGTGCTGAGATTACAGGCGTGAGCCACCACACCTGGCCAAAAGATTTCAACTTAGTAGCCTAACTTTCCATGTTAAAGAACTAGAAAAAGAAAAGAAAATAAACTCAAATCAAACAGAAAAGAAAAGTAATGATTACAGCAGAGAGAAATAAAAGAGAATATAAAAATAGAGATAATGAACCCAAAAGTTGGTACTCTGAAAAGACCACAAAACAAAATTCACAAACCTTTAGCAAGACAGAAAAAAAAGAGCACTCAAATTATGAAAATCAGCAATGAAAGCAAGGAAGTTACCAGAGAGAGAGAGATTCAAAAATCCTCAACAAAATTCTAGCAAACTGAATTCCAGAAGCATACTAAAGATTATACACTATGACAAGGTAGGGACTTATCTCAGTAGTAGTTCAATATAGGATGATCAATCACTAAAATACACCATATTAATAGAATGAAGGAAAAAACTACTCAGGATCATCTCGGTTGATTAAAGACCATTTAACAACATCTGACACCCTTTCATCATGAAAACAGTCAATAAATTAGGAATAGAAGAGAATTTCCTCAACCTGATAAAGGGTATCTATGAAAAACCCACAGAAAACATACTTTATGGTGAAAGACTGAAAGTTTCCCCCATAAGATCAGAAACAAGACACAGATGTCCACACTTGCCACTTCTCTTCGACCTAGTACTGGAAATTTGAGCCATGGCAATTAGTAATAAAAAGAAATAAAAGGTATCCAGGTTGGACAAAAAGAAGTAAAATTATCTCTATTTACTAAAGCTACAATCTTATATGTAGAAAATACCAAAGAATACACATAAAAAGAAATTCTCATATCTCATAAGCAAAGAATTTAGCAAAGTTGCAGGATAAAAGATCAACACACAATAACCGGTTGTATTTCTGTACACTAGTGATGACAATTTGAAAATGAAATTAAGAAAGCAATTTTATTTACAATAGCATCTAAAAGAATAAAATATTTAGAAATAAATGTAACCAAGGAGGTGTAAGAATTCTATACCTAAAACTACAGAACACTGCTCAAAGAAATTAAATACCTAAATAAATACAAAGACATCCCATGTTCTTGTATTGGAAGAAAATATTTTTAAGATGGCAATACTCCCCAAAGTAATGCAACCCCTTTTAAAATTCCAGAGGCTTTTATGCCATAAAATGGAAAAGTCAATTCTCAGATTCATATGGAATTGCAAGGGAGCTTGGTTATCTAAAACAATCTTGAACAAGATGAATGTAGGAAAAGTCGCACTTCCTTATATCAGAACTTACTATAAGGCAACATTAATGTGGTACTGGCATAAGGACACACACACAGGTCAACAGAATAGAACTGAAAATCCTAAAATGAAACCTCAGTTTTATGGTCAATTGGCTTTTGACAAGGGGCTCAAGCCCATTCAAGGAGAAAGAACTATCTTCTCAAAAGATGGTGCTGGGACAACTGCATACCCACTCATAGCATGTACAAAAATGGCCAGGCGCGGTGGCTTACGCCTGTAATCCCAGCACGTTGGAGGCCGAGGCAGGTGGATCACGAGGTCAGGAGTTTGAGACCAGTCTGGCCAATATGGCGAAACCCTGTCTCTACTAAAAATACAAAAATTAGCAGGGTGTGGTAGCACACTCCTGTAAGCCTAGCTACTCAGGCTGAGGAAGGAGAATCACTTGAACCCGGGAGGCAGAGGTTCAGTGAGCCGAGATCACGCCACTGTACTCCAGCTTGGGTGACAGAGTGACACTCCATCTCAAAAAAGAAAAAGAAAAAATCAACTCACAATAAATCAAAGATCTAAATGGAAGAGTTAAAACTGTAAAACTCCTAGAAGAAAATATAGGGTAAATCTTCTTGGCCTTGAATTTGGCAATGAATTATTAGATATAATGCCAAAAGCACAAACAATTTTAAAAAATAGGCAAATTGGACTTCATTGAAATTAAGAATTTTCATGCATTAAGAACACTATCAACAAAGTGACAGCATGGCCCACAGAATGGGAGAAAATATTGTCAAATAATACATATGATAGGGGTTTGGTACAGAGAATATATGAAGAACTCTCACAACTCAACAACAAAAAGACAAGATGATTTAAAAATGGGCAAAGCAGTGAATAGAAATTTCTCCAAAGAAGATATACAAATGGCCAACAAGCATGTGAAAAAACGTACAACATCAATGGTCATTAAAGAAACAAAAATCAAAACGACAATAAGATATCACATCATACCCTCCAGAGATCACTTCACACCCTCCACGCTCCGATTTTGTCAAATAAAAAAAAAACAAAAGTTGGTCAGAACATGGAGAAATCAAGACCCTTGTTCATTACTGGTGGGACTTTTACTTGCCATAGCTGCTGTGGTAAAGCTAGGGTGGTTCCTCATAAACAGCCATATACCCGTGATCATTGAAATCAGGTGTTCAAACAAAACAAGTCTTTAACATTCTATACAAATGTTCACAGAAGCCTTATTTATAATAGCCACAATGTGGAAACAACTCAAATGTCCATCAACTGATGACCAGAGGGGCAAAATGTGGTCTATCCACACAAAGGAATATTATTCAGTCATAAAAAAGGAACGAAGTACTGACACATGCTACAACACAGAAGACCCTCAAAAACATGATGCTAAGTGAGAGAAGCCAGACACTAAAGGCCACGTTTGGTTTTTCAGGCAGGCTCTTGCTCTGTCACCCGGGCTGGAGTGCAGTGGTATAATCATAGCTCACCACAGTCCCATTCTCCCAGGCTCAAGTGATACTCCCACCTCAGCCTCCTGAGTAACACATGCCACTATGCCCAGCTAATTTTTTTGGTTTTTAGTAAAGACAAGGTGTCTATGTGTTGCCCAGGCTGGTCTCTAACTCCTGAGCTCAAGCAATTCTCCCACCTTGGCCTCCCAAAGTGTCGGGATTACAGGCGCCAGCCACCACATCCAGCCAAGGCCACATTTTATATGTTTTCATTTATATGAAATGTCCAAAATAGACAAGACCATAGAGACAGAAAGGAGATTAGTGGTGGCCAGGGGAAGAAGGAAATAAGAAGTGACTGCTCATTGGTTTGGGGTTTCATTTTAGGTTGAAAAATATGTACTATAATTAAATAGTGATGATAGTTGCACAACTTTGTGAATGCACTGAAAACCACTGAATTGTATGTTTTAAAATTGTTAAAGTCATGACTTTTATGTTATGTGGATTTTACCTCAATTTTTTAAAGACATTGTTTGTGCTCATTGTGAAATTTTGAAAAAATACAGTTACATAAATTAAAAGTGAACATTCCTGTCTTCTTCCATTACTCAGAAATAATCATCACGTTTTGCTGTGTGTCCTTCTAGACGCTTCTGTCATACAAACACACCATGATTAGATTTGAGGTTTTGTAAATTGGGATGACAATCATAATCCGTCTGGAACCTTCTTGATTCATTTAATGTGAGCACCTTTCCTCATCAGCACACATAACAAATGCTTTACATTCTGTTTTTAACAACTTCTTCAGTTTCTGTAGAATAGAGAAACTACCATTTTTATAACCACTGTCCTCTAAATAGATGTTTAGAATGCATACAACTTTTTGCTATTATTAACAATGCTGCAACTAACAACTTTGTGCATGTATCTTTGCATACCTGAAGAGGTAATCCTACAGAATGGATTGATTAAATTTGAATTGCATGCATATGTATTGCATGTTCTGTCAAGAAGTCACCTGGGGGTCTGGGAGAATTAGCTGGTATCTTTCCTTGCCACCCCAATGGCACAAGGGGCAGTTCTGGCAAGGAAAGAACCTTGAGGGCTGTTACCCAGAGGAATAAGGCTATGTAGGAGACAGAACTCTGGAGTTGCCACTTCCCAGAACTGTGACTCCAGCATTTCTCAGAGCTTCCATTTTCCAATTTAGAAAAATGTGGCTCACGCCTGTAATCCCAGCACTTTGGGGGCAGAAGTAAGCAGATCATTTGAGGTCAGGAGTTCGAGACCAGCCTGGCCAAAATGGTGAAACTGCATCTCTACTAAAAATCCAAAAAAAAAAAAAAAAGCTGGGCGTGGTGCACCCACCTGTAATCCAGCTGCTGGGGGAGGCTGAAGCAGGAGAATCGCTTGAACCCGGGAGATGGAGCTTGCAGTGAGCTGAGATCCCGCCACTGCACTCCAGCCTGGTCGACAGAGCAAGACTCCGTCTCAAAAAAAAAAAAAAAAAAAAAGTATCCAAAACATGAAAACGATGCAAAAAGTCGGCTGTCTAATGAGTTCATTCAATTATTTAACTTAATGATAACAAAACATTAATTATCCAGGGGATGTACCTTTGTTTGATTTGCTATTTGCTATTATTAAGGCTCAAGCTCTGTGAAGTTGCAAATTAACTTGTAAACTTCTGAGTTGTGGATATGCATGATGCTGCTTGGGTTCTCCGTGATCCTGACTGAAATGGAGATGCACCTACATGAGTCTCTTTAGAGGGTACTCTTGGGGTCACCATGTGTGTAAAGGAAGAGAAAGAAGAAGAATTGGACAGAAGAAGTTGAGCTCAGATGCTGGGCAACATGTAAGTGTCTACACAATGCAAATACAAACAATTTTTATCTGAAATAGAAAAGATAACTGCAAAAGTTGGGATGTTATTGCCCTGTAGGACATGAAATAGTTATGTTTCTAGCTTAGCAAATTTATTTTAGCATGCCTTTCCCAGTGGACCATATATATCTCAGTTCCTCAAATGTTCTTTGAACCAGCTCTATCATCCTGCTGCTTTCCTTGTTAATGAGTTAAATAAATCTTTAGCATGTTCTTACTATGTATTTGAATAAGTCGTATTTTCAGCTATTTTTAAATTATTCATTGATAGCTACTCCCTGCTTCAAATGTCCGTGGCTTCCCAGTGCTCCTAGAATAAAATCCAAACTCCTTCTCGTGGCCTGTGAGGCCTTGTACGTTCTGGCCTTTGTTTGACTTCATGACATCGCCCTCCGGTCTGCTGCATTCCAGGCACACAGGCTTTATATTTATTATTATGCCCTTCTAGATCATCTCAAGGCTTCTGAAGAAGCTAGCATCTCTATTGGGAATTTTCAGTTTATCCCAGAATCCCACCTTCCCAGCCCTCAAGTCTCAGCTTACAAGACACCTTCTCTGGCCACTAGAGCTATACTTCCTATACCGTGCCCCCCACCCCATTCCTCATCACTCTCTGTCATCTCCTCCTTCTTCTGCATAGAACTGAGTCATTTCTGACATGATCTTGCTCATTTATTTGCGTATTTAAATATTGTTTATCGCCCTGTCGGCTGTGGGAGCCCCAAAAGACTACCAGAAAAACCTGTTCATCAACAAAGCTAAGTGTACAAGAAGTTCTGCAATAAGGGACAGGACAACCTTAACAGAGTCTCAGTAGTGTACTGAAAACGGAAATTTAAAAATATATATATATATATTTGTGGCCAGGCGCAGTAGCGCATGCTACCTGCCTTTGGGAGACCAAGGTGGGTGGACCACCAGAGGTCAGGAGTTCAAGACCAGCCTGGCTGACATGGTGAAACCCTGTCTCTACTAAAAATACAAAAATTATCTGGGCATGGTGGCAGGTGCCTGTAATCCCAGCTACTCAGGAGGCTGAGGCAGGAGAATCACTTGAACCCGGGAGGCGAAGTTTGCAGTGAGCTGAGCTCGCGCCCTTGCACTCCAGCCTGGGTGACAAGAGTGAAACTTCATCTCAAAATACATATATATATATATATATATTTGCAGGGTTTTAGGTCCTGAGACAGATGATTTTAAGACAGATTTTGCAAGGTAAAGAACTGATTGAAATTGGGCAGAGTTGATGACATACCGTCCTGGATTGGTGGGCAGAGGAAGGCGGGGGTCTTGAATCAAACTTATTTTGTGTAGCATGCAGCAAAGTTAGTTTTTGCTGGGTCCCTGCATTGTTTAACACAGAAACAAGGAACTATGCTAGTTCAATTCTCTACCCATAAGTAGACAGCCTGCTCCCTAAAAGCAGAAACCCTATTCATCTTCTTATTCCTGCTTCTTACTGTATGCCAAGAGCCTAGCCCGGGGTCTGCTGCGTATGTTAAATAAGTATTTGTTGATTATATTAGCAAATTATTACTTTGTCATTAAACGTGGTTGGGACCCTGGGCAAGACACTTTACTTCTGCAAAATAAAGATAGATAAATGTATTGAGTTCCTGCCATTGGCCAGATACCCTCTTAAATGCCATAAATTCTGTTATAAACCAAGCTAGGTTTTCACTCTTATGGAACTGAAACTCTGGTGCAGAAAGGCAGACAATACAGAAGCTAACAAATGAAGAAACAAAGTAATAGCAAACTGGGGGAAGCCCACATTTATGTGGAACTCTTGCTAGTAAGCCAGGTGCATTTTTTGAGAAGGAACCTAGAGAAAAGTTACACTCCAGTGAAACTCATTCTTTGTTAGGTGATCACACTCAAAAGCTGGTGTTGGCAACAAGCTCTCAGATATGAAAAATAAGCCCAAAGGCTAACATTTGATCAGAATTCTTTATCATTTAAATTCTATTTTCTTTTATATCCTAGCTTTAAACTAGTACAAGCATTAGAGTGTGGTGATTCTATTTACAGTAATGGTGGTGATAGTAATATGTGTTGACACTTCTTTTGGGAATCTTTCTGTTCTAAATATTTGTAAGGGATGTACCTTTCGAATTGAACATAAATGGATGTAAATAAAGAGGATTTTTGTTGGAGTATTTGAAACTTAGATCGTAGTGTGGACTTAATCATTGAAAAAAAAATGGTTTTTTTAAGAAAATGCTGAGCAAATGTTCCTTTTTTCTCAATGATTTGTAAGATTTGCTTTTTGGTTGGGAACTTTTTAAAATCCTCCCAAGGGGACTTAATACCTGGTCTCTGTCTGAGAGCTTTTAAAAGGCTCCTCGACTCCTTCAGGTTTCAAAGTGCTCTTTGGTCGAGGGTTGCCAGGGTGAGGAGACGGCAACTTTGGGGCACTAAAATCATTTCAAACTCCTGGTTGATGCCCATTCACAGCAAACAATACAGAGTGAAGGTGAAACGCCTCAATTCCAGAGACAGAAGGTCCAGGCCCTACTCCTGACCCTGCTTCCTCCCAAATGAAACCTTGCACAAAGCACTGAGCTCTTTTGAACCTCTGTTGCCTTATGGTAACATGGGAGGGAAGGGAGCAGTTCCCATGTTGAGGGCTCACAATGACGTATCTGGGACTCCTGACCTTGCCCCTAAATCGTAGCTGTCATCGTTCAGAGTAAAACATAATCTCTGATCTCTAGAGCTTACCCTCTGTAGGGGAGAGAAATGTGTCACCAGTAAGTACCATAGATGAGGGTAAAACTACAGGAGGAGCCAGGGCCCGTGGGAACTCTGCAGTGGGGTGTGGAGGGAGGCCGCTGCAGCTACTGTCAGAACTATAGGTAAGAATTCGCAGAACAGAGAAGGTAGAAGCAGGAAGGTCTGATATCCTGGCAGTGGGACCTGATTATATGAAAACATGGTGTGGAAAAAAAAAAATAGGTCAGTTTAGGAACAATGTTACTGAGATAGGTGGGGAAGGGTGTGGCAGGAGGCAGTGGAAGGTAAGAAAACTCTGCTTCCCGGGGAAGACCTGGGTTTGGCCTCTGTTATCCATGATTTTAGAACTGCCCAGTCATCCAGCCATGCTGACCACTGCGGCTGTCCCGTGGCCCTGGATCCCTGGAGAAAGCCGCTGTGAAGCCCCCATCCAAGCTTTCACGCCCATTCCCAAGAGAGAGAGGGTGCTGTGCCTGCCTTGCCTCTCACATGTTTGCTACAATCCTAAAACTCTTCTGACACTGAAGAAAAGCTGTTTCCACTTACAACTCTTAAGAGGGAATCAGGCCTTTCTGCGCTGAGGCCCAGGGTGGAACATAACCGTGATTTACACACCGTAAACTTTTGTGAGTTTTATTCACCTCAGTGGGCTGATATTACACATTAAGCGCATGGGAGAACCTCAGTGACTGCAGGCTTTCTGTGCAGCCCAGCACTAGGTTTGGAGAAAGACAAAGCAGGAGAGGCAAACGCAGAGCATGCCCTGGTTTCAGATGCCTGGTCACGCCCCGTCAGCATCAGAGGTTGCAAATTCCTGCTCTAAAGGCCAAAGTCCAGCTCACTACAGTTCTGCTCAGCTGACACAATAAGGACCTATGCCTTCTTGAAAAAAAAAAAAAAAAGTTTGTCATATACAATGCAAAAGAGCAAAGTGCGTGGGAGAGTAGTTGATGGGGTTATATACCCAACTTAGTCCCCCCAGCAGGGAGGCTCCGTGAGGACGGGACTTCATATCTGGGTGGCTGTCTGCAGATCAGTTCCGGGCACATAGTAGGAAGCTCAGAGTTGGCCTTTTCTGCTCCTCAGACACCCTGTATCCCTTCACACCTAGTTCCATGACCTACGAAAGCACAAATTCCTCCCCTAACCTCCAGCTCTGCCTCCTTCTCCTAGGTCCCCATCGCTGCCCTTGGGCAATCATCCAACAGCCCAGAAAGGGTTTCTTCTTAGGGACCCACTTCACTGAGCATGAGTTCTGCTGAGTTAGGCAGCCTCCTCAAAAACATGGGGAGGTTCTCTGCCTCCAGCTCCTAGGTCCCCATCGCTTTGCCTCCAGCTCCTAGGTCCCCATCGCTGCCCATGGGCAATTATCCAACAGCACAGAAAGGGTTTCTTCTTGGGGACACACGAACACTTCATTGAGCATGAGTTCTGCTGAGTTAGGCAGCCTCATCAAAAACCTGGAAAAGAAGCAGCCTTCCTCCAACTCTGCACCTTCCTTCTCTCCTCTGCATTCATTCTTGGTCCTCTCCCTTTCTCCTGAATCACCAGGGAAGTTCCAAATGTTCTTCCTCATTTATGGAGCGTTTTGGTTCTCCCTGACAGCTAGTCCCAGGCTCTTGCACTCAATTAAACATCCATTTCAGTATTCCAGTGATACCATCAGACCCAGCATTTAGGAGGATAACCCGTCTTCAAAGGTGTGTGGAATTATAAATAGTAAGAAATGCTTTCTTTTTAAGGGATTCACACTTAGTTCAGAGAGAAAGGCCAAATCCCATTCAAGAGAAACAAGATTTGGTTTTCCTGAGATTCATCTAGAATTGTTATATATTAATTACTGATTGCATAACAATTGCTCCAAAACTTAGTGACTTAAAACAACATTAATCCTTTATTATCTCACATGTTTTCTATAGGTAGGAATTTGTGAGTAGCTCCGCGTGGCCCTTGTGGCTTGGGGATCTCCCATGAGGTTGCCGACAGAGGTCAGCCAGGACTACCGCCATCGGAAGCCTTGGCTGGGGCTGGAGGATCCATGTGAACAGTCTAGAGAGCAGTCACAACACAGCTGCTGGTGCGAGGCTGCAATTCCTCTCCATACCATCATCATCTCCTCAGAGCTCTTTGAGTGTACTTATAGCATGGCCGCTGACTTCCTCCAGAGCAGGTGATCCAAGCCATCAGTGTGGAATTTACAAGACCTTTCACAATCTAGTTTCATAAATCACACACCACCTCTTCCACCATATTCTGTTGGATGCATGTGCAGACCAGCTCTGATTTCATGTTAGGAAGAGACTGCAAAAGGGCATGAATGGCAGAGGGCAAGGACACCTGCGGGCAGGTGGCATCTTGGAAGCTACCGAGACTACCACAACCAGCTCATAATTTATCTATTGTTTTTCTAATGTCTGTCCTTTTTCCCCCATCAACTCCTGTTGTCACTTCCATTTCTGCCAGTTTGGTAGCCTTGGTCCATTAGCTCTTACGGCTCTTTTACTTCCTGATTTAGGGTTCATCTCCTCCTTCCTCTGAGAGTTAAAAATAAATTATACACTTGGTAATCATAAAATGGAGATTTCACACCCACCTCCATACAACTGTTGTGTAATAAATGTGCATAACTTGCCTCCTGCAACACCTGGCTCGAATTAGGTGTACAATAAATGTTAATGGCTCTGACTATTATTATTATTATTTCTATTACCATTATTACTAACTTGATCACTATCGATACAACTATACCATTAAGACCTGCCTTGTGAAAAGTCTAGCCTGGAAACGTTCTCCTGTAAATGGGGAAGGAAATGAATGGTAGAGACCATGAAAAGCTGCATTTCCCCTTTACCCACCTTCGTGGCCTTCAACACACAGTAGCATTCAAAAGAAACCCTCATCAGTCCCCTAGCGCCTTGGAAAATAACCTCAGTTTCTACTGAAGTCTTTGGAAAAGGAAACAAGAAAGGATGAGGGTCTCATCCCAGAGCCTAAAGCCACATCGAAATTCCTCTCTAGACCTCCCTTCTCTCCCTGCCTCCCTACCCTAGCAATTGCTTTTCTAAGTCTGAGCCTTGCTGCTCTCCTCCAAAACTCCAGCCTGTCTCCCGTCTCTTCTTCTGCCTAATCTTCCAAACTTTCCGACCTCCTTTTTCCTTCCTGAAGAAGATTCGAAGGATAAATTGAAATGAGTGTTTACACTTAACATTGTGCAACATCCAAGCACTTCCTAGAAATCACTGCACTATTACTTTACCCTAGAAATCCATTGTTACTGTGTCTTATAGACACATTAGTCCACAAAATATTAAGTGAAATAACAAAAACAAAAACAAGCTGATCATTCACCAAAAACAATTTTGAGTAACTCTAGAGTTCCCAGGAAACACCTGAGCTGTATGTCCAAAATTCCACTTCTCTGCTGCTTTTGGGATCTTCCCGCATGCGGTGACCTGCGCATCCTCAGCGAGAGGCAGGCAGCCAGACCCCAGCTCCGTCCCCACCAGCTGTGTTGTTTTTCCAAAGCTGCTCTTTCCCATTCTCGTTTTCCTTAGCCTCACAGAGTTATCTGAAGATATACAAGACGGTGCTCACCAAGCATGAAGCACAGCGCCTGGCACTGAGAAAGTACTCAATACGTAGTAGCTATTTGATCCCTGGTAATATTATTCATGGGCTAGCAGAGCTATTCACTTTCTCAGCAAGTGACTTCAGTTCCTGAGACAGAACCAGAGGAGCTGTCTCCTTTACAGATGGGGCTCAGAGATGGGAAGAAGTTTGCCTGTATCACCCAACAACAGAACAGAGCTAGAACACAGAACTCCTGATGGGCAAGCCCTCTGTTAACCAGTGTATGAAAGATGATAAGTGGGAAACTGCTGGAAACCGCAAAAACACTGTGTTCCACGAGTGCTTGGTGATTTGGAAAGCTACAGAGTAAGGATTCAAGTCTGACACCACCACAGTGAGCCGGCACATCCATTTTTAGCCTTTCAGTTTCTGAATCTGTAGAAGGGTAAAAATAATAACATCTATTTCACAGAGTGGCGGTGAGGAGTTCAGGTAGAAAACATATGTAAGGAACTTGCTAAGTAATGGGGTATTGGGGTAACTCCTTATGCTTATGGGATTCGGTTGCACTTTTAGAAACACATAAAAAGAGGTCGGACGCAGTGGCTCACGCCTGTAATTCCAGCACTTTGGGAGGCCGAGGCGGGCGGATCACAAGGTCAGGAGATTGAGATCATCCTGGCTAACATGGTGAAACCCCGTCTCTACTAAAAATACAAAAAATTAGCCAGGCATGGTGGCGGGCACCTGTAGTCCCAGCTACTCGGAAGGCTGAGGCAGGAGAATGGCGTGAACCCAGGAGGCGGAGCTTGCAGTGAGCTGAGATCAAGCCACTACACTCCAGCCTGGGTGACGGAGCAAGACTCTGTCTAAAAATAAATAAATAAATAGAAAGAAAGAGAGGATAGAAAGAAAGAAAGAGAGATAGAGAGAGAGAGAGAGAGAGAGAAAGAAAGAAAGAAAGAAAGAAAGAAAGAAAGAAAGAAAGAAAGAAAGAAAGAAAGAAGAAAGAAAGAAAGAAAGAAAGAAGAAAGAAAGAAAGAAAGAAAGAAAGAAAGAAAGAAAGAAAGAAAGAAAGAAAGAAAGAAAGAAAGAAAGAAAGAAAGACAGACATAAAAAGATAGGTCCCCTCCCTCTGAATTCCCATAGCACCCTACTGCTGTGTAGGGGCTCCCCTCAGCTGAGTTCACTGAGCCCCCTGGTATGAGCTTGCACAGGGAGGCATAGGCCTTTGTAACATGGAAATATTCACTAATGAACTGGCCATTTAACAAACTGAGTCCTGCTCAGATATGGCTTCCCTTATCTGAGTTCCCTTGGTGTGCAGAGTTGGGTCCACACTCTTGTCATTTCTGCTGACTGTCCTGTGCTGTCACCCAGCAGTACAACCTAGCAAAAATACAGGATCACACGAAATCAAGAGAGTCATGTTGGCTAACGGCTCCAATCACTCAGCAAGGCTTTGACAAGTGGGGAAATGGTGGAGTTAGAACAGTTTACAATTGATGAAAAGATCTTTATAAATGATAGCACCTCAAAGACAGTTTAAATAGCAACATTTAAAATGAGGCTTAGGAAAACAGGCAAAACCCTCAAATATTTTTATAAAACCAATCCTCTCTGTGATGTGCTGTGGAAGTCAGTGTGATCTGAAGGGTACGTACATAGCATGCTAAAGCCCAACGCCATTCGTTAGGTTAAGATTTTGCTCACAGGTGCAATTGTAATGTATATTTTGTTGAACATAAGATAAAAATAAACGTCTATTGTGACCTTTTCATTTCATTTTTCAAGATAAAATCCCAGTCACACTTTTTATTTCACTATATTTGCTATGAAATTCTAGTTTCATATTTTAAAGTATCCACTTAAGTGAACTTTTCCTGCTGCAACTTGTCCTGGAAAAATGAGAATCTCTTTCTCTTTATTCTGGTTTCTGACTTGCTCTTCCTTCTACCTGGGATGCTTCCCTCCCAGACATTCATGTGACTGCTGCCTCATTTCTTTAGGTTTTTGTCAAATATCTCCTTTTCTATTTCCTTCCTTCCTTCCTTCCTTCCTTCCTTCCTTCCTTCCTTCCTTCCTTCCTTCCTTCCTTCCTTTCCTCCCTCCCTCCCTGCCTCCCTCTCTCTCTCTCTTTCTTTCAACAGTTTCACTTTAGTCCCCCAGGCTGGAGTGCAGTGGTGTGATACGGCTCACTGCAACCTATGCCTCCAGGGTTCCAACGATTCTCCTGCCTCAGGCTCCCGAGTAGCTGGAATTACAGGCACCCGCAACCACGCCCAGCTAATTTTTGTTTTTGTTTTTGTTTTTTTGAGACAGAGTCTCGCTCTGTCACCCAGGCTGGAGTGCAATGGCACAATCTCGGCTCACTGAAACCTCCACCTTCCAGGTTCAAGTGATTCTCCTGCCTCAGCCTCCCAAGTAGCTGGGATTATAGGTGCATGCAACCACGCCCAGCTAATTTTTTTTTTTTCTTTTGTATCTTTAGTAGAGACAAAGTAGTAGGGGTTTAGTAGGGGTTTCACCATATTGGTCAGACTGATCTCGAACTTCTGACCTCATGATCCGCCTGCCTCAGCCTCCCAAAGTGCTGGGATTACAGGTGTAAGACACTGCACCCAGCTAATTTTTGTATTTTTAGTAGAGACGGCGTTTCACCATGTTAGCCAGGCTGGTCTCAAACTCCTGACCTCAGGTGATCCACCCACCTCGGCCTCCCAAAGTAACAAAGTGCTAGGATTACAGGTGTGAGCCACCACACCCGGCCAAGTGTCTCCTTTTCAGAGTGTTCTTCTAAATCTCCCCATCAAAAGAAAGCCTCATGTACACAAACACATACACACTTACACACACATACACATCACACTTCTGCACATCAGTACTCGCCTGCACACACACACACTCCTACATGCAACCTTCACACACATCTACAACTACACAAAAACACCACACACACACCTGCACATGTGCACACACATTCCTGCATACACCCACACATAATCCTCCTATCTATTCCTCTCTACTCCCCATCATGCTTTAGTTTTCTCCATAACATTTATATCATCTGGCATGTTAAATATGTTTTTTGATTATTTGTCTATTCGCTGCCAAAAGATCAGAAACTTTATTCATTTCACTCACCATTTTGTCTCCAGTAATAGGCAGATAGGAGGTCCTCAAATATTTGTGGGATGGATGAATGGGTGGGTGTGTGGGTGGATGGGAAGGTCTATGGATGGGTGGATGGAAGGAAGAGTGGATGGGTGGATGGGTAGATGGGTGTGTGGGTGGATGGATGGATAGGGGAATGGATAGGTGGATGGATAAGAGGGTTTATGGGGTGGAAGGATGGGTGGGTGGTTGGATGGATGGGAGGGTGGGTGGGTGAATGGGTGGATGAGTGGGTAGATGGATGGGATGGGTGTGTGGATAGATGGGAGGGTGGATGGGTGAATGAATGGGTGAGTGGGTAGATGAATGGGAGGGCGGGTGGGTGAATGGATCCCGAAAGAACTTAGGGCATTTTGTTGAAATATTCTACTTAATTCTACACCTTCACTTCAGACTGGAGATGCCCTGAAGGCAGGTCTATGGCCTCTTTGTGCCTTTTTTAACTGGTGTTTTAGGAAGCCTGATACAGATTTTTCACAAATACCAGTTGGGCTGATAGAAAGTTCCAGCAGAGTCTTCCCCACTCTCAACTTCTGAGTATCCTTTAAAAGGCCCAGCTCCAAACTCTGACATCTGTAGAAGGTGCTGCTCCAAGGCCCAGGCCCGTGACTTTGCCCTGAGTGTCCCTGTGTTGTATAAGCAGGAAAACAGAGGACCGTAAAGCACTGAGGAAACCCCAAAATAAGCACTGAACCCCGAAGGACTCAGGGCATGGGCGGGAATAAGACGGAGAGGCGGCAAGAGGGTCTGTGAGGTGACTGTGGTAGGTCAGTTTGGAGCACAGCGTCCTCAATGTTGGCTTCCACTGCAGATTTATTAAAAACACCAATCTAATACACAGCTGAGAAACTGAGGCTCAAAAAGTTGAAGGAGCTCTCCAAGGGCCACATGTCAGTAAGTGGTGGCGTCAAGACTCCAACCCAGGTTTGATGTACCCCAGGTTTAAAATTATCTCTTTTAAACCCAAAATGAAAGTAGAAAGGAGTTATTTTGTGTTTTAGGAATGGCCTGGGAAAAGGAACTGTCATCCTCCTTCTGCGTAAGGAGATAGTACGGAGTGGAGGACACCAGGGGGCTCTGAGACTGGGACCACAGAGAAAGTCCACTTGCCCCTGATTAATGCTAACTTGGGGGCTTACCCTTTCTGTGACTTGAGTTTCCTCATCTGTACTGCAAGAGCACTAACAGGGCAAACATTGCTTGTGGTTATGAAGATTGAATAACATGTCGCCCGGCACAGAATAAGCTCTCAGCTGGGAGTGGTGGCTCACGCCTGTAATCCCAGCACTTTGGGAGGCCAAGCGGGGAGGATCACTTAAGCCCAGGAGTTCGAGACCAGCCTGGGCAACATGGCAAAACCCTGTCTCCACAAAAACACAAAAATTAGCTGGGCATGGTGGAACACGCCTATAGTTCCACCTACTCGGGAGGCTGAGGCAGGAGGATCATTTGTGCCTGGGAGGTCGAGGCTGTAGTGAGCTGTGATGCACTCAGCCAGGGCAACAGAGCAAGACCCTCTCTCAAAAATAAATAAATCAAAAAGTTCTCAAATATACATTTGCAATAATTAATGCAAATAAATGTTATTTATTACTATTCTCTGAGAGTTCAAGAGAGTTGCAAGGAAATAGAGCTGATATAAAGGGAGTGATATGACACACATCCCCAGTGTCTTGAGCAAGTCATCTCCTCTGTCCCTCAGCCTCTGAACAATTCAATGTTTTACTGTTTTATCTAGTCACTTCTACTTTGGTGTCCCTGAAGCACTTTGTACAAATGTTTATGACAATACTTAGCCTCTCTTCAGTTTTCCTGCCCCTGTGCCCAGCCGACTGCACCTTCCCCTACACAGGGAATAGATGACAATCTTGGTGCCAAGGACTGCACCAAGCCTGTTTTCTGAACCATCCCAGCTAATCATCACAGCTACCCTAGGAGGGCTATTACTATCCCCACTAAGGGGAGGAATCTGACCCAGAGATGCTAAGTGGCCAAGAACATCCTGTATGTGGCACTGCTGGGATTTGAGCCTAAGTCAAGGGATCAATCACTCCAGAAAAAAAGAAAGAAGAGAGAGAGGGAAGGGGCTCAGAGGGGGAGGGAGGGTGGGACAGGAATATCACTTTGGACAAGTTTATGGAACCAGGAAAAGACTGTAAATGAGCAGAGACTCACGTCCCATTCAGAAAGAAATTGAAGTGTGTGTGTGTGAGTGCGTGTGTGTGCGTGTGTGTGCATGTGTGCGCGTCTGTGTGCGTGTGTGCACGTGTACGTGCATGTGTGTGCATGTGTGTGCACGTGTGCGTGTGCGTGTGTGCATGCGTGTGTATGCGCGTGCATGCGCATTTGTGTGTGCACGTGCGCATGCGGCTTCTACTTTCTCAAGTCATACTTAGCACATTCACTGTCTACACTTCATTAGTCCAAGAAAGCCCCTCTAGGATCTAAATGTAAATTCAAAAGAAGTATCACATTCTGCCTGTTCATCTCATCTGTGTTCCCCATCTTCTGTACTTTGTATTAGACAACTGAATAACTATAGCTATGTCCTAGAAACCCAATTTCCTCCCAGAAATAGAGGGCTTTAAAGGGAGACATGCATACATACATACATACGTATTGACGTAAACACACAGGCCCATAGCTGTCTTGAAAAGATTCCTTTTAGGCATGAACCAGGCCTCTATGGTCTTCCTAGTAAAGAAGGCACAGGAATCTAAACTGCCCCTCCCTGTGGCCAGTGTAGCCAGGGGCACATTGAAGGTCATGGGCAACTGTTGACCCCATTTGCCCCTCCCCTGTTCTTGAACCTCTCCAGGTGAGGGAATGATGGCCTTAATTAAAATGTCTCTTTCCCCTCCCTCTGAAGACAGGGATAAGGATAGGCTGGGCACGGTGGCTCATGCCTGTAATTCTAGCACTTTGGGAGGCCGAGATGGGCAGATCACGAGGTCGAGAGATTGAACCATCCTGGCCAACATGATGAAACCCTGTCTCTACTAAAACTACAAAAATTAACTGGTTGTGGTGGCAGGCACCTATAGTCCCAGCTACTCGGGAGGCTGAGGCAGGAGAATCTCTTGAACCCAGGAGGCAGAGCTTTCAGTGAACCGAGATCACGCCATTACACTCCAGCTTGGTGACAGAGTGAGACTCCATCTCAAAAAAAATAATAAAAGATAAAAAAGACAGGAATAAGGAAAATAACTACCATTCAGACAAAACTTTACAGTTCATGAAGAACTTTCAGATTCCTTATTTGATCCAATCATCTACCAGCCCTGGGAGGCAGAGATTGAGTGACCACTCTTCAGATGGGGAATCCAAGACTCTGAGACAGAAATGGTGGCCACGGTCTGCACCTGGAGGAGCCCACAGCGGGCCCCATGTCTGTCTGATTCCTGAGCCCTTGGGTGGGTGTCCAGGGGTGAACACCACCGGCGATCCCACATCAGGACCTTGGCCCCGCCACAGGCTTGAGGCCACTGGGAAGATCTGTGTCACTGAAACTGTGACGTCAGAGGCCCTCAGTTCCTTCACCTCCTGTCATGGCCAGCAGCTTCCTGGCAACCGGAAAGTCACAGCCCGGCTCTGGGTGGGTCACTCTGCATGGTGGAGGGTACAGCCCATGCGTTCTCACCCAGCCCCGCCTCTGTGTGGGCTCCTACCCTCTCCAGCACCACCCTCAGTAGGAACAGCTGGGGGCTAAACCTGCCCTGTCCAGCCTTGCCTCCTTTCCGACCCCTTCTCCTAGGTTCTTCCCTTTTGTGCCAGAGACCCCAGGGCGTAGACCTATGCTTTTCAATGCATAAAATAAAATACAGCAAACGACAAAGGAAATTTAGAAAATGAAAATACAGTTTTAAGAATACGTTTTACAATTTGCAATAAACTCAGCTAACACCTATCCTATTGTGGATCTTACAGTATTAGAAACTGTAAGATCACCAATGGTTCATTTTAGTTTTAGAAGAACATTTTTAGTTCCAGAATGAAATGAAAACAGGCAACTTTTGAAGCTATGCAGAGAAGCACGTTTGTCCTTTGAGATGTATTTACAGAATTTGTTTAAAATTAGAAATAAAAAATATTTTGATTTTTAAAAAATGTACGAGAAACTTGTATATGTGCGTCTTGCTGTTGTTGAGACAGAGTCTCACTCTGTTGCCCAGGCTGGAGTGCACTGGCACGATCTCGGCTCACTGCAACCTCTGCCTCCCAAGTTCAAACGATTCTCCTGCCTCAACCTCCTGAGTAGCTGGGAGCACAGGTGCACACTACCATGTTCAGCTAATTTTTGTATTTTTAGCAGTGATGGTGTATTGCCATGTTGGCCATACTGTTCTTGAACTCCTGGCCTCAAGCGTTCTGCCTGCCTCAGTCTCCCAAAGTGCTGGGATTGCAGGTGTGAACCACTGTGCCCAGCCTGCTTTCTTTATTCTACATTAAATAACAAGACTTATGTGTTTGATTTAGCCATTCCACAGTGTATATGTATTTCAAAACTTTGTTATATGCCATACATATATACAATTTTTATTTGTCAAATAAAATAAGGAATATGAGAAAAGATCTATCAGAACAGCAGTCAAAAAAAAGAAAATATCAAAATACCATGATTTAATATCTAACAATTTAAATTAGTAATAAGCATAAGTGATATAAAATATCTGCAGATGTAATGTGATATGGGTATCACAGTTATTACGTTACTGGTTTGGCCGGGCATGGTAACTTACGCCTGTAATCCCAGCACTTTGGGAGGCCAAGGCAGAAGGATCACCTGAGGTCAGGAGTTTGAGACCAGCTTGACCAACATGGAGAAACTCCATTGCTACTAAAAAAAAATACAAAATGAGCCGGGCGTGGTGGCACATGCCTGTAATCCCAGATACGCAGGAGACAGGAGAATCGCTTGAACCTGGGAGGTGGAGGTTGCGGTGAGCCAAGACGGCGCCATTGCACTCTAGCCTGGGCAACAAGAGTGAAACTCTGTCTCAAAAAAAAAAAAAAAAAAAAAAAACTTACTGGTTTGTAGCCTACATTCATAATATTTTTAAAATGCCCCAAAATGCCCAAATTTCAGGGAGAGGTTAGTGAAAATAAAGAATTTGTTCTTTTCCCGTCTAAGCTGGCACATCCCTGGTGGGGGAGGGTCTGTAGATTCTAGCAGCCCTGAGTGCCAATTTTATGTGTGTGCATCGTTTAATCCTCTGCTGATAAGCAGGAGCAAGGGAGTAGTGTCTAGATGCTCCAGCCCTACAAGGAGACAACATGAGTCCACATCCCTGCTCCGTCCCTCAGTCGCTGGTGTGATCCAGGCAAGTTACTTAACCTCTCTGTTAAGTAAACAAGTGGTAATAATTCCCACCTCATTAGACTGCCACTTCACCCAGTACCTGGCACACAGTAAGTATTTTAAGTAACTTTAGTTTATATTGATTCCTTTTCCTTTGGCCTTTTAAGAAAGCCCTACAAGGTAATTATTACATCCATTTTTTTCCCCAGAAGAAACTGAGGCCCACAAAGGGAAAGTCATAAGCCCAGCATCACACGGGGTTCAGAGGAGAATTTTGTTAATCAGAGGAAAGCTCTAGAAAGGTAACCTGAAAGAAACACAAGTCTTTTCCAGGTGTGGAAGCTCATTCCTGCAATGCCAACACTTTGGAAGGCTGAGTTGGGAGGATCACCTGAAGCCAGGAGTTTGAGACCAGCCTGGGTAACATAGTGATGCCTCATCTCTGTTAAAAAAAAAAAAAAAAAAAAAAAAAATCTTTGTGGGGAAAGAAACACAAGTCTGGACAGTGAGGAGATACTGAAGAAAAGGGTAAAAAATATTCCATCATTTACCAACTAGGTGATTTGGTTTCCAAATTCAAAAACACCCTTTCTTTTCCCTTCAGCAGTCAAAATTGCACTGTCGCTGCATGCATATCTGTGACAGTCATCATAAGCAAAGCTAGGTTTCCGTACAGTAGCTGCCCCCCATCATCCACAGGGGATATATTCCAAGACCCCCAGTGGGGTCCACAGATAGTACCAAACCCTATATATGCTATGTTTTTTCCTATACATGCACTCCTATGATAAAGTTTAATCTACAGGAACCAACAGATGCTGGAGAGGATGTGGAGAAACAGGAACACTTTTACACTGTTGGTGGGAGTGTAAATGAGTTCAATCATTGTGGAAAACAGTGTGGCAATTCCTCAAGGACCTAGAATTACCATTTGACCCAGCAATCCCATTACTGGGCATATACGCAAAGGATTATAAATCATGCTACTATAAAGACACATGCACATGTATGTTTATTGTGGCACTATTCACAACAGCAAAGACTTGGAACCAAGCCAAATGTCCATCAATGATAGACTGAATTAAGAAAATGTGGCACATATACACCATGGAATACTATGCAGCCATAAAAAAGGGTGAACTCATGTCCTTTGCAGGGACAAGGATGAAGCTGGAAACCATCATTCTCAGTAAACTATCACAAGGACAGAAAACCAAACACTGCCTGTTCTCACTCAGGTGGGAACTGAACAATGAGAACACTTGGATACAGGGCAGGGAACATCACACACTGGGGCCTGTCAGGGTGTGGGGGGCTAGGAGAGGGATAACATTAGGAGAAATACCTAATGTAAATGATGAGTTGAAGGGTGTAGCAAACCAACAGGGCACATATATACCTATGTAACAAACCTGCACGTTGTGCACATGTACCCTAGAACTTAAAGTATAATAAAATTTAAAAACCAAATAAATAAATAAATGATAAGTAAATTTAAAGAAAGTTTAATTTACAAGTTAGGCACAGTAAGCAATCGACAACAATAGCTGATAATAAAACAGAACAAATGTAATACGCCGGCCTCACTACTCTTGCACTTTGGAGCCATTATGAAGTAAAATAAGGGTTATTTGAACCCAAGCACTGTGATACAGTCCATCTGGTCACAAGTGGCTACTAAGTGACTAACGGGCAGGCAGCAAATCCAGGGAATACCAGTGTGGATGTGCCAGACAAAGCGAGGGTTCTCATCCTCAGTGGGATGGAGCAGACAGCTTCAGATTTCATCACGCTCCTCAGAATGGCATGCAATTTAAAGCTTATGAACAGTTTATTTCTGGAATTTTCCATTTAATATTTTCAGACCACAGCTAACCATGGGTAACTGAAACCATAGAGAGTGAAGCCGCGGACACAGGAGCTACTATATTCTCCGAAGCAGCAATCTGCAAACTGGTGGAGGCCTACGCTGCAGCACCACCGCCATTCCCCTTCAGGATGCCACCTGTCTGTCCCTCCCAGGACAGGAGGAACTGGTAGGGCAGCCCTCCTACCATGATCCAGACCAGCGACAGTTCAAGAATCAACACGAGATCCACCCTAGAAAAATGACGGTCAAATTTACGACTTCAGTTGGAGCATTAGGAAAAGGCTCCTTTCTTTCCCTGGGGCTGCAGGGTTGGTAGGATTGAAACATGCAGCCAATGTTAGTTCCAGGTTTTATCACCACATGGGGACAACCTGCCTGACCAAGAGAACAAAGCAAAAGGAATTGAGACCAATAACTGAATAAACAATGTCCAATCAAGCCAGGCCTGAAGGCAGTGCCCTGCTCCAAACTTTTCGTTTCTGTCAAATGCATTTGCTTTTTTGTTTAAACTATTATAAGTTGGGTTTCTGCCACTTACAAACAAAATCATCTTAACTAATAAACTCCCCCCTTCATTTTCTTGCCCTTAACTTCCCTAGCTCAACTCAGTGGGGTCTAGGGTGCTACCAACACTTGTAGGTGAGAGTCTGCTGTAGTTTCTGAGCCTGTCTTTCTGATGAAAGGAGAACGTCTTAAACCCCTCAACACTCACCTTCTGCCACCATCACTCAATAAAACCATTGGGAGGATCAGGGTCCCAGAGAAACCCTTGAGGCTGTGTTGCTGGCTCTGGGGTTCAGCTCTGGTTTTCTGCTGTGCTCCCCTGGCAGAATGTCAGGCCTTGAGCCCAGTTCTGTACCATGTTTGTATTTCCTAGTACCAAGACTTCCATTCTGTTAGTGTGCAAGCATGCCATACACAGGCTGCCCCCAAAACAATCACTTTCCTCCCTGCTGTTTATTTCAAGGCATATCACCAACATATTGGCATCTTTCAGCTCAGTCAAAACCCGACTCATATCAAATTTTTGACACTGTTTCTATACCTGGCAAGAAAATCACTTGGAAAGTCAGACCTTGGGTAGACCATTAAACCGAAAATAAATTCCTTATGGAGATCATTTAAACTTAAGCCATGACAAATCCCAGCTATAAGAAGAAGGAGGGCTAAGACTTTCTAATGCCCTGACAGTTAAAAATAGTCATTAAAATCCAGCCTGATTCTATAAGCCGTGATTTTAAAATCCTGTTGGGAAAACTCAGGAGGACAAAGTGGGCTTATTTGATGGTGGGACGATTACAGGAGCAGTGCGAGGAAAGGGAGTGAGTTTTCTCCTCTTCCCAGCTTCAGGGAGGCCTATTTGTACAACTTGCAGGGATTTTTCCAGGTGTGACCACACGGCTCAGAACAGCTCGAAAATGAAGGCAATCTCTTTCTTCTGGTGCATAGAGAAAAGGACAAAACTCAGGCCATCGGTCACAGGATGGTGACAGGTGTGTGACTCCCTGGGCCGGGAATTGAGCTCTGCGCACTGCCTTGGATGAAGCCCATCTGACAGGGAGGAAACCACCGACCAGAAGTTCAGATGGGCATGAATGACAATAGCTAGCATCTGCTGAGTGGTTACCATGTGCCAGGCACCATTCACAGGCTTTGTCTGTACTGTCTCAGTTGAATCTAATAGCCCTATGGCACCGACACTAATATCAGTTCCATTGTACACACGAAAGAGCTGAGGCTTACAAAGACTAACTTGCTGTATTCGTTATCCATTGCAAGGTTAATAATTATTCCAAAACTTTGTGGCTTAAACTACTTTTATTAATTGTCTCACATTTTCTGTGGGTCAGCAATTGGGAAACTCCTAGCTGGGTGGTTCTGGCTTGGGGTCTCTCAGAAGGTGGTAGTCAAGAAATCGGCCAGAGTTACAGTTCTTTTAAAGCTGGAGGATCCACTTCCAATATGGCTCACTCAGTGGCTGTTGGCAGGAGGCCTCAGTTTCTCACCACATAGGCCTCTCCCTAGGACTAGTTGAGCATCCTCACAACATGGCAGCTGGCTGCCCCCAGAGTGGATGATCCAAGAGAGGGACCAAGGAGGAAACCACAGTGTCTTGCATGTCCTTTTATGATATCTCGACTGTCATACAACACTTCTGCCATATTCTATTTATTAGAAGGAAGCCACAAAGAATAGCTCACATTCAAGGGCAGAGGACATAGGCTGTATCTCTTGAAGGGAAACGTATCAAAGAGTTTGGACATATTTTCAAACTACCACAGTACCTTACAGAAGATCGCAGTGTGACTGAGCCAGATGATAAGACCCGGCTCCTAACCACAAAACTATTTTGCATCTCAGGGAAGAACAAAACCTTCCTTTATTGTGCTGGGAAACATGAACTTAAAGTACACTATTTGAATAGATAAGACATGTGCATGATAAAATACCAAAATGATACAAAAAAAATGGTGTATAGAGTAATGGACGTCCCCCTTCTTACCCTGGCCCCCAGTTCTTCTTTGCACAGGCAGCCTCCGCTGAGAGTTTCTCAAGAATACTTCCAGTGATAGTCTGGGCCAGCAGTTCTCAGTGTGGTCCCCGACCAGCAGCATCAGCGTCACCTGGGAATGTGCTAGAAATACAGATTCTCAGACCCCATCCCAGACCTACTGAATCAGAAACCCTGGAGGTGAGGCCCTGCAACTGGTGTTACAACAAGCCAGTATCTCACATTTACTTATAACAAGCCAGTATCTCACATTTACCTTGATCTCCTGGGGCCCTATGCCTGGCCCGCAGTTGGAGAATCAGTTCAAGATGGTTCTACCACAAATCTCACATGCCTGGGCCCCATAGTGTTTTCTCTAGAAGTGTAAGATCATTTACCTGTTAATATCTTGCAGTCTTCCTCCTCAGGAAGGGTGTGTGATGTCAGAATCTTGTTTCTGTCCATGCCTTTTTTACTATCATTGAAACTCCCCATTGATGGAAATCTGATTGAGACCTGTAAATTTTGTTAAAGTCAAGAAAATGATAATGACAATAGGAATGATGCAGTTGTACCCTATCTAAAGAAAACAGAATATGTTAAAATTATAATATTGACAAGTCAGGAAATGCCTCTTTATTTACCAAATTTATTCCAGGTACAAAAGTGCTCACTATAGGCTCCTCTGGCTAGCAGTCCTCATCAATGTTAAGCATGATTCAATTTACAAAAATGCCAGTATTCCCTAATGTAGTGTTCTGGGAATGCATCCATGGAATAAAGTGATATCTGCTAGACAACTAGTGTATGCTGACAGTGCCAAGGTCCTTGAATTGTGTTAATATAAGCAACACATCTTACCTTTTTATGTTCCAGATGTTACAAAAGCAGTAACAAGGCCGGGCTCAGTGACTCATGCCTGTAATCTCAGCACTTTGGGAGGCCTAGGTAAGCGGATCACCTGAGGTCAGGAGTTCAAGACTAGCCTGGGCAACATGGTGAAACCTTGTATTTACAAAAATGTGGGCATGATGGCGAGTGTCTGTAATCTCAGCTACTCAGGAAGCTGAGACAGAAGAATTGCTTGAACCCGGGAGGCGGAAGTTACAGTGAGCTGAGATCATGTCATTGCAAATCCAGCCTGAGTGACAGAGCAAGATTCTGTCTCAAAAAAAAAAAAAAAAAAAAAAAAAAGCAGTAAAAAAAATAAAGCATTATACTTCATTATTTTCTAAGCATTAGATCAGCAAGCAAGCATCTGAGACTTGTGACCATGTGCTAAAATATAAATGCTGTGTGTCTGTGTACACGTGTTCCTAAGTTGTGATGATGCCATACCGCCTTGTGTGACCTGGTCCTTCCACCTTATTCTATTCACCAGAAGCAAGTTATGGAGCTCAGGCGTGGTGGCTCATGCTGTAATCCCAGCACTTTGGGAGGCCGAGGTGGGTGGATCACCTGAGGTTAGGAGTTCGAGACCAGCCTGGCCAACATGGTGAAACCCTGTCTCTACTAAAAATGCAAAAATTAGCCGGACATGGTGGCGGGCATCTGTAATCCCAGCTACTCGGGAGGCTGAATTGTTTGAACCCGTGAGGCAGAGGTTGCAGTGAGCTGAGATCACACCACTGCACTCTAGCCTGGGTAACACAGCGAGACTCCATCTCAAAAAAAAAAAAAAAAAGAAGCAAGTTATGGAATCCAGTGTACACTCAGAGCAAGAGCCTGAACTCCAGAGCGACAGGAATCACTGGGGCCATCGTGGAAGCTGGCTACCTCTGTGTGTGTGTGTGTAATATATGTGAATCTGTCCATGTAAAATGTCCATGTATCTGACAAAGTTTCATCTTCTTATTAAAGATGTTCACTGTTTTATGTTTCAAAATATGAGTTGGCTAATTTTGTTGTATTATTATACTCACCTAGCTCACATCAAACTTGGGGCAACAAATGAAGCACTGACAACTTGACAAACCTCAGAGGATTTTAAATGGGAATTGGGTGGAGACCTAAACACCTAAAAGTAGGGGATTGTTTAATTATGTCTCATTCTAATGACAGACTACTAGACCAGCATTAAAAATCAGCATATTGTCAAAAATATACAGTACCATGAAAAGATACTCATAATCTCAAGTTGAAGACTATGAGCCCCATTTATTTCAGAATGATGCCTGTATATACACAACTAACATTTTTTGAGCATTTAACTATATACCAGGCACTATGCTAACTGCCACAAATTAATCCTTTCATCTAATCCCTACAACTTCCCTAGAATGTAGCTATAGCTATTTTCCAGATGAGGAAATGGAAGCACACAAGGTTAAGAAGCTGCTCAAGAATGAGGAAAGTTATTTTCAAATAACATATTTATTTTCTTTCCTTTTTTTTGAGATGGAGTCTCGCTCTGTCTCTCAGGCCAGAGTCTCGCTCTGTCTCTCAGACTAGAGATTGCAGTGGTGCAATTCAGCTCACTGCAACCTCCGCCTCCCAGGTTCAAGCAATTCTCCTGCTTCAGCCTCCTGAGTAGTTGGGATTACAGGCACCCGCCACCACATTGGGCTAATTTTTTTGTATTTTTAGTAGAGACAGGGTTTCGCCATGTTAACCAGGTTGGTCTGGAACACCTGACCTCAGGTGATCCACCCGCCTCCGCCTCCCAAAGTGCTGGGATTACAGGTGTGAGCCACTGCCCCCGGCCTCAAATAACATATTTCATAAGGGCTTAATGTCCAGAATATATAAAGAACTCTTATAACTCAACAACAGAAAACAAACAACCCAATTGTTTAAATGAGTAAAGAGCTTGAATAGACCTTTCTTCAAAGAAGATCTACAAATGGCCCATAAGCACATGAAAAGATGTTCAACATCACTAGTCATTAGGGAAATGCAAATCCAAACCACAATGAGACACCACTTTCCAGCCACTAGAATAATATTTTAAGGGAAAACAACAAGTTGTGGTAAGGATGTGGAGAAAATGGAAGCCCCGTACATTGCTGGTGGTCATAGCATACGGCGCAGTTGCTGTGGAAGACAGTTTGGCAGTTCCTCAAAAAGTTAAGCATAGAATTATTGGCACAGAATATGACCCAGCAATTCCACCTTAGGTATATACCCAAAAGAATTGAAAAACAGTGTTCTGACAAAAACTTGTACAAGAATGTTCAGAGCAGCACCATTTGCTATAGCCAAAAGATGGAAACAGCCCAAATGTGCATCAGTTGTTGAATGGATAAACAAAGATGGGGCATACCCATACAATGGAATGTTATTCCACCTTTTACAAAGTGAATTATGGCCAGGTGCGGTGGCTCACGCCTGTAACCCCAGCACTTTGGGAGGTGGAGGAGGGTGGATGACCTGAGGTCAGGGGTTCGAGACCATCCTGGCCAACATGGTGAAACCCTGTCTCTATTGAAAATACAAAAAATTAGCTGGGCATGGTGGTGCACACCTATAATCCCAGCTACTCAGAAGGCTGAGGCAGGAGAATCACTTGATCCCAGAAGGCAGAGGTTGCAGTGAGCTGAGATCACGCCACTGCAGTCCAGCCTCGGCAACAGAGTGAGGCTCTGTCCCCCCCAAAAAAAAAAAAAAAAAAAAAGAATTGCTGGATAACATGGATGAACCTCTAAACATTATGCCAGACACAAAAGATCACAAATTATGTGGTCCCATGTATATGAAATATCCAGAATAGGTAAATCCATAGAGACTGAAACTAGACTAGTGGTTGCCAAGGGTTGGTAGTGGTAGTGAATGGGAAGTGACTGCTTCATGGTTACAGGGTGATGAAAATGTTTTGCAACTAAATAGAGATGTTGGTTGCACAACAAAGTGAACGTATTAAATGACATTGAAATGTGCATTTAAGAATTGTGTATTGTATTGTTGTATTTTTGTGAATTTTACCACATTTTTTAAAAAAAGAAATCTGCCCAAGGCCATTCAGCTAATAAAGAGCATGATTAGGACCCAGATGGTCTGGGCTGTAGCACCCACTCTTCAGCAGACCAGGAAGAAACACACCAGACTACTAACTGAAGTTTCCTGTATGATGGGCCTGAAGATAATTTATACATTCTTCTTTAAAAGCTTGTCTTCCAATTTTTCTTAATAAACAATAATAAATATATATCATTGAATCATAGGGATCTATGGGTATCCTATAAGTCACCATATAACCAAAGGCTAGCCTAGGGGATTAAGAAGGTAGGTGAGCCATAGGTTTGCCTCTGAGTTCCCTGGCTCAGCACTAACAGCTCTTTAGCCTCTGTTGCCTGTTCTACACATCACACCCATCCAGCTACAGAAGACCCCAAAGATCTGCTCGAATCCACAAGCCACACAGAAATCCGCACAAATCTAGGCACTGGGGAAATGCATAGTCACCTTCTCCAGAGAGGGCCTTTGTTCTGAGCTACCCAATGGGGATTCCAAAAAAGGGGCTCCTTAAAGAAGCCCTGTGGGACCCATGAGTTCAGTTTGCTGAATCATTCCTGAAGAGGTGCTTTGGAACCCCAGGAGTCAAGCTACAGATTGCAGGCGTTTGCAATTTTGGCAGTTCCATATGCAAGTGTTAAGATGAGTCTGTGAAGTTGGTTGTTTTTGAGCTTGAATAAAGATTTCCTGGTTCCACACCAGACTTACAGAATCAGAGTTTTCAGGGATAGGGTCAGTCTTCTATACTACAGCCCTCCCTCTGTACACACACACACACACACACACACACACACACACACACACACACACGGCAAAGAGCACAGGCTTCGTCTCTGCTATTTACTGGATGCCCTTAAGCTGTGTAATCATCTGGAACCCTCCATTTCTTTATATGGTAAATGGAAAGAAGAAGACCCAGATAAACACCTATCTCAAAGGGTTTGTAGTGATTGGGTGGTAGAAAGTGTGTGATAGGCCCAGCCCTGCTAGGAGAGAATAAAGAGGCCCTGGACATAATCAAAAATAACTTGGGAATCATTTCCATTGGGGTTCAAACCCACCCTCACCATTTATGGACTGTGATGTTTAGAAGATCCTTCACCCTCTTCGGCCCCAATAGTACCTACCTCCTATGGGCTTTGTGGACATAATCCATTCTCAGTGCCCAGCTCATGATAGGTACTAAAATAGTAGCTGTCATTGAAAATGTTTGCTCCCTTCTTCCAAGGAAAAGCATGGGAACCCAGTGGGACTCACTGGGGATGGAGGCACCTTTCCCCCTAATTTCTTAAAGCCAAGCTACAAATGGTGTGTTCTATACACTTCAGGTATTAAGGAAACAGTCATACTCCAAGGTGGCTCCAGGGTTGTCCTATTTTGTCCCCAGCTTTGCCGACTGAAAGGGAGACAAGGAGAGAATGACAGAAAAATCACAGCACTAGGTCAGTAACCAGGTAAACTGCTGAGATCCTGTCAAGTTTTACAATACTGGAATTCAAGAACTGAAACAGTTGTAGATTAGCACATGCCTCAGAGTAGTCTGAACCTCAGGGCTACAAAGGGTGGGTCGGGAGGACATTCGTCCCAAAGTTCAGGTTCACAGTCCACTTTATCCTTCAGATATTCTCCCCAAATAGGGTTGCAGAGATTCTGGAAAAGGATGTGATTCATCACAGGGCTCAAACCTGGGTCCCCTTTGCTGAGCAGGCACCTTGGACCCACAAGGAAATTAATATACAATCACGGCTGTATAAGGCTGTTTCAGGCTGCATATATGGCAGTGGACCCATAGGATAATAATGGACCTGCCCTATACAGGGGTACCTTTTTTTTTTTTTAACCTTTTACACTGTATTTTTACTATACCTTTTCTATGTTTAGATACACAAATACCATTGTGTTACAGTTGCCTACAGTATTCAGGAATGCAACCTGCTGTACAGGTTTGTAGCCCAGAAGCAATAGGCTACAGCGCCTGAGGTGTGTAGTAGGCTATACCGGCTAGGTTTGTGTAAGTACACACTCTGATGTTGGCCAACGAAACTGCCGAAGGACACATTTCTCAGGATGTATTCCAGTAATTAAGTGACACATGACTGTATACCTATTTTTCCTAAATCTTGTAATAATCCTGTGTCACATGCATTGATCTTACATGTGCGTTAAAAAGCATCAAGCTTTTGCCGGGCGCGGTGGCTCACACCTGTAATCCCAGCACTTTGGGAGGCCAAGGCAGGCGGATTACCTGAGGTCAGGAGTTCAAGACCAGCCTGGCCAAGACGGTAAAACCCTGTCTCTACTAAAAATACAAAAATCGGCCGGGCATGGTGGCGGGTGCCTGTGATCCCAGCTACTGGGGAGGCTGAGGCAGAGAACTGCTTGAACCCGGGAGGCAGTGGTTGCAGTGAGCCGAGATCGCGCCACTGCACTCCAGCCTGGGCGACAGAGCTAGACTCCGTCTCAGGAAAAAAAAAAAAAAAAAAAAAAATCAAGCCTTCAACAGAACATTTTGCATTTAGTGTAATCTGTTTGTACTTGTTCCTGGCATTTTTCTTTTCATTATTTTTTCATTATTGAAGGAGCTTCACCAACTGGGTGTGGTCAGGCCTCTGGGGAGGCCAGGAGCCCAGGACAGCTCCACCCAGAACCTCTGGTCCTGGGAACGGACCCAGGCCTGTGGAAGTCCCCGATCTCCTGCCGAGCAGAGGGGAGCACGGGGCCTGTGCACCTGACAGCGGACACCCTCGCCAGGACTCACCCCACAAAAGACGCCGGGAAGTGCCGCGGGAGAAGGGGGCTGCAGCCGGTGGGATGGGAAACGCGGCTGCCCAAGAGCCCGGGGCCGGCCGCGCCGCCCTTGTCCCCGGAGTGAACTCTCCCTCTGTGCGCGCAGCTGATGGCGGGGCGCGCGGCCGCGGCCCCTCTTCTCCCTCCCTTTAAAGAGAAGGGCGCGATTGTGTGGATTTCACAGTCTGAGCACAGCTGAAAAGGAGAGAATTAAGTCTCCCTCACGGCTCTTTTCAAGGAGGCCGAGGCTGCGATTCGCCTTCATTCAGAATATATGAAGCCTTTGTGCGCCGGGGCCGGGCAGGCGCGGCGGCCCCGCTCCCCGGCTGACACTCTTTACAGTGGAAACGTACAGTAATTAACGCGGGTTCCGCTCCCGCCCGCGCCCGGAGTTGAAGGGGCCGCCGCCTCCGTGCGCCTGGGAACCAGCGCCCGCCCGAGGCCGCATTTGTGCACCTGAGAACGCGGCGGCGCAT
The DNA here is from genome assembly GCF_024542745.1 of Macaca thibetana thibetana. Taxonomy (NCBI): domain Eukaryota; kingdom Metazoa; phylum Chordata; class Mammalia; order Primates; family Cercopithecidae; genus Macaca; species Macaca thibetana. The sequence continues at coordinate 6,966,764 of NC_065583.1, forward strand.
TTGTATCCGTGCCCTCGACGCCCGAGACCCATCCATTTTGGCGCGGAGCTGCCGGGCTGTCAGGGTGCGCCGCGGCCCCCGCAAGTGTTGCTAATCAAAGCGGAGCCGGCTCCTCCGCCCCGCGAGCTCGCGGCGGGGGGCGCTGCCTGGGCTGGGGGGAGGAAGCCCAGGGGCCGGCCGAGGTGACCCGGTGGAGGCTTCGCCACCTCTGATTGCGGGGAGTCTGTGATTCGGAAGGGGGCAGGAGGGGTGTAGACAAAATACTTCAAGCTTCCTCCATGGGAATTGTTACCATGAGACTGAAATTTAATTTATTTTTATTTTTATGCTTTTGGTTTAAAAGAGATGAAATCTGGCCCGTGTAGCTGGGGCCTGCGGATGATTCATGCTGGTAAGCATGTTGTATCATTTATACAGTAATGCAGCCTAATAACACCCTCCCCTTCAAATATGTTCCTTAAAGAGCCAGAAGAATTTGTTCCTGTAGACTCAAACCTATGTTCTTAATAAAGGCTGACTGAAGAAATAAAGCTCTGGAAAAAAAAAAAAAAAAAGAGATGGTGGGGGTTTGGGGAGCAACTTGACAGCTTGCTGATGAAATGCCAATACTGCCCTTGTCCTCTTCCTTCTGTCTCTTCTGGCGGTATTACAATGTGTGGCTTAACACAAAGCTTTGCATACAAAGTTAATTTTTAAAAATCATCCTTCCCTCAGGGGCTGCACTAAAGGGATGCCAGTGTTCTTATTTTGTGCTCTATAAGAAGGAAGGCAATGTATTCAACTGGCAATCACTGAACTCAGCGCCCCTGGTTCAGTGTCAGGTTGAGCAAGGCATCCACTCTGGGCTATTGAGGGCTTCAGAGTGGGAATCAGAGAGGTGGGTCACTTTATCACCCTGCAGCAAGCCTCTGGAAGCAGGTACTTCCATCTCTGGGCAGATCTCACTTCCTTTGAGCAAGATGGGAGCTAGTGACAAGCCCCCAAGGCTGACATGGCAGACAGCTGCTGGACAAGATTCCTATTAAGGCAGCAAAGCATGTTGTTCAAGCCCAAAAAGGCTCTGTCTGTGTTCAAATGCTGCTGCTACTACTAACTTCTATGTGGCCTTAGACACAGGAATCCCACTTACTGTGTTTCGGTTTTCTCCTCTGTAAAATCGGGATAATGATATTCCTACCACTCAAGTTGTAATGGCCATCAAATGATGGAATACATGTGAGCTATTGATTGGTTCATTGTTTCTAACAATAACTGCAATTTATTGAACACTCAGTGTGTTAAATGCTTTACATAGATCACATCTTTCCATCATCTCAAGAACTGTACCAATGAATATTATTATCCCTACTTCACAGATAAGGAAACTGAGGCTCAGAAAGAAACAAACAGGTGAAGAAACTTGCTCTGTTGCAGATTCTAAGGGCCAGGATGCAATTTCAAGTCTTCCTGGGAGCTGAGAACAAGGAAGCAATGTGGCCAACAGTAAGGTAAGAGGTGAAGGTTAAGATTAAGACTCTCAGCAGGTTGAGAAGCAAGGAACTTTTAACCCCTTTAAAAGGGGTCTCCAAGGTGGCGGAGCACAGCAGAATGGTTAAGAGACTGATTTCCAACATCAGAATAGTCCTGGGTTCAAATCTCATCTCCACTACTTACTAGTTGGGTGACCTTGAGCAAATTCCTTAACCTCACAGGAGCCTCAGACTCATCTGTTAAAAGGGCATAATATTAGTCTTGGCCCCATGGAGTTGTCCTGGAGATTAAAGTGAAAAATGTATGTCTCATTAGCTATTGTTATGAGAACACATAGTCTCCCCACTTTGATTTGAAAGGTGCCAATGTTGGCCCACTGGTAATAAATTCTTTCCCAGAGATTGGGTGTTTTAAATTCCACCACTAGAGGATTATTGTCTAGAATGTTACATTTTACAGATCAGTTTCACATCCCCACCTCATTGAATCCTCCCTCTGAGGCTGGAAATCTAGTTACTGGCCCAGCAGGAAGTAGCTCCCCTCTTGTTCCAATTCTCCCCCCTCTTTTTCTCCAGAAGTCTTCTCTGAGCACTTGTCCTAACTAGGTCACCTGATAACACTGGCACGGCACTCTAAACTTGCCCTCCCTAGCACCTAACACCCCCCCGACGATGTGCTCCACTCCTGTCTTCCATGTCTGATTAGGGAGCCAGGAAGACAGGGACTATATCTACCCCATTCCCGTCTACAGGAAGCCCAGCGCCCAGCAAGGAGCACCTCCAGTGCCCAGATGGCAGCTTTGAATTCCATTTCCCACTTAAAGGGAACAGCACTCATTTGGAGAAATGCTTGATCCCTTGTCTGGGGCAGGAAATATACAAGGTGGGCCTAGATCGTCTTTTACCAGAAAGCAAAGGGACTTTCAAAGATTATTGATGTTATATTAAAAAGACAGGAGCCAACTTGGAAAAGCTGGTGTTGGACAAAGAGGGGGCCATTTACTCATCAACAAGAAAATGACTGGAATGGATCAAAACACATAAAATATGTGTAAAGCCATGAGCCCATTGTCCTTTGGAGAAGGCTATAGAGCCAACTCATTCTTTTGAAAAATGATAACTGAACAGAAAGGATCAACATTCCTCTACTCTTTCACACACTGACTGTCCCTCAGGGCAACCAATAGTTGATGGAGAGAAGTTTTTCTTTATAGACCTATCAGGCTAATAAAGGAGTGGAGAATGATAGAATTAGGATGTCGCTATTTCACAACCCCTAATGAAGAAATGGATCTAGGAATCGATCATCAACAGCTTCAAACAACCAAAAGAGAGACAACCAGTTATTAAGTGCGCTGTGATGGAAGAACATCATGTCATCCATAAAATCACGTTTCCAAAACCTTCATCTGATCAAGCTTCTAGATCTGACAATTTAGGAGAATTACAGGTGACAGTGGAAAATGCGAACTTATTTCTCAGGGATGCAGATTCCAGGAAAACATATAGGCGAAAGTCCTAGTTTTATCAACATATATAGTGCAAGAAAGAAAGGAGAGGGGGAAGGAAACCCAACACATTAAAAGAAACTTTGAGAGACATCAACAGATCCTAATGGACTTTCTTTCTGTACTCATTTCAATAATATGTAATTTTTTTAAATTATAAGACAAACAAGGAAATTTAAATGCTGCCTGCATGTTTAATGATATTAAGGGATTACTGCTAATTTTTTGATGGAATAATGATAGTATGCTTACTTTTTTTACAATTTTTTTTATTTTTTAGAGGTAAATGCTAAAATGTTTATGAATTAAATCATATGACTTCTGAGATTTGCTTCAAAATAAGCCTGGAAGAGAGAAGAGGGTGAGAGTGGTTTAGATATAATAAGGTTAGACATAAATTGATCACTGGCAAAATGGAGTGATGGTAAGTAGGAGTTTTTAATATAATTCTCTCTCCTTTGTATATGTTTGAAATATTTCATAATAAAAAATGAAGGAAAACAAACTTTTTAAGTATTAGTTTCTGTTCATTAGAAGAGACATTTGGGAGTCAGCGAATGCTTATAAAAGGGGAGGCTCATACATTCCATGTAACTTATGGCTGATTTCACATAAATAAAGAACGTGTTCATTTGTGTTTATGAGTTTCCTTGCACTGTCTGTTTCCTCTGCCTGAATGTGAGCTCCATAGGGGTAGCATCTGTGTTTTGTCGTTCCGTGTACCTGGCACTGAGTAAGTGATCTGTAGATACCGAATGAATGAATGCTTCTCAGGCGGAAGGCCAGGGCTAATGTTTCCATTTTACAGATGAGAACACTGAGGCAGAGGGAGCCGATACTCTTGCCCAGGGTCAGATTGCTGGTTCATGGTGGGACTGGGACTCAAAGCCAGTGTCTCTGATGCTCCCCATTTAGAGTCTTCTACTCGGGGTGTTGTAAGCTGGTGCAGGGAGCTAAGACTGGGCTTAAAGGTCCTGGCATTTATAAGCATATGCTCGCTGTTTACTGGCTGTCCTCTGTGAAAAATGTAAGTGATCGTAACAGTTCACATTGCTTGAGGATGGCATTCTACCACCATTAACTTCTTTCATGCTTACAGCAACCCCATGAGATGGGTTCTACTATTACCCCAGGAGACTGAGACACAGAGGATACACATGCTCTGGCTGGGCCCAGTGGCTCACACCTGTAGTCCTAACACTGTGGGAGGCTGAGACAGGAGGATTGCTCGAGCCCAGAACTTCAAGACCAGCCTGGGCAACATAGGGAGACCCTGTCTCTACAATAAATACAAAAATTATTAATAGCTGGGTGTAGTGGTATGCACCTATGGTCCCAGCTACTTGGGAGGCTGAGATGAGGGGAACGCTTGAGCCTGGATGGTCGAGGCTGCAGTGAGCTGCCGCTGCACTCTAGCATGGGCTATGGAGCAAGAAACTGTCTCAAAAAAAAAGAAAAAAAAATACGCATGCTCTGACCCTAGAGCTCAAACCCTTAGTCTCTTCATTAGACCCTTACCCACTCTATAAAAAGCCTTTGAAAAATAAAACTGTACTGTGGCATTCATCTAGGGGCTGGTGCTTCGCTTGAGGACAGCACAGCATGCTGGTCTGAAGTGTGGCCTCAGAGGACAGGCACATGCAACGTCCACCTGACAGGCGCCATCGGTTAGTGGGTACTTCAGAGCAACACTGCTCTCAACTATCTCATTCTCCTAGTGCAGGGAGCCACAAATCCGGCAGTAAATCCCTACCCAGCCACACACTCCCTACATTGTTCTAGACAGGTCTCTTCCCCTAGCTGGGCCTCAGTTTATCCTTTAAAACCAAGAGAGTTGAACTAGACAGATGTCCCCAAAGGACACCGCATGCTCTGACATCCTTTCATTCAACACTGAAATGCTGTGGTCCCACCAAGGGAGCCATTGGTGTGTCTGGGATGTCTCCACATCAAGCAGTTGGAGGCTCATTTTTAACCCCTCATAGATGTCTCCTACAAATTATCCAGGGTCATGGATTAGTTTAAAGACAAAAGCTTAATTTCCTCTGCTTGGCTACTGTTATAAGCAATGATCAAAAGGAGTCAAGGCACAAACACAGTTGGCTGGAGAGAGAATGCCAGGGATGCACTGGGGGCCGTTCCCGCCCCGCACCCCTCCGGGTTTGGAAATCCTTGGAGCCTGTAACTCACTGCAGCACTGAGCAGCGCTGAGATGAATCATAACATTTTGAGCCCTCAAAGAAAGGGAGAAGAAAGGGGACAGAGGCAGGGAGAGGGAAGGCTCAGTGTTTTCTCAGTTAAATACATGTTTTCATTGCAGTGTGATGGGCTGAGAGCAATGAATGGCCATGATTTAGTTATCTTTTGGATGGATGATTTTAAATGCTTGTTGGAAACGGCTTTCATGAGACTGATTCTTAAAGCCGAGGCACAGAGTGGAAGTCTTTGGTAAGGGAGTGCTGCTGGTCTTTCAGAGGTTGTAAAAGCTGGGGGCTTTGAGATTCCTGGTGCATGCTTTCTGTTTCTATGTTTTCAACTGGCACATGTTCACTTCCACCCCGTAATCCTTCAGGCTGTCATCAGACACCTTGTTAGAAGTAAAGAGAAGAGAGCAGGGGAGGGAGGGAGGATGTGACGAAAAAAGGTATGCCTGTAGAATTATTCTAGTCCATGCAGTGTTTATGTGGGGCCTGCTGTGGTTTGAATGTTTGTATCTTCTCCAAAACTCAGGTTGAAGCTTAATCCCCAGTGCAACACCTTCTGGAGGTGATTAGACTCTGGGGGCTCTATCCTCATAGATGGGATCAGTGCCCTTATACAAGGACCAAGGGAGTGGGTTTGGCCCCTTTTTGCTCTTCTGACCTTCCGCCATGTGAGGACACAGTGTTCCTCCCCTCCAGAGGCTACAGCATCAAGGCACCGACTTGGAACCAGACAACAGCCCTCACCAGACACCGAACCCGGCCGGCCTCTTGATCTTGGACTTCTCAGCCTCCAGAGCGAAGAGAAATAAATTTCCATTGTTTGTAAATTACCCAGTATTTGATATTTTGTTATAGTAGCACAAATAGAATAAGACAGCACTTATATGTACCTAATACTGTGGTGGGCACTGGGGGACAGGAAAGGAGATTAATGAATGATGACCAGTGCTGGATGAATTATTAAACTCAACACTCTGCCCAGCTGTTCCTGGGAAAAATGAGTCAGCTTTGGAAGTCTTGCTCAGTCATACCTACCTGCCTCGAAATTCAGTAGTTTAGCTTTTTCTCCTGTGTTATCCCAAAAGGCACCAGAGAAAACAGCTAGTTTAATCTTTGGTCGGTACCCCAGTCCCTGCCTGCAGTAAGATCCCATCAGGCCATAGCTCCTGCTTGAAAACTTTTAAAGGCTACTCAACGCCCAAGGATCGTGACCAGAATCTTTCACACAAGGCAGCAAATTTCCCATGTAAAAGGCCTTTCTTCAGGTCAGGCGTCATGAGTAGGACCTGATACAATTTATCTCATTGTATTTTCACAGCAACTGTCTGAGCTAAGTGCTGTTAGGATCCACCTGATGCGCATGGAGACATCAAGTTCCAGAGAGGTCAAGCAGCTTTGTCCAAGGACACGGTCGGTACAGCAAGGATTTCAACCCAAGAGCACTGACCTAGAGCCAAAACCCTTGAACACTGGGCAATGCCACCCTAGTTCATCTTTCCTGGTGTTCCTAAAAAGCCAATCCAATCACCTGCACAGTTCGATAATATCCTATTCCATTTGTCTCTGTTCTCCTTCCCCACCTCCACCTGGAAAGGGATGTTTGTCCTTCAAGGAATAGTTGGAAGTTCACCAACCCCAGCAATCCTGAAAACTCAGGTTCTCCTTTCTCCCGACTCCCACAGCTCTGACGCTTCCCTTGGTGACTGTACTACATCCCTCTGGGAGGTAATCTGTAATGCCCTGGCTCTTTCCCCACCAAACTGGATGCTTTTTTACTATAAGACTCCAAGCGGTTTGCATAGTTTTTAGGAGAAGATAGACATACATCCTCAAATAAACATAAAGTGTTTTTTTGAGACGGGGTCTTGCTTTGTTGCCCAGGCTACAGTGCAGTGGCATAATCACTGCTCACTGTAGCCTTGACCTCCTGGAATCAAGTGACCCTCCTGCCTTAGCCTCCCAGGTAGCTGGAAATACAGACACGTGCCACCATGCCCAGCTAATTTTTAATTCTATTTGTTTATTTATTTATTTATTTTTACAGACGAGATCTCACTATGTTGCCCAGGTTTGTCTTGAAATCCTGGGCTCAGGTGATCCTCTTGCCTCAGGCTACCAAGATGTTGGGATTACAAGTGTTAGCTGCTGTACCTGACCTCCTTTTTTTTTTAACTGGAAATGAGGCTCTAAGACATTTGCATACCAGTGTTCACAGCAGCACTCTTCACAAAAACCAAAAGGTAGAAATAACCCAAGTGTCCATCAATGGATGAAGACTGGGTAAACGAAATGTGGTATATATATACAATGAAATATTATGCAGCCACCAAAAGAAATAAAGTTCTGATACATGCTATGGTATGGATGAACCTGAAAATATTATGCTCAGTGAAATAAGTCAGACATGAAAGCATGAACACTGTATGATTCCACTTATATGAGGCACCCAGAGTCGTGAAATTTATAAAGACAGAAGGTAGAAGGATGGTTGCCCGGGTCAGCAGTGAGGGGGATGGGGAGTTAGTGTTTAACAGGTTCACTTTGGGATGATGAAAAAGTTCTAGAGATGGAGCACGTTGACAGTTGCACAACACTGCAAATGGGAGGGAGGAGGGAGGGAGGTAGTGAGGGAGGGAGGGAGGAAGGAAGGAAGCAAGGAAGGAAGGAGGAAGGAAGGAAGGAAGAAAGGAAGGAGGGAGGGAGGGAGGAAGGAAGGAAGAAAGGAGGAAGGAAGGAAGGAAGAAAAAAAGGAAGGAAGAAAGGAAGGAAGGGAGGGAGGGAGGGAGGGAGGAAGGAAGGGCGGGCTCATGAGGAAAAGAACTGAGATATATGAGAAACACTAATAATAAATAACTCTCTTTTCTTTTTCTTTAATTTTCGATTCGGGGGCGATGTGCAGGTTTGTTATGTGGGTATATTGCATGGTGCTAAGTTTTGGGCTTCTAATGATCCCGTAGCCCAAGCAGTGAACACTGCACTCAATAGATAGTTTTTCAACCTATTCCCTCTCCCTCCCTCTCACTTTTGGAGTCCCCAGTCTTCACTGGTCCCATCTTTGTGTCCAGGTGCACCCAATGCTTAGCTCTCACTTATAAGTAGAACATGTGGTATTTGGTTTTCTAACTCTCTTTCCTATACCATTCCCCTCAATTTTAATATAATGAAACTGAAAAAAAAATCACAAAAGAGCAACTGGCAGCCCCAAGTGTGTTGGAGTGTATTCCTGCCTTATCTGATCTGCCTGCTCTCCCTGGGGGGGTATGGGGGTTATGAATTAACTGGGCACATAGAAAGCCAATGATGCTGGAAAAGTTTCAATTGCAGCAAACACCTCCCACCACATACCTGCCAGGACTAACTTCAAAAGGCTGCATATTGGGAGGCCAAAGTGGGAGGATCACGAGGTCAGGAGATCAAGACCATCCTGGACAACACGATGAAACCCCGTCTCTACTACAAATACAAAAAATTAGCCAGGCGTGGTGGTGGGTGCCTGTTGTCCCAGCTACTTGGGAGGCTGAGGCGGGAGAATGGCTTGAACCCAGGAGGCAGAGGCTGCAGTGAGCCAAGATTGCACCACTGCACTCCAGCCTGGGTGACAGAGTGAGACTCTGTCTCAAAAAAAACAAAAACAAAAACAAAAGGCTGCATCAATATTACCACATTATCTCTCCTCCACCAATCGCTCGGGTATACCCACATTCTTAGCCCCTAACTCATTTAAAAAAAATAAGAAGTCATGTGTCCTTTAGCTTAAATTTTCGTTTTCCTGTGAAGTCCCGTGAAGTACCTGTGACCCATCCCTAAGTGTGTGACGCTGCTTCCTCCTCTACTTCATGCTACCTGCCTCGCAGAAAAAAACGCAGGTGACAGAACATTGTAAACTATAAAGAGGTGTCCAAATGTCTGGTCTTACTCATTGGTTCTGCAGTGGGCTGTAGGCAAAGCTTTGCAGTAACAGTATCACGTGCCTACCATCAACTGAGAGTAGATGGAGTTACTTGGCTTTCTGAAATGCTGTAAATACCCAAATAAATGAACTAACACAATCAAACCAGAGCTCTCGGCATCACAAAGTGCTCTTTGTCCTTTTATTTTATGTGAGTCATTTAGTTTTAATTTATGATCATATTTCATAACCTACCAGCAAATGGCCTGCTGTATATTTTTGAAAAGTGATGAAGTCCTGGTAACGTGAGACCTCATTCTGGCCCTGAGTTTAGAAATCTGGGTTCTGATAAGTGCAGAGAGGCTAGGGTTTGGGGGAGATTTTTACAATCTATGAATTAGTAATGTGTGAAATGATCAAATTTCTTTTCAATTACCTCGAAAATCAAGATAAATTTCACAAAGGCTTACTGTACCCCCAGCTCTGGGTCCTGTGACCTACATATTAAGTCCTTAAAAAAGATGTGTTTCCCTCAACCCCTAGAGATACTAAGAGTTGAACACAGTTCAAGCTAGTAGAGATGACACTTTTTATTTTGAAATTACTACTTCTAAATTTCCTATCGAATTCCTAGAAGTGCTCTTTTGCTTTAAAATCCTATTAATGGGCTGGGTGTGGTGGTTCATGCCTGTAATTTCAGCACTTTGGGAGGCCGAGGCGGGCGGATCACGAGGTCAGGAGTTCGAGGCCAGCCTCGCCAACATAGTGAAATCCTGTCTCTACTAAAAATACAAAAAATTATCTGGGGATGGTGGCGGGCACCTGTAATCCCAGCTACTCAGGAGGCTGAGGCAAGAGAATCGCTTGAACCTGGGAGGTGGAGGTTGCAATGAGCTGAGATCACACCATTGCACTCCAGCCCAGGCAACAGTGCAAGATTCTGACTCAAAACAACAACAGCAACAACAATAAAAAAACCTCTATTACTGGTCTCGAGGGGGCAGAAATGTTAGCTATGCCTTAATTATGCCTTTGAACACACATCTGAGGGCTATAAGAAGAACCAGGAGTCCCATGTTACAGAAAAGAACACTGAGGACTTTAAAGACAATAAAAGAAGGTTTTCTGAGGATTCCTCTTTCTTTTCAAACTAGCTGCAAGTCAGAGTCAGAACTCTCTCCCCTTGCATGCCTCTTGGAGAGTGCATTAATTAACTACTGGACCACACCGTAAAACAAACTCTAAAGAAGAGTTTTAACTCTACACAATTTTATAACTCAGAAGGGTTTCATTTAATGCCGTGTTTTAAACATTTTTCGCTCGTGAAATATAAGGACAAGTTGAACTGGCTCTCTGTAGTCTGGCAAACCCACCAGTTGAGGCTGTGAAAGTTTCTTTAATATTCATCTGTGACTAGTCATCAGAGACTTGAACCAAATCAAGAATATTTTTATAACTGCCTTGATAGCACTACCTGGCCCATCTTGCCAAAGGCAAATCATTTTTATTGTTTTGTGACCCAAACCAACTTTTTAAAGGTTTGAACTCATGGCAAACCTGTACATTTTCCAAAGCTTTAAAAAATCAGTTAAACCCAGAGCCCTCGAATTTTCCCAAAACTGTTTATGACTCGATAAAACATTCATCTTCATTCATTGAATGGGCCCTGTGCTTACTGAGCACCTACTATGGGCCATGCAGTGCGCTGAGCACTAGGGATACAGTTCAGAACAAAACGGAAAAATACTTTGACCCAATGGGCTTCCAATCTCTTTCTTGGCTGCTAATCCCTGCCCTGATTTACAGATGCTAAAGTGAAGTGTAGAGAGCCATCAGTGGCTAGCTTGAACTTGGGCTCGGTAACTCAGATATATCATTTGGTACTCTTTGGTGTAAGCACCAAAATAAAAGGAGGAGTACAGCCAGAGCAATCTGTTAGGAAGAAAGGATGACGGGGTTAGAGATTTGTCCTGTTGCCTAGCAAGCATACTATTTTGATCATGATGGCATGTTAAAAGATTAATAAAAATAGCAATGTTATCTAAAAATACTTTTACTCTCTGAGCTTGGGAAAATATTATGTATTTGATAAAATCAAATAATATACATATGGCCAGGCGCGCTGACTCACGCCTGTAATCCCAACACTTTGGGAGGTCGAGGCGGGCAGATCACGATGTCAGGAGTATGAGACCAGCCTGGCAAACATGGAGAGACCCTGTCTGTACTAAAGATACAAAAAATTAACTGGGCATGGTGGCGTGCACCTATACTCCCAGCTACTCTGGAGGCAGGAGGCTGAGGCAGGAGAATCTCTTGAACCCGGGAGCAGGAGGTTGCAGTGAGCTGAGATTGCGCCATTGCACTCTAGCCTGGGTGTCAGGTCGAGACTTTGTCTCAAAAAAAAAAAAAAAAAAAAAAAAAATACACACACACACACACACACACACACACACACACACACGGTGTATATTATGAGTATAATGTGGATGAGGCTATAGGGGATGGATAGATATTTTTGAAAACCAAAACCCACTTCCCATCCTGGTGTACCTGATCCTGCTGCTTCTCTTAGTGAGTTACTTAACATTTAAGGTACAGAAGAACTGGATTTCAGGTTGCTCAGAAATCAAATCTCCGGAGCCATTTGAGCTAGTTCTATCTAGTTCAGCTGAACTGAACTAGAAATATTGCTCTTTCTCTCTCTCTCTTTTTTTTTCTTTTGCAATATTGTTCCTTCACACAATTGCTATGTGACTTTAGGCAAGTCACTTTCACTCTGAACTTCTTATATGATATGATAACAAAATTCCCTTCTGCCCTAATATTCTATCGTGTTGCCCTTCGATATTATTCTGCCCCTCATTCAAGATATTAGCCTGAAATGTCAGAGTCTCACTCTGTCACCTAGACTTGAGTGTAATGGTGCGATCTCAGATCACTGCAACCTCCGCTGCCAGGGTTCAAGCAATTCTGCCTCAGCCTCCCAAGTAGCTGGGATTGCAGGCACCTGCCACTGTGCCTGGCTAATTTTTGTTTTTTTGTTTTTTTTTAGTAGAGATGGGGTTTCACCGTCTTCGTCAGGCTGGTCTCAAACTCCTGACCTCAAGTGGTCCACCCGCCTCAGCCTCCCAAAGTGCTGGAATTACAGGCATGAGCCACCGTGCCCGGCCGACAACTTCTTATTTAAATCAGTTCAGAAACCCAATGGACTCAAAGACCATTTCTTCCATCCTGGCTTCTGCTCCTATAGGAGACACAGACCCCAAACAGTGAATACCCTACAGCAGCAGTTTTGAGAGCGTGTTCCTTTAGAGCCAATAGCTCAGATCTCAGCTTTGTCGTTCACCAGTGGCAAAACCATGAGTAAGTTACATAATCTCTCAAGGTCTCAGTTTCCTTAATTATAAAATGGGGATGATGTGTTTTAAAATGAAATTATGTAAAGGACTTCTTGGCACACAAAAAGTGCTCATTTAATTCAATTATTATCTAATGAGATGTATAATACATCTGTTCTTTTTCTTCTTAGTTGTAGTGAATTTTAATAATTCTGTGTTGAGAATTTCAGGAAAGTCCTGGGGAATCACAGGTTCAATACTTAGGATAAGTGGTATGCACTGAAATTCAGCAAAAGTAATTATTAACTTACTGTTGATTAAAGGAGAAGGAAGGTTGAGTTCATGTGTTGTTAATATTGTCATTTTGGACCCCAAAGTGTCATTTCACATTCATTTTATTAATCTTATTCTTTAAAAAAGCCTGTGGGTCCTCTTTCTAGTCCCAGACTTAGATAGGGATTGCATGTGGAGAAAAATGTGGGCATGAGTGCCCTGAAAAACTATCAGTAACCCCAGGCTCTGGAAATCTTTCGTTCTGAGGTCTAATTTCCTTGGCATTTTCCTGCTATTTGTAAGTGGGAAACACAGTTTTACCTTCTCATGAAAGTGGGCTGTGGCTTAGTGGTGTCTATGCAAGACACGGATGCCCCTAACCTAGTAATAGTTTAGATTTGCACACTCAGTCCCAAAGGCAGTGACCACATGGCACTACCCTGTGCCAGCACCTCTTGAGGGCACAGAGGTTGAGGCATGTTGCCCCACCCCCACCCCACATCCATTCTCAATGACTTCACTGCCCAGTTGCTTTCCTGGAATTCTCAATTGAGATCATATTCCCCATACCCACCCCTGGGATTTTCTACGTTGTCTTTTTGGCTCCTCTCTGTTCCCATTGCTAAACAAAGAGAAATCCAGCCGGAAAGACTAGACGGGGCGAGCTGCTGATGTGATGGGGGGAGGGAGGAGGAGATGAACACTTGCAGCCTTCAGACTTTCCCCAAATGAACCAATTTCACATCAATAACTGCCTTATCCATCACCACTACCTTTCAGGTAATTTTCTGTGATGGGATTTCGAGAGGCACTTTAGCGTCTTATACACAATTTCTTTACAAAGTCAGTTTTTCCATCATCAAGCATTCTCAGCACTGAAATAAAAATAGGCAGAGCTTTGCCACTAAAACAGTGCTTTTTATATCAGACCCTGCAACCCAGAAACCCTTTTCAGGGAAATGTACACTTTGGCGGTTACACACACACACATACACACACACATACACACACATACACACACACGTCCAGTCTAGCAAGGACTTAACCTCATCCAGGTGAAAAGATGCTGCACAGCAATCTGTCAAGCTTGGCTCTGTTTCCTTGCTGTGTGACTTCAGGCAAGTCACCTCACCTCTCAGAGCACCCTTTTTTTTTAATTTAAGATGGGAATGTAATTCCCCACCTATTGCCTTGAGGGCCATGTGAGATCCTAATATGAGAGTATTTGGACACTGGCATATATTTTATACATAAATACAAGGGATTAAGAAAGGGTATGAAATAAAGGAAGTCACAGGCTGACTTCAGATGACACTCACCCCCTTCATCTTTGTTGAGAAGTGTAATTATTGTCTCCCCATGAATGGTAAACCACATAAAATGTAGACATGATGTGCTCTCTTTTAAAGTAAAGATTCTCAGCAGAAGCAGGATGGCGTAATGCAAATAGCTGGGGCTGGGGCTGGCATGGATTTCTGGGCTCTGAGCTCACCCACTGTGTGATTCCTGCCTTGCTGTGTCACCTCCTTAGGCAGTTTGCTGCTCTGGGAAAATGGGAGAAACTATAGTTCTTGAATTTCAGGGTTGCTTTGAAGGTATAGAGTGAAAATGGAGTGCAGAATGCTGGGGGAGGGGGAGTGGAGGGCAGCCCGGAGAGGTGGAAGTGTTCAGGCTGGAGAGAGGCCCGGGCCTCAGTTGGAGGGTGAAGTCCCCCTAGGTCACATCTGGAAAATGGGGCTACGAGTGCCTATTTCACAAAGTTGGTGAGAGGAACAAATAAAATCCTGCCTGAATACTGATTAAATAAGCACCTGGCTTTAGGTGCGGGTCAGCACACCTTAGCGCCCGGGACCCCAGGTAAATCTCTGGCCTCTGGGAGGCACTATTGCCTCGTGCTTTTGTCCAACGGCTGTGGAATCACGGGGTTGCAAGGCTCCATCCCAGTTGGGTCACTGCCTATCTACCCCACCTCGGACGCATTAATGAATGATCTGAGCCTAGTTCCCTTGACTCCAAAGGAGATGGCAATACCATCTCCCGGACGGTGGTGAAATCCACGAGCACTCACTAGCACCCGTGAGCTGATTGGTGTAAATCGCCGAGCAACAGTGTCTGGCACTTGGGAAGCGTTCAGTTAAAGGGGGCTGTTATTATCTGCTTGGCTTGCTCCTTTGGGCGTCGAGGTGTAAGTTTAATGATGGGGGACAAGGGGCAGGGAGGAGGGCGCCTGGTCGGCTGCGATCTTCCGTGCGGGTGTAGCGGGCCGGGCCGGTGTCAGTGCGTATTTATTGATGGCAGGTATTTGGGGAGTAATTGAGCGCGGCGGCCGGCCCGGGGCGAGAGTGGGCCTCCACGAGCAATTAAATGTGATTAGGCAGAGACCTTCGGGATCCAGCTGGGTGATTGATAACCCGGCCGCATTCCTGCCGGGCCCGCGACATCAAACGGGCGGCCGGCGGCGGGCGGGGCGGAAGGGGCCGAGCGCCTGGACGCTGCCCTTCTCGCCCGCTACGCCCACGGTTCTATGGGGAAACCGGGTGATGCGCCCCCTTCCTGCGCAAGGGTCACTCCCTTGCTGGCTTGCCAGGTGCCGCTAAGGAGGGAAGGGCGCCGGAAGGGGCGAGGTGAGGAGGAACCCCCTGCGCTGGGCTGGGCTCCCAGAATCTGGCACGAAATCGCTGGAACCGGGGAAGAGAGAATGGAAAAGAGAAGAGAAGGGGGGAAATAGGAGATGTTGGGAATGAGAATCAATTAGAAAGCAAAAAAATTAAAGATGCCATGGAGGAGCAAAGTGACAGGCAAAGAAGGGGGTGGGGGAAGAGAGGGAAAAGAGAGTTAAAAATGAGAACTTGAAAAGTAGTTACCGACAATAAGAAGACAGAGGAAAAAATTAGAAAGGTATATAGTGGGACAGACATGAGAAAGAATGAAAGGTGGAGGAAAGGTAATAAAAGCAGGACAGCAAAAAAAAAAGGAAGAGAAAGGTGAAAAGGAGGGAGTGGAAAGATGAGAAAGGGAAATAGGAGACAAAAGAATGAGGAAAATGGAACAGAAAAGTCAGAGGAAGCAAAGACAGGAAGGAAGCTAGCCTGGGTCCCCCCCAGCCTTCCCCCACCCCATCCCTGTCCCTGACTCAGTTTCAGCAAATTCTATGCCCAGAGCCAAGCGCTGCCTGGTGCCTGGGAGACCTGGCATTTGCCCCCCAGAGCCTGACTCCTTCCCAGCCCAAGCCATCAAGCCAGCTCCTTCCCCCTCCAGGCAGAAGGAGGGGAACCCCCACGTCCAAGCCTGGAGTGAGCCTTGGGCTCTCTGTACCCCAAGCCTAGGCCGCAAGACATAATCACAAGTGGAAGTGCTGGGGGTTCCCGGGGCTGTTGCCTCGGGATCCTGGAGTCTTCGGAGCCAGGGAACAGTTTCTGTCTGTGCTGACTCCACAGACAGGATCAAAACAGCATGAAAGAAATCAGAGAGAGAACTTCGTCGGCAGGAGCTGGACTTCTAAAACCCCCTTCCGCCCCCATAGGCTTCAATATTAAAAAACCCCCTAGGAGTCTCAGACACTGTATTAATTAGTGCAACCACCCATGAAAAGTTGGGTTTGGAGCGGCATTCTTTGCCCTGTGTGAAAAACCAAGTCTAATAAACAATTGTTAAGTTGGCCTGTTGCCGCTGGTAAATTACATAGCATTAAAAAAATAATGCTTTTCATATTAGGCACTAATTAAAGGTTGGGACAGCATTAAAACAAGATAGGGAGGGGGGAAATCAAAGAAAATATAAAAATGTTCTTTCAAGAGTTATGGGAGGTTAATAAAGTATGTCTGTTAGAGTGAGCCTACTTTGCCCCTAGCTACAGCCAAACTGGAGCCACCACAATTGGGTCTCAATAAGATAATGATATTCCTTTCTCTGCTATTAAAAGCCTCCCAGTGCAAACTTAAAATGATTTATTTAATTTAGGAAATTATGAGGTGTAACTTCAAAGCCTCAGCCGTTAGTAATGGAAAATACCAGGTTGTTTAAAATTATAATAATAATTGTTTGGAGGACTCAGGACATCAAAGTGTTTTCATCAACAAATGCAGAGAGGTCCGGAGGAGGTTGGAAAGAGTCAAGGGAGGTGGATGGAGTTTGGATTTGATTATTACAAACCTTATCAGGGCGAGACTCGGGATTCCTGCAGCCCGGTCCTCTGTTCGCTTTGAAGCGGGCTATTCTGGAAAGTAATTTTACTGCTTTTTATTTAGTTTGTAGGAGGGAGGAGGTGAGAGGGTGGCTGGGGGTGGGAGAGGGGGTAAAGGGGTCCAGGAGTTGACCCAGGGCTTTTCCTCCTTGCTGTGACCACTTTATTTTGTTAAAGAAGCCTGCAGCATCACCAATGGGGGGAAAAACATTTTTGCTTACAAAAATGGAAGGAGAGGAACAGACACAGTCAACTTCACCAACCAGGCCTTGTGATTTCGGGGAGGGTGTGTGTGTGACGTGGGTTCTTTTATAAATGAGGTTTATGCTTATTTCAAACCCAGCAGTGGAGACGGAGTGGGGGTGGGGAAATGGCCTCTCCAACCCGTGGCAAATGAGCGGCTTTTATAGCAAAGAATGGCCGTGGGAGTTTTCATTCGGTCAGACAAGGTTCTGCTCAAAGGCAGGGATCCTCTTTTCAGTCGGGTCAGGCAGACGCTTCGCCAGCCACCGCTCTCAGCCAGGCCTTCACTGCCTACCTCCTGCCGCCCTGCTCCCTCCATTCCCCCCAAGATCGCCAAGGCAGGGCTGGGAGTGGGAGAGGGGAGGGCTGGATCTGAGCCCCAGGTCCACTGTGTTGGAGGAGCAATGAGGGATGGGAAGGGGAGCTGGAGAGAGACTGCAGACTTGGGATCTCAGAGTCTGGGGATCCAGAGTGTTCCCCAGGCCCTGGCTTCATTTCTGAGACACCTCCTGCCTGATTTGCCCTCTGTCTTTCATGCCAACCTCCTCCACTCACACTGAGGCCTGGATTTCCCTGCCGCTACTTATCAGCTCTGTGACCTCAGTGAGCCACCTCTTCGTGCCTCAGTTTCCTCAACTATACATGACATCCATAATACCTCTCCAAGGGATGTGTGGCAACTAAATGAGAACACTGGGGCGGGGGGGGGGGGGGGGGGGGGGGGGGGGGGGGGGGGGGGGGGGGGGGGGGGGGGGGGGGGGGGGGGGGGGGGGGGGGGGGGGGGGGGGGGGGGGGGGGGGGGGGGGGGGGGGGGGGGGGGGGGGGGGGGGGGGGGGGGGGGGGGGGGGGGGGGGGGGGGGGGGGGGGGGGGGGGGGGGGGGGGGGGGGGGGGGGGGGGGGGGGGGGGAAGCCTAGTTCTGCACTCTGCAGGGGCTCTCTTCCTCTCTTTCCAAAAAGCAGAGCTGTGTCTCTTGAAGAGTTTGGAACAAAGCACTGAAAGTATGGAAGGGTGGGTAAATTTGCGTGCCAGGCTTCTGGCATCGGATGCAAGGATGTCCCAGGCCCGCACACTAGCATCTTCGGCTTTAATTTGCAATGCGCGCCTTCGCGGGTTCCTGGTGAGGGAGAGTCCTTCTGCCGCCACAGGTTGTCAATCTGGCCTCTGAAACGCCCTGTGTGCCCGACCAAGCCTGACCGAGGCCCGGACCGCGGTGACTCGGAACCCAACCCCCTAACTGCAGGCTTGAAGGGAGCCCCAGAGCAAGGCGGCGGCCCGGCTTCGCGGGCCTCCGGCTTGGTTCTCAGTTCGGTAACCCCATCCACCTATGAGCGCTGGGATGCGGGTGTTCGAGCCTGAACAACTCTTTTTCTCCTCTCCGAGCCTCAGGTTTTGTTTCGGCGTCTGGGGCGATGGGGATGGTGCGCAGTTCCCCAGACGGATTCCAGTCTAACCCGCCAGCCACGCAAGATGCAGCCCCTATTCTCCGGATCGCACTCTGATTCGCGACCCCGTCCTCCTGGGGACAAGCAGAGTCTTAACCCGGAGCCGGCGTCTCCGGATTCCCCACCCGGGCTGAGATCGCCCGGGGCTGCGGGGTCCAAGCGGCGCCGGGAAGGAAGCCCGGTGGACAGGCTAATTAGGGACCCAACTTGGCGGCTGATGACGAAACCGGGAAAGGCTTTGGCCTTTGGAAAACGCAATCCTTAAATGAATATGGCTGGATTCCGGGCTGAGATTGGGAGTTCGAGCCGGAGAAGTCCAGCGGGACTGCAGAGACGCGCTTCCAGGTAGGTTTGGGTCGTTCCAGCGGCTCGGCTCGGGCGGAGCGACTGAGCAAGACAAAATCAGCCCCGGACTTCGAGCCGACCCCCCGATTTGGATCACTTCTGCGCTGGAGCTTGTGAAACTTCTGACCCACGTTGCCCGACCCCGCCCCATAGGAGAAACGGAGTTTCCGGGGCCCACTTTCAAAGTGCGTGCGGGCACAATGGAAACGCCGGACGAAGCGCCAGTCCTGGTAGGTGCCAGGTGCCAATCTGCCCGCCGCGCTGTTGAAGCAGCAAGAAGTCCTTGTATCCTTTCTGCCTCTGTTCCGAGTCACCGGAGCCTCCCATCCGAACACTGACCTCGGACAGTTATCAATCACCAGGAACCACTTCAGATTTATTTGTGCGACAGAAAGCTGAGTTTAAGATCCTTCTCAGCGTCCTCCACCCATCACCGTTTTATCGTGACGCCCAAAACCCAAGCCTGACTGCAGTTCTGTATCGTTTCCACTGGGAGAGGGAAGGCTGGGTAGCAAAGGGACTTGAATGAACCACCTTCCCACTTCAAACCGAAGAGTGTTTGCTCGGAGTCCATCTCCTTGGAAGGAGCTAGGAATGGTAAACGGAATGCGATTTGACACACTTCTGAAAGGGGAGCGAGCGGGCTTCCATCCCCCAGCCCGGCGAATGCACCTCGTTACCATGTCCATTTGCAAATAGCTGTAAGGACCCTTTTCCTCAGTTTTAAGTTTGATGTGTTGGTAGCTGGGAGAATTCAAGTTCAAGATTTTCCCTTGATCATATACAAATGACTTAGGTACTGGCTGATCTCTCTGCCCCACTACTTATTTAAAGTTCATCTTTCACTGTACTGTTTCTGAAAAACTCCTCGCAGCAATTCCAGCTCTTTTCCATGAGTAACAAGCTGCCAGAGGAAACATTTCAAAGTATTTCAGCAGTTTCAGTTCACTCCCCGCCACCGCCAATCACCCCAACGTGGCTGAATCTGAACCACAACTCTTGGTTGATTTACATTAAAATATTAAAAAATACCAGCTCCCCCCTCATCTGGGTAGCGCGTTCGAGCTAAGCCCAGCTGAGAACAGAGAGCACCTCTTAAAATAATTGTGAGTTTGGACAAACTTTACTGCAATAAAACAAATGTTTAATTTAATTCAGAATAAGAGATAACTCTTCAATAAAATATATAAAATTGTACAAGGCACCCTTTCAAAGGGATAAAGGTATACTGGAGGGAGGGGAGAGATGGACAGGAAGGTGAAATACCAGGGAGCTTAATGGGCTGTTTGACAACCCCATTTTCACCAAGTCAAAACATGGCTTTACCTTCTGCCCCCCAACATGTAAAAAAGTATATAAAATTTTCTAGTAAGTTTAGGACATACAACAGGTACACACACAGAGAAAGCATAATTTTTTTTCTTTCTGGATCTACTAATTGTTCAAGAATATTTAGCATATAGGTAATGGTTACAAGATATTCATTTTTTTAAGCAGAAAATTACTATACCCCCACCCAAATCACCTTGGCAATCTGTGAGGATGAATGTACCTAGTATTTCTCAGAAACCATCAATTCCTCTCAACAGGCTTTTAACATTTTACTCTCCAATTATCTGAAAGAAAGCTACCGACAGCCTTGAGAAGAATTAGGAAGTGTTTCTAATTTTCTACCTCACCTCCAGGCAGTCTCAGGATTCTTCTCATCCCAGGTATTGGTCTTACAAAAATATTCTTAAAAAGAAAAATTTTTAAAATGTGTGTGTGGTGGGCCGGCGGGGGGCAGGGGAGAGGTAGGAACAAATGGAGTATATAAAGAGGTTTCTTTTAATGCAAGTAAAATGCAGAAATATGATGTGTCCCCTTCACTTTGAATAATCTCTCCATATCTAATATTTTCTATGTGCATTGTGTCTATTTCTAATATTTGTTTTCCATAAGCAGAAGTCAATAATCCCATAAAAATCATTGACGTTAGCACATTTTGCAAATAATTTGTCTCCCTCTTTAAGAAAATACAACAAATGGACTTACACAGTGTCTTTTGCGAAGGTGACATATAGAAAAAAAGCACATATGTTTATAAATTTTGCCTTTTAAAATAATTTGAATTTTTACGTCTGCCGTATAAAAATGTATTATATTTTATTATATATATATATTTATACAAAAAAACCATCAGAGCCAATCTTTGTGAAAGGAGAAGGGGACATCTGGAAGATTACACCAAGAAAACAGGGCTTGGTGCCTCCACCTAAAGAACAAATTTCAGCTATGTCATGTGGCCCTGTCGGCCTAGCCGCTTAGGGTGGTGCACGCAGGGTTAGCAGAGCAGGAGTATTGGCTGGTACTGCCTTCTTGGAGAGGGAGAAGAAGCCCTTTGAAACAAGCATCCATCATGGAGTCTATTGATCTGGTCTTCCTTAGGACAGGTGGTACATGCCATATCCCACTGGCGTGGCATACAGTCCCACGGGCGGGATGGGAAGCACAGGTCTATGGAACGGGTAGGATGCTCCATATATGGACGCTGCCTGCAGGGGCGAGCTGATGGGGAAAGGGAGACTGAAGCTGGAGGGCAGCATAGGTTTTGCAGCCATTTTCAGCTTTTCCAGTTCGGCCTCCTGCAGTCTTTTCGCCTTAGCCCTTCGGTTCTGGAACCAGATTTTGACCTGGGTCTCTGTGAGGTTCAGAGAGCTGGAGAACTCTGCACGCTCTGCAATGGAGAGGTACTGTTTCTGGCGGAACTTGCGCTCCAGGGCGAGGAGCTGGGACGTGGTAAAGGGCGTGCGCGGCTTCCGATTGGTCTTGTGTTTCCTCAGGGTGCAGGTGGTAGGGCTCATGTGTCCTAGAGAACAGAGAGGTGAGCGGATTAGCAAAAGAAAGTTACATTAAAATAATAATAATAATCCCATCTCCCCCATCATCTCTCTAGGTTTTTTCCTTTCCGGCCTCCCCTCTCAACGGAAAGCACTTAGCTTTAAAAAAAAACTATATATACATATACATATATATACACACACGTATACATATCTATGTATGGAAAGACATACTTTGTTTCATCTTTGAAAAAAGTACCTTTGTCAAAATTTTGTATGTTTCTTGGGGGGAGGGGGACCACATATAAATGGGCAAGTTGCTTCATTTTTTAAAAATGAGCCTTTTAACAGAAAGTTTGGAAATCTAATGGTATAACTGAACCTTCTATATGGAAAACAAACAGCATTACAGATAATAGAAATAGAACATATGAACGTAAGACAAGGGAATCAAGTGTTCAGTGAGCAATGAAACGCTATCTCTTCTGAGCATAATTTCTCATCTTTAAAAATGGGAGACCAGGTTCATGATTATCCCAGGCTCCCTCGGATGTGGAGACAATCACATATGGGAAGGAAAATGAAAAAGGCTTTAGCAACTGGGTTAACTGTTTCCCTCGGTCTCCTCTCTGAACCAGAAAAAGTGGACTGCATCAGCATATTTATGAAGGATAATCGAGCAGATAAGGTCTGTGGTAAATTAATAGCATCTTTGAATTTGGGGGCAGTCCCACGCAATAAACAGTCACACAGCTGTCATGGTATCCAGTCCACAGATTATAAAATCTGAGCATCATTTTACAGATCTGGATGTGGGATAAGGCTCTTGGCTGGGTGCTTCTGTAATATAAACTTTACTAAGACGAAGGGAAAAATTAGCTAGCCCATAAATGTAAATGTCAGGGGAAATCATGCTGCCTCCGAATTGAGAGCACGTGATGACATCTTAGTCATCCCCTCTACCCATTCTATGGCTTCGGGCAAATGTGTAAATGATTAGTTTGTCACAGGGGAAAAACAAGCAAAATAAAGGTATGCCAACAGCATCCAGACTCCACATTTAAAATGGATTCAATTACAGCAAATCACAGACTGCGACATCCTTGTGATTCCACAGCATCAACTAACTTTGGGCTTGTCTTCCTCAAGGGTGGGTGGGCAGAGGAGGACAGAGCTGTGGCGATAGAATGCTAAACAATTAATTTTCTGCATTTGGCTTTTACGAGCTATGCTAATTTTCCAAATGTGGCCACAGTATTAACTCTAATGTATTCATGGGAGAATGTTGCATTTCTTGTTTAGTTACTTTGGTGGCCCAAGAAAGAGTTTACACTTCATACTTGAGGGTGACACAGCACAAGTCCCAACCCAGCTTCCATTTCCAAAAAGAGATTAATTTGTTCTAGTGTCACATTATTACCCATCACTTTACTGAATCAAAGAGATAAGAGGCTTTGTAACCAACCAAAGAACAGAAATCTGGGAAAGGGAAGGATAAGAAACTACCATAAAAGTCTATACTTTTGCATTTGCTAATCCCTAAGTTACCAGAGAGCTGGGGAGCCAGTTTCTTAATTCACAAATTAACAACACTGTCAGAGACTCTCAAGAGACCTGCAAAATTCTCGCCCTTTCCAAACTAGGCCTGGCTCTCAGGAGGACCCAGGTGTCTCAGCTCAGATACCAAGTTCCTAGTGTGTATATACTCTTGCTCCTGGGCTCTACGTGGGGTTTTGAAGCACTACGCGCCTGGGCAGGGTAATTCCAGCTGCTCCTTTGCACATTTGAATTATGAAATCCAGGTGACCGGGATTGCACATGTGTATCAAAACCATGAAGCTATGAGGCTTCCTCCCAATGCAACACTCCCCATCCCTCCACCCCCACCTAATTTTAAACCAGCCAGAGGAAGGATGCGATTATATAAGGCAAAACAGCGTTTATCCTACTTCCTCCAAATAACAAAATCAGGCCCGGGCGGGTAGCTCCCTCTCGCCCCAGGCTCTGTCGCCTGGCATTCTCAGGACCCACTGCTCCGACCACAGGGTTACCGCTGCCACCTCCAGGCCCAAAGCACCAACAAGTCTTTATGGTGTTTTTTTACTTTAAGTTCTGGGATACATGTGCAGAATGTGCAGATTATAAACTCCTTTCTCAGAATTTCTGGTTCTTTTCATGGAAAGGTCACAGCCAGGGCCCAAGGTTGCCTTACCAAGAGCGGGGAAGCTTGAGTACAGGGCAGGGATGTTTACAGGGGTAGTGGGTCATTGCCTTCCCAGACCCACAGGCCTAAAGGACGGCAGGATTCCTGACCTCTGGACTACTCCATTGAAGGCCTGTATCATTGGCTAGGCATAGCCGTAGGCTATGTACTCAGTGTACTCAATATTTGTTAAACAAATTAAGTCTTTTAATTTTCTGAGCCTCTACTTCACTGTCAATAAAGTGGGTAAGTAACACTAATCCCTCAATGTGGTTCACAGTACTAAAATTTTAAGAGTGCCCAGAGCCCTGTCTGCCACCTGGTAGGTGATCATTAAATGGTCCCAAGCTTTTTTTTTTTTTTGGTCAAGCCCAAACTGCTGATTCCTCTCTGAACTTCGCTGAAATGTCCTCATCTGTTAAGAGGCTGGCTGCTGCCCTACAGAGGAGATAAGATAATACGGTGAAAAATGCTATAAAGCACTATCCAAACTTGAGTTTAAATTCTTTGAGTCCCTTAATCTCCTCGCCCTTTGAATCTTTCAGTTTCTAACAGGGTGGAGAGAGACTGCCTGAGGGGACAGCCATTGACGCCTGGGTATATGGCCTTGTTTTGTTAACAAAATACAGTGCGTCTAGTCTGGGGGACTGAATGATGTAAATAGTGAAAGGATCTCTCAGCTTTGGAGAAAGTCCCTCCACAGCCCCCACCCTCACCTTTCCTAAAGGTAAGGGATGGGGTGGAGGGAAATTAGGGGGTAGAAAAACCATAAAGGCCAAGAGATAAAAGTAAAAGAGGCTGTAAAGGATGACATCTCCAAATTGTCAAAGGACCCAGGGACCAAAAATGGATGCCGAAGCGGAGGAGAAATCTCCGCAGCCTCACTGGCAGAAGTGGGGTGCAGGTGCGGAGTTCTACCTAGTCTGTCTGGGGAGAGGAAGCAAACGTGGTCAGGCACATGAAACACAGGAGCAGGGCGTGGACACCAGGTCCCCCTGGCCAATCAGCGGTTGTTGGTAACCTGGGACAAGCAAAGGCCGTCTTCTTTAAAAGCCTCAGCGTCCACGTCTGGTCACAAGTCCAGTGCCTACACCTGGGGGTCCTAGAGCGTATCGGGATCTGGTGAGCTAATGGGCATCACTTTATCAACTCTCAAGCCCCGCTGGAATGCGGTTAATTATTACTGTGAGCCAAGAAGAGCCCGTGCGCTTCTGGCCCCATCCCGCTCCCGGCGAAGCTCAGAACCTTGCCGGCGGGGTGCTGGCTGAGGAGACCACAGGGAGACATTTCCTCTCCGCACCAGACTCTGGTGCCACCATCCCTTCGTGGGATCCGGTTTTTGACACCCGCGGGACTCACGAAAGAAAATGGTTTCTACTCAAAGTCTGGCTAAGCCCAGTTAGCTCATCTTTTAAATGGGGGCACAACTCTCAGGGTTGAGTTTTGAACCTGTCTCGTTCCTGGCACATCCAAGTGCTCATTGAACATGGATCCATCTCCCTCGCTCCCCAGGAAGAGACCCCGGGAAATAGTGAAACAAAAACAAGCCAAGTGGCCAGAGCGCAGGGCCGAGGGCTATAGAAACGCACCACCAAGCCACCCCGTAAACCTAGCTGGGGTTCGCTCTTGAGTTGAACAATCTGTATGTGGAGGGAGTCTCAGACACACACATCGCGGTTATTACCTAGAGTGTGTCTTGGATGCGGACGGCGCGCCGAACGCCCGGGGCACCAAGGGGTCCAGAGGCCCTGAGCTTGCTTTCCCGGGAGTGTAGCGCACGCAGAAGGGTCTCTGTACCCCCAGCCTGGAACACCCGCCCCCCGCTCCCTCCAGTACCCCGAACCACCTCCTACTCCTGCCCCGGCCCCAGCGCGCACTCACTTGGCGGCGGCGAATATCGGCCGGGTTCCTGCATCCACGCCGCTCCATCTTCTGAGTTTTCCGACTTGACAGAGGCGGTCTCGAAGGGCTTCACCAGCGGCCCGGGGCTGTGCGCTTCCCGAGCGCCGTGTCCTGGCAGCAGCAGTGGCCGCAGGGTGGCCCCGGCCGAGGCGCTTTCGGCCGGCAGCGGGGACGCCTCCTTGGGCGGCTTCTTGTCGGACATGAGCGCCTCCACGCTGAAGGGCAGGCTGGAGACCTTGACGCGGCGCTCCTCCGCGGCCCCCTCGGCGCCCCCAGGCCCCGGGCCTGGCCCGGCCACCACCGCTGGGCCCTCCTCGTCGGGCGAAAACAGGTCACTGCCTTTGGACGGAGAAGCCATGACTTCTCTGCCCTACGTAGCTCCCGACGTGCGACTCCGCTGGCAACCCGGCAGCGGCGACTCAAACTTTTTCGCTGGGGAGACGGGAGGGGCGCGCTGGGAGCCGAGCCTTTCCTCCGAGGGGAAGTGGGAGACGCGCGCTGCCAATCCGCGCCGGGCCTGGCGCTGACGCCAGAGACGCTCGCCCCTGATTGGCTCTTCCCGAAGGGGCTGGGCCCCCCCTTCTTTTTTTTTTTTTTTTTTTTTTTCTGTTTGAAATAAATTAGGAGTTAATTACAGGAGCAGTCAGCAGAGTTGTTATTAGGCGATCCCTGAAGGGTTATAATCACGCCGAAACTGAAAAGCCCGAGACCTAATTAAGAGCGATTATTTAAAGAGGAAGTTCGCCGAGTCCCATTTCTTCTCTCTTCTGACCCTTCTTTAAAAGGGACCCTGCGCCCATCCCACTCTCCCTCTACCGCCAGAATACGTCAAAGATCCGCAAACGGCATTGCAGAAACACTTACGAAGCCCCTACTATGCGTCAAAAGTGGCTTACTTTGCAATTCCAGAGAGCCGGTGCTGAAATTCATAGGCCCATATCCCTGTGAAAAGAAATGTATGCACTTAGAAGAGTATCTCGCCACCAGCCAGCGCTCAAAAGCGTTCGCTGTTATTATTATAGCGCATTCCCCTGGAAAAGAGAGGCCTGAAGGAGCCCGAGAAGTAGTCAGGAGTGCCTCTCTCCCAAAGGGTTCAGAGTGGAAATTTAAATAAGTTGTCCCCATCTCTCTCACTAGAAAACAAATCCAGCGCACTTTTAGAAAGTTGAAATCTCTGTGCTTGTCTCCTGAATCTCCTTTCTGGGCGAGATCCGGATCCGACCTTTTTCTCAAGACAGTGCAAATGTCCATTCTTGAGTTTGTTTGAGCCTGTGTTTGTCCTGCGTGTTTGAATGCCAGTGTTTGCCTCGGAGGGTAAATGGGGGTGGGGGGGAAGAAAAATCGCCAATATCTAGTGCCTCCCTCCCGTTTGCAAGTCTCAGAAATATCGGCTTCCAAGTTTGCAATCCCCAGGCCTACATACCATTTTAAGAAGCACGCTTTTATTCATGGCACCTGGTTTTTTAAATAAAAACATAGATGTCTCCACCCCACCCCAAATTATACCCTCGATAATTCCTTTCCAAAGCCTCAGTGATGACTGTCTCAGCCTGGGGAAGGGGAGAGCGAACTTCGAGGATTAGAGGCCTCGGATCTCTCCGCTGGTCCTCAAAATGCCTGGCCTAGAAGGATAGCTTCAAACGACTCTTTTCAGGCTGCGGCTGTCTTTTCCTATATCTGAACGATTATCCTGCGACTGACGAGGTAAATAGGAAGTCACCCAACTCAGGACCTCGCCTACAGCAGATGCTTGCTAAACATTCCCTAGAGCATTGGAAGGAAGAGACATTGTTTTTAATTATTTAAATGACCAAGGCTTGGAGGCTACCTCCCAGTTCAGGAGTATTAGAAACTTGACCCCTAGACCTACGGACCCTTAAACTCTTCCCAATGTACTTCTCTGAGGCACTGTTTCCTTCACCCCAAACCTTTCCCTGAAGTGAAACTGTGCTGGCCCCGAAAGAGCTGGAAAAAAAATATTATCTGAATCTTAGAGGATAAAAACAGTCTGCACAGGCCAGTTAATTCAGTTTGATTAAAGATGGTCCTGAAAAAGTAAAAGAGTAAGTCCTAAACACAGTCTTCTAAAACTTCTGAGTTTCTCTCCCACTATAAAGAATATGTACATTTCTTCTTAACCAACTGGAGGCTCAGAAAATTTAAAAAAAAAAAAAAAAACTGTGAAAACTATCTGGAAATGTATGCGTTTTCCCCTTGAGTCATACCTGGTGGTAGTTGGTTTGATATGCATCTCAAATACAGTACAGGTAAATCCAGATTAACTTCTGTACCTTCTAGATGTACAGGGCAAGGTGCAGGCTATATATTTTGGAAGCAAATCTGAAATTCGTTTAGCCCTCAGCTGCCAAAGTGTACAAAAGGGTTCAACTTTCAGTTAGGCTGAACGCAGCCAATGTTTTATAATTATTCCTGAGAACTCCTTGTTAATATCTGTCAGCCATAGGGCACACAGGCTCATTCCTGAGAAATTCGAAACAAAAATCAATACCACTGGACCTCCTTTGTTTTAATGAAGGGAAAGGAAAAGCCCGGTCCCCTTGACTACTCCGGAATACTGAAGTCCAGGCAGAGATAAATAAATTATAAAGCCAGGAATAGGAAAACAGAGATTAAAAAAAAATTACTGGTGTTCAAACCCAGAGTGCCAAGCTCTGACCATGAACAGGAAAGATGCTGAGAGAGGAACCAGCCTGTTCCTGGGGTCTTTGCCAGTTCCCTCCCCAGCTCTTTACTGAGGTGGAGACAAATCGGGAAAGGGGCTCACTTCTGCTGGGAAAAGGCTGGAATCGCAACACAACGCTAGCCCTTTATGGAAAGCCCCAAGTCTGCATTTAATCCAACTTTGGCTGCGTTTTCAGAACGTTTTATTCACCTTTTCCTGGCGGAGTGACCTTGGGCGCTCCAAATTGCTTCCTCCAGCCAGCATTTTTTTTTTAATCTCCAAAATAAGAGATAATAATCCTTACCTGGGATGACTCTGGTGGTGATTAAATTCAATAGGCTACCTAAAGTAACTAGAAGGCATAGGAGGTCCTGTTTAAAAACATTATTGTATATCAAAAGCAATCACAATGTATCGAATGCTTTCTCCCTGCCAAGTATCGAAAGATAAGGTGCATCCCAGACCTTACGGTAGGTTCTTTGTAAAATTTCCGGGGCTGAGAATTTGGCTCGGTGTGAGAAGTGTCCTGGTTTGGGGACAGTGATCTAGCGGAGGACTGGCTTTGTCACGTAGGAGGCACTCAGTAAATGTTAGTTCCCAGGGATGTATGCGTAGCTGCAATACTTGCTAGCAAAAAAGAGGGGGTTCCAACTGGAACTCAGTCACCAGGAAGCGTCAACTCTGAAGGATGCTTTAGTGCCTGGACCTATCCAAGATCTTATTTGTTTCTTCCAACACACCGCTGCTAGCAGATTATTTTCCCCATTTCACAGATGAAAGCCTAAGGCTGGGAAACGCTAATGCTCTGCCCACCGTGGCGCAGGTAGAAGTGGGAGACCCGGGAATCCCCCCGCGCGGCTGAGGCCTCTGAGCGCAGATCCTCAGCCCTGCACCTTCCCGCGCTCCCCGGGGCGTGTTACACCGGCCAGGCCCCTTCTTGAAGCAACCGCGTACGCGCGCCGCGAGTCCCAGGGAGAGAACACTCCTTGCAAACTGTGGAGCGCTGTGCGCAGACCGCAGCGTTTGTAACCCCAGGGGCCGAACGCTGGATCCCAGCGGCTAGAAGGGGGTGGGGGAGGGGCAGCGAAGGGGGCTGTAGACGGGCCTGGGCTTCGGGCAGGCGCCAGGCGCGGGGAGATGAAAGGCGGGCTCCGGGGGAAGGGGCTGCGCCGGGTGACCGGCTCCAGCCGCGCCGGGCGCCCCGCCCCCGCCCTGCCCCGCCCCCGCTGCCCCGGGCAGAGGCGGCTGCCCGCGCCGGAGCCGCGTTAATTGCTCTCGGCCCCAGCACTCAGCCTGCGCGGAGCCGGGACAACCTCGCTCCAGGAGGAATGACAATTCGCCCTAATGGGACAACCTCGCTCCCAGAGGAGTGACAATTCCTCCTAATGGGCGCTCGTTAGCGGCCTATTCTACTGAGCCCGGGTATCAGAAGCGGGCAGACCCGCGGGCGCCAACATCCGCCAGGAATTCCACCACACCGCTCACCCACCCCCCAAGACGTTCGCTGTGTGACTTCGGGCAGAAGGCTGCTCTTCTCTGAGCTCATTTGTCTGACTGGTGTTTGCGGAGTGGAAATGGGGACGGTTCGGCCCCCTGGTGTCTAGAGAGCTCACTTTCCGAATTACACAGCCCAGGAACTCGGGTAGACAGGTATTCAGGGTCACAGCTGGAGGTTTTGGGGGTACAAACGTCTCGCTTGCGAAGCTCTGCAAGTCCAAGCTGGTTCTTTCCTGTTCTCCTGTTCCCGCCCCCTAAGGTCCGGAGTCGGGACTGAACCCGGGTTTGAGCCGGGACTGGAGAGAAGGAGCCTTTGCCAAAAGCACGATGCAGATTACTGAAGGCCCCCTAAAGCCCGAGCTTTCTCTCCATTCCACCGATGAAGTCGTCCAGGCGCAGAAAGGGGAGAGGTTGGCCTGACTTCAGCTGTGGTAAAACCTCATTCAACATCGTGCCCCTGGAAGAAGACCACCACACGGATGGGGGCGGGGGACGTAGTGCTAAAAGAAGCTGCATCTCCTTGCAGGTCCCACAGCCTGGAGAGGGGATGGCGAGTTCTTGGGGACATCTAGTTCTGGAGGCAGCAGGTGTGAGGGGAGGAGCTGTGGGTCGGCCTTCTGTAGTTCTATATTCAGATCCAGGCCCTATTTC
Source organism: Macaca thibetana thibetana (assembly GCF_024542745.1). Lineage (NCBI taxonomy): Eukaryota > Metazoa > Chordata > Mammalia > Primates > Cercopithecidae > Macaca > Macaca thibetana. The sequence continues at coordinate 6,997,417 of NC_065583.1, forward strand.
TCACCGTTTTGCACCGTCACCTTGCTAGGTCTTGGTTTCGCCTTTCAGAAAATGGACATGCTAATGCCCAGTCCACGGGGTTGCTCGTGAGAACTAGGTGACAAGCCTCACAAAATACCGAGTAGCGCTGAGTGTGCTGGAAACAGGCACTGACCCAGGAGACAGCTCTGCCTCGGATCTCCTAGAGCTGAAGCGGCTTCAAGTAAGGTTGAACCATGTACTTCCTGTGAGACTGGATAAATCACTTCACTTTTCTGCACTGTAGATTCCGCATCTGTCACATGAGAGTGCCTAGTATTTAGTAAACGTTGGATATTATCATTTCTTAAGTCATTATCGATGGTACTTTTTACCTCCCTCTCCAATAGAGCTTTCTGGGCATCGTGCACATTTGAAATCGAATGATCCCATATTGGATGATTCGAGGCATGGAACTCATTGAATGATTTGAGGCATGGAACTTTCTGGAGCCTCTTTTTTTTTTTTTTCTTCTGTAAAATGGGAATAACTACCTACCTTTTGGGAAGGAAGCAGATTGGCAGATCTATCTAGTGAGAGGTGGAGATGAAGGGAAGAAGAAACTTTAGGTTTAGACAAACAGCAGGGAGTATCTCCTGTCTCCCAACCCCTGGGCACAGCTCACTGGCCTCTTCCCAGCCCCTGCCTGATTGGAGGGAAGTTCCCAGCAGCAGGGCCCAGGCGGATTTGTCTGCAGAGAAAGACGCAAAGGGCTCCCTGGAAGAGGTAGTTCCGGGAAGCTCAGTGGCTGCAGCCCTAGGGAAGCCACAGGGTCATCCAGGAGAACACCTGGGGGTTCTTGCCCTGCCATTCACAAATCTCTACCCTCCTCCACCCACCCCCTTCAGTTTACCCATCTGTAAAACCAGAATAACCACCCATACAGGGCTGAGCAGAGGTGAGGTTTTAATCAAGGTTCAATAACTCTCTCCCACTTATTCCTCAAGCAACCCTGTGACGTACGGGGCCTATTCCTCCTGAAAGAAGAAAGAACCGAAGCTTAAGGCTTGATAAGGTTTTTTCACCACTAGAACATACCTGGCAAAGATGCAAATCAGGATTTGGCTGATTCTAAAATTTATGTATTTTGCCCACAGCAGAGGTTGCTGTAAATGTGAGAGGGGAGGCATCTGGAATTGCTCACAGCAATGAAGTATCTACTATTTCCATTTTCTTCCAACTTGACAGATGGGCTGTTGAGTCTAGGTTGGGCTCAGTCACCAGCGCGGACACACTTGTAAATTGCTCTCGGACCCACCACTCTGGATTATGGCAAAGGGTACCCGGGATTATGGATTCCCAAATAATTAAACAGAAATCTCAAGTCTATCTTATTTGGTGGCCTCCAAGATGTTTCAGCTTCAAAATGCAGCAGACTACACGTGGGGAAGATGGGAAAAGGAACTTTGAGGGGTTACCTAATAGGCATAATTATATTTTTTAATTAAGGCAGGTAATCTCTTCCAGTTGCTCCACCCCCTTCTCCCAGTTGCCTGGTGGGGAATAAGCCGGGTTTGCTTTATTTGGAGGATAAAGACAATTAGAAGCAATTATTCTAAGTGTTGTTAGTCATTTTCGGGCGAGGAGTTGGGGTGTTAGAGCTGGGCCCCAGGCTTGTGCCAGCCTTCAGAGGGAGCGGCTGGTCATCATTGGCAGGAAGAGCCTTGCCTTGGTAATCAGAAAACTGTGCATCTTAGCTTTACTCATGGCAACGCTTTCACATCCAAAACCTCACTTGTTACTGGGAGTGTGAATCCCATCTCCTCCTCCCTTTCTGCCTCCACCCCTTCCTGTCTATCACCCCATTTCGCCGCCTGAGGTGAAATGTAGGTCTGAAAGGGTAGGCCACTGGCCAGAGGTCACCGAGGGAGTAGGTAGGAAAATGCATCACATTGCTTAGGTTTGGCCAGGAAATGCTCTGAGCCTTGCAGGGCCCCACTGGTGTGGAAACCATGCCTTTTGGGGCCTGGATCCATGAAGACCCGATTTGGGGGCCCCCAGGATTTGTCATGCATTCACAGCACCGTGTCCAGTGCCCACAAGAGCCTTTGGCATGGTGAGGGGCTCAATAAATATTTGTTCACTAAATGAATAAATCCAGGTGGTGGTGGAGACTGCAGGGGTGACTCACTGAAAGGTTGCCTTCCCCAGTGACTCCAGAATTATCTGTGAGTTATGAGGGCTGCTCTCACAATTGTAACTAATGCTGGATTGGATTCTGGCAGGGCAGGGGGAGAATTTTAACCTGTCCACTGGGAAGACTGAGCGTTCGTTCCATCCCAGACCCAGAAAGTCACTAGACTTGCAATTAATTGTCACATTGCCCTATAGTTACTCATTTCACAAATGGGAAGAGTTGGGGAGGTCGAGCTTGCCCAAAGTTTTGTAGCATCTTAAGTGTTTCAGTCAGCATGTGACCCCAGGTGAATCTGACTCCAGACCCCTAACTGATACATCATCTCTCAGATTGAATTTCTCTAATCCCTGGCTAATGTTAGCCAGAGACAGGCTGGGCGCAATGGCTCACACCTGAATCCCCGCATTTTGGGAAACTGAAGCGGGTGGATAAACTGAGGTTAAGAGTTCAAGACCAGCCTTGCCAACATGGTGAAAACCCGTCTCTACTAAAAATACCAAAAATTAGCTGGGCATGGTGGCAGATTCCTGTAATCCCAGCTACTCGGGAGGCTGAGGCAGGAGAATCACTTGAACCTGGGAGGTGGAGGTTGCAGTTAACCGAGATCGCACCATTGCACTCCAGCCCGGCAACAAGATCTCAAAATAATACTAATACTAATAATAAAATAAAATCAGCCAGAGAAACTCGACATCACGCTGTTATCTTTGCCCATTTGCTTTAGTAATATCTTGATCTTTCCATATGAAGGTGTGTTTCTACAATGGAAAAAAAGAGACCCAAATGTATTTAGGAAAATAATAAACTGATAGTTTTACGTTGCTCATCCCCCCTAATAATAGCGGTTGATGCTTTTTGAGCACTTACTATGTGCCATGCACTGTTCTAGGCACACAACAGGCACCAATTCATTTACTTCTCACAAGCCTGTTGGTAGATGCTATCAGTGTTTTCATTTATTGAAAGGTTTGATTCTCAGACATGAAAAATCAAGATATGTATAATTTATCTTTTTAATTGTGTGTTTGTTAAGATGTCATTCCCTTATCTTCTACCCACCCTCCAACCCTAACAGAGAATAGTCACCACTGTTTAAATAGGAAAAAGAAATTAGAGGTATGGGTGGAATTTTTTGCAAAAGGCTTTGTAATATCTTCACAATTTTATGAGATCCACAAACTTTAAATATAGTTAAGCCTTCCTCATCACGATAATCCTATCCATAAATGGAATACCCCATGTGTATTATAGCTTGATAAAACTGGGACTTTTTCTCTTTGCCACCTTTCCACAGCTTATGACATTTGCCAGTGAATTTGCAAGTCTTTGTGCAGAAGGTGGGAAAGTGAAGGGAAAGACCTGGACACACTCCCCACCCACCCCCACCCACCCCCACTACCAAGAAAGAAGAGTTCTGATGCCTACATGTCACTCTCTTGCTGGGTGACTTTGAAAAGATCTTCCTGATCCCTGGGCTCCTCATCCCCGTCACTAGCAAAAGGAGGGGGTTTAGTTGCATTCCCAGTCTGCTCTGGGTCTATAGTTGTTCTATGATAAAAAGGAGTGAGTGAAAAATTCAGTTCCTTGTTCCTGTCTGCCACCAGGCTGACTGAAGTTTCCAGCTGGATGCAAGGATCACAGGAGTCAGGCTGGGTAGGTTGGAACCCAAATTTTATCCTGTGTCCAGCATGTCTTGGGACAAGTCCTCCTACTTCTCTGAGTGGGACTTCATTCTCTGCATCAGAAAATGGGGGCCACTAATCCCTATTTCAGGAGTTGAGGAGAATTACGTGGGATCATGGCTATAAAATGCAAGGGACACAATTTCTTCTGCTTCCCGTTGCAGGTCTTCCATTCATGAAAGGAGGGAAGTTTTTGGCTCAGCAGATGGGAAGACTGGGAGGAAACCAGATGGATCATTGCTAATGACACAATTACTGCTAACGCTGTTGGTGTGGACAACTGCAAAGAAGCTTATGAAAATTACACTGCTAAAAACCCTCAGGGCCTTTGGGGCAGCACAAGAAAGCTGTGCCCAAGTGGTGGCACCAGCTTTTCCCAGAGAAATGATTTTGGAGAGTCTCTGAACAGGACAGGGTATGAAGTAACATCTAAGTATGTGACAAAGAAGTGATTTCATTTTCAATGATGTCTGTTAATCCTTCCACTTTACTCAGGAAACTGTGGTTTTTTGGGTTTTTTTTTTTTTTTTTTTTTTTTTTAATTTGAGACAGAGTTGTACTCTTGTTGCCTAGGCTAGAGTGCAGTGGTGTGATGTTGGCTCACTGCAACCTCCACCTCCCGGGTTCAAGTGATTCTCCTGCCTCAGCCTCCCGAGTAGCTGGGATTACAGGCACCTGCCACCATACCCAGCTAATGTTTTGTATTTTTAGTAGAGATGGGGTTTCACCGTGCTGGCCAGGCTGGTCGCGAACTCCTGACCTCAGGTGATCCACCCACCTTGGCCTCCCAAAGTGTTGGGATTACAGGCGTGAGCCACCGCGCTGGGCCAGGAGACTGTCTTAGTCTAGCTTTAACACCAAGATAATGATCGCCAATGTCCCTGGGGACAAAGCACCAGGTTTCAACCTTCAGGAGACCATAGCATCAAGCCAGAAAATAACAACACAGTGTTGCTTTCGCTCTACTTGTTTTCGGAGTTAACCCAGCTAAGGTTGATAAGTAATACTGTGACATAAATTTCACTTTACAAATTATTTTTTAGTGTTAAAGTGAGAATTTATTTTAAGTTAAACATTAATTAAATAACAGCACTGTTAGTACTGGGATACAGCCAACAATCATAATGATTGTTCGGCGGAACAATAGTGTGGTTGGATGCCTGAAATTGGGGTTAACACTGATTTACAGGAGAGAACACTGCATTTCCAACAGCACAAAATCTGGATGGAATCCTGCCCCACCTCCTTCCAGCTGGGTGGCCTTGGGCAAGTTACTTCCCCTCTCTGAATCTGGGATCCCTTATCTGTAAAGCTATGAGATTTGTGATCATTCTGACCTCCCAGGTTTGCAGGAAGAATTGACTGTGGAGATAATAGAAGACCACATTATTATTATGATGACAGAGATAATGGAGGCCTCCACATTTTCCTGGATGTTTGGAGTTGTTAGTATCATTAGTAAACAGTGAATAGGTGAATTTGGTCAAAACACAAACTTATTTACTCTGAACCTGGTTATCTACTAGCTGAGTAGTGATTGCAAAAGAGAGAAGAATTCTTTGAAAGCCGAGTTCTGTTTAAACCTCACTGTATCCTTTGTTGCACTGGCTCATCTTTAGTGCCTGGATATGGAAACTGCCATCTCCCTAGCAGGCATTTTTACAGTATCCATAGAACATCTATACTGTGGCCAAAATTAGGATACACCCAAGTTGCAGACCAGGTACGGTGGCTCACGCCTGTAATCCCAGCACTTTGGGAGGCAGCAGTACCACTTGAGGCCAGGACTTCATTGAGGCCAGCCTGATCAACACAGCAAGACCTCCTCTCTACAAAAAAATGAAACAATTAGCCAGGCACAGTGGCAAGCGCCTGTGATCCCAGGACTTTGGGGGCTGAGGTGAAAGGATCTCTTGAGCCCAGGAGTTTGAAGCTACAGTGAGCTATCAGTGCACCACTGCCCTCCAGCCTGGGCAACACAGGGAGACCTTGTCTCAAACAAAAACAAAAACAACCCTCCCCCCTCGCCCAGTGAACACAGGCTGGTTGCAGTAGCTCATACCTGTAATCCCAGCACTTTGGGAAGCAGAGGTGGGTGGATCACTTGAGGCCAGCAGTTCAAGACCAGCCTGGGCAACATGGCGAAAGCCCATCTTTACAAAAAACACAAAAACGAGCTGGGCGTGATGGCTAGTGGGAGACCAGCCTGGGCAACAGCATGCCTGTAGTCCCAGCGACTCGAGAGGCTGAGGCACGAAAATTGCTTGAACCCTGGAGGCGAAGGCTGCAGTGAGCCTAGATAGTGCCACTGCACTCCAGCCTGGGTGACAGAGTGAGACTGTGTCTCTAAAACAAGCAAACAAAAAACCAAAAGACAATACCTGTAAGTTGCAAACAAGACGGAAAAAGGTTTTCACTTGTCCTTGTCATAAATGATTAAACGCATTGCCTGGTGTGCCCTTTTTTCCCTTTCTTTCATCCTTCTGGCTGTTTCCCGCATTTCTTCCCTTCTTCCTTCAGTATCTGTGTGCTGGCTGGCGCTAAACCTGGAACGCAAAGACTACCTAGACAGGTTCTTGCCCTCAACAGTCTCCCACTCCAGCGGAAAGAGAGATCTACCTAATACCCAGTTACCCAATACTGATGAAGCCAGACTTATCCTACTGAATTTCTTCCTTTCACTGTCACTGTGTTGGCCTGAAGACAGTTTATTGAACATTTCAATAAGTTGCCAACAGTTAAAAATCAGGGGGTTTCCCATAGAAATCTGGAATCCTGGGGGCTGGGCGCGGTGGCTTGTGCCTGTAATTCCAACACTTTGGGAGCCGAGGCGGGCGAATCACGAGGTCAGGAGTTCGAGACCAGCCTGACCAACAAGGTGGAACACCGTCTCTGCTAAAAATACAAAAATTAGCCGGGTGTGGTGGTGTGCACCTGTAATCCCAGCTACTCTGAAAGCTGAGGCAGGAGAATCTCTTGAACCCAGGAGGTGGAGCTTGCATGGAGCCGAGACCACACCACTGCACTCCAGCCTGAGTGACAGAGCGAGGCTCAGTCTTAAAAAAAAAAAAAAAAAAAAAAAAAAAATCTAGAATCCTGGCTTCTCTGCATCAGTCTGAAGCAGGGTGGCTCTGGGCCATCCAGGGCAGTTTCTCTAGGTGGAACCTGCAGACTCTAGTCACCACCAGCCAGGCGTTTGAAAGTGCAGCCCCTGTAGGAGCTACAGTGGAATGTGGTACCAGAGGGTACAGGGTATGTGGGAGCCCAGAGGGGGACTGATGGACCCTTGGAGGCAAGAAAAGGCTATTTGGAGGAGGTGGCATTTGGGCTGAACTTTGAAAGAATTTGGCAGGTTGAGAAAGAGGAGTTTCTGGCAAAGGAGGCAGGATGTAAGAAAGCATGAGAATGGAAATGACCTGGTCTGTGTATTTGGGTGCTAGGACAGATTTGGGGAGTTGGGGCACGAGCAATCAGGGAGAAGGACAGGTGGAGCAGGGAGCCGGGCCTTGGAAAGCCTCGGTGAGACGGTGGAGGGTTTTTTCTTTCTTCCTTCCCCCCCACCTTCCCTTCTCTGCTGTTTACTTTTCTTCTTTCTTTTCTTTTTTCTATCATCTTATCTTAAATAACTCTTAGAATTTCAAAAACAATAGGTGTTCACTATGACCAGTGAAACAAAGACATGAAAGCAATTAATAATCTCCCTCATCTTCTCTTCATTCTGCCATCCAACTTAACTAGTATTAACAGTCTTGACTGGGTGCGGTCACTCATGCCCGTAATCTTACCGCTTTGGGAGGCTGAGGCAGGAGGATCACTTGAGTTCAGGAGTTTGAGACCAGCCTAGGCAACAGAGGGAGACCCTTGTCTCTACAAAAAAATAATTAAAAAAAAAAATTAGCCAGTTGTCTGTAGTCTCCGCTACTAGGGAGGCTGAGGTGGGAGGATCGCTTGAGCCCAGGAGTTTGAGGTTACAGTGAGCTGTGGTTGTGCCATTGCACTCCAGCCTGGGCAACAGAGTGAGACACTGTCTTGAGGAAAAAAAAAAAAAAGAAGAGCAGTCTCATGTGTATCCTTAGATGCTCTTATCTATATACAAACACAAAAATAGCAGATATAAATTCAGAAAGGTGGAAATTGATGGTGCCTTTGTGTGCCTGTGTACCTGCATGTGTGATATGCAACTATTTACCTATGCAACTTGCTTTCTTGTTTAACTTATATCCATTTTATCATGTCAATCAATAACCCAATCCATTCTTTTTATATTCCATGGCAGTGGCATATTATAATGTGTTTAACCATTTCCTGATTGATGGATATTATTATACTTTTTATCCAAATTGTTACTGCTACCAACAATTCTTGAAAGAAAACTTTGCAAACCTTCATAGTTACACTCTTATTTATTTATTTATTGAGACAGAGTTTTGCTCTTGTCCCCCAGGCTGGAGTGGAACGGCATGATCTCAGCTCACTGTGACCTCTGTCTCCTGGATTCAAGTGATTCTCCTGCCTCAGCCTCCCAAGTAGCCGGGATTACAGGTGCATGCCACCACGCCTGGCTAATTTTTTCATATTTTTAGTAGAAACGGGGTTTCACCAGGTTGGCCAGGCTGGTCTCAAACTCCTGACCTCAGTTGATCCACCCACCTTGGCCCCACAAAGTGCTGGGATTACAGGCGTGAGGCACTGTGTCCCGCCACACTTTTATTTTTAAAGGTTTAATTTCCAAAATTGAGATTGCTGGAGCCAGATGTGTATATTTTTAACCTGAATAGGCACTGCTGGATGACTTCCTAAAAACCCTGCTCCAGGGCATGTGCCCACTTGCAGTGTTCAGCTCCCCCTTTCTCTGCCAGCACTGGAGATCATTGCTCGGTTTTAACTTCTGCCATGGATAGTTTTGAGCAGGGGAGTAATAGAGTTTTATGACATACCTCTTTAAGAAACAATCTGGGGGTGGGGCGCAGTGACTCAAGCCTGTAATTCCAACACTTTGGGAGGCAAATGTGGGTAGATCATTTGAGGTCAGGAGTTCGAGAGCAACCTGACCAACATGGTGAAACTCCGTCTCTACAGAACATACAAAAAAATTAGCCAGGTGTGGTGGGGGGCACCGGTAGTCCCAGCTACTTGGGAGGCTGAGGCAGGAGAATGGCTTGAACCCGGGAGGCAGAAGTTGCCCTAAGCTGAGATGCACCACTGCATTCCAGCCTGGGTGGCAGAATGAGACTCTCCAAAAAAAAAAAAAAAAAAGAAAGAAAGAAACTATCTGGGAAAGCATTATGCAAAATACTGAAAGCAATATGACCAGGGAGGAGGTTGCTGCAAAGCTTCTGGGATTGCTGAAGAGTCTGGAAGAAAGGAGTGGCATTGGAAATAGAGAGTCAGGGAGGAAATTGAGAGTGAACTGTGGAAGACATAGAGATGCTACCTAACACATCCCCGGACTAGGGGACGCTGCGCTGGCATTGCAGGTCTGATTGCGTGGTAAAAGATGGGCAGTGGCCTCTCCTCATGCCGTCTTCATGCTTTACTCATGCTATTCCCATGCCACGCAAACGTTCTGTCCTCAGAGTTTCTTTCTTTCTTTCTTTCTTTTTTTTTTTTTTTTTTTTTTTTTTTAATGAAACAGGGCCTCACTCTGTTGCCCAGGCTGGAATGCAGTGGCACAATCTCAGCTCACTGCAACCTCTCCCTCCCGGGTTCAAGCAGTCCTCCTGCCTCAGCCTCCTGGGTAGCTGGGATTACAGGTGTGCGCCACCATGCCCCGCTAATTTTTGTATTTTTAGTAGAGATGGGGTTTCACCATGTTAGCTAGGCTGGTCACGAACTCCTGTCCTCAAGTGATCCACCCATCTTGAAATGCTGAGATTACAGGCATGAGCCACCACGCTCAGGCCAGAGTTCCATTTCAGTAGCCTCATATACCTAAGTCCTGGGCCGAGGCAGCAGGCAACTTAGAACAGAAGAGCAGTGTTGCTCCATCCACCCCCAGTCTGAGTGAGTGGGCGGGGCAAAGAGGGCAGACAGATGCACCACTGTGCAGGGCAAGCCTTGGACACAGCTTTGCCAATGGAATCCCTGGGGACTTCACAAGGCAACTGGATAATTAACTGTGTTGTTTCATGTAATCCTCACTGATTTGCTTTCTAACCAATATAGCATTTGGCAATGGATGTGTTAGAAGCAGCAGCAGCAACGGAATTCCCAAGGTTTGAATTCCTAGAAAAGGGCCAGGTAGGACAGGCTGCTGATACTGAGGTTGGAATTCCTATTAATGCTCCTGGGAGCCCTTGAGAGTTTCTTTCCAGCTCCCTTTGCCCTCAATCTTTTGCTCTGTTGCCCCCTCTTCTTTATTCCTCTGGCTCTATCCTTCTACTCAACCCATAGAGCAGACTTATTTCCCCACAGGCCCCTGTAATTTATTTGAGCTCTTAGAAAGTCCTGAAACCCAGGATTGGGACCATTTTGTTCTGAAGGATTTCTCCAGACTCCGTGGGAAGCTGAGGCAGCTCTTTAGGGCCTGGGGAGAACCAGAGATTGCCATCAGTACAGGACAACCTGTCCAGCCAGCATGTTTGCTCAGCCCTTAAATGGTCCAAGAGAATATGGTAAGTTTCCTTGACAATGGATCCATCCGACTTCATAATTAGCTCCATTCTCAATGGAGCAGAATATGGGCAGCTCAGACCCAGTCACTAACATTTCTACACTTGGCACGAGCTCAGAACTGATTCTTGAGCAGTCATATGGATATCCAAGCTTGTGGACATCAAATAGAAGAATTTAGCAATAGCAAACCTGGGCATTAAAATGTGAGAGGTGGAATGGAAATTCCCCATTCTGCCTTTGACAATAGCTCCTCAAGTCAAAAATACCCAGGTCTTTTCTTGAAAGAAGCAGACCACGTTTGCTAGCTTATTAGTTCTGATCTGGACATTGCTGCCATAGGAAGACCACAGGCTTCCGAGTCAGACAGAAATATGGGGCTGTGTGGCCTTGGGTAAGTCGCTTACCCTCTCTGATCCTCATTGTCCTTGTCTTTAGAAGGGGAGGTAATCACACCGAGCTGGAAGAATTGTTGAGGGTGTTAGTGATAAACTACAGCAAGCATTTGCCTGTTTGGGCACAAAATAGGCATTTTAATAAATGGCAGCAGAGGTTTTTGTAAACCATTGACTAACAGAGACCAGCTGACTATTTGAGGAGGAGGAGGAGGAGGAGGAGGAGAGGTGATGGGAATTGTTTCCCAGCTCCCACCCTATTCCATTTCTGAGGCTGGCTATCGGTTACCTAGGCGATGCTGCACAATGCAACCTGAGGGGCGGCTAGAGCTGTGCACAGCTGCCGGGGGCTCCCGCGCCTCTGTGCAGGGCTCAGGATGAAGCCAACTTGGCCATGTGTTGACACCAGCAATAAGTCAGCTCTTGCCACTGGCAGAGGTTGCTGGGGCCAGAGACTAAACTCCCACGGGGAGAGGGAGCTCAAAATCAGTTGGTATCATAGTAAAAATAAATAAATAAATAATAAAGGAATTTTTCAAGAAATAGTTATTTTAATTTAAATACAGCAGCAACAACAACAACAAAACCTGAAAAAAAAAAAAAAAAAAAGCAGGTTGGTGTCTAGGGGAAGGGAGTTCCTGGGCTTTGTTTATAAACATAGTAAAAAATAAATAAAGGAAGGCAAAAAAAGAGAGAGAGAGAAGCAGTCTAGAGCGTCTTTTGGGCTCACTGCCTCCATTTTTCATGGAGCATGTTTCCCATTACAAGGGGAAGTGCAGGCCACACATGGGCAGAAAAAAAATATGCAGACGGGAAAGTAATTGAGGGTGTTGGGGTCGTGGGATAAATCTGTGAGTTCGTTTTCAAAATCTTCTTGAGTGCTCCATTACTTTTACTATTAAAGGCATTTTAAAAGTCAACTCTAAGTTGAATTTGGCTGGAACGAACCTATTCTGTTGTCATGATTTCCCATAGAACGTGTCTTCCCATTTCCTCCAGGAAAGGACTGTGGCCATTTTCATTGTCCTGCCTCAATTTTTCTACGATTCATCTCCTATCCATCCTGCACGATCGGGTTTAGTCAGAATCCGGGCACTGATTTCAGAGAGGGTTCCCTTGCTGGCCAGGTGGAGCACATATGGAGAAGGAAGGGCGGAGAGACGACCTGCCACCAACCCACGCATAGCCTTGGTTTTCTCTTTACTACTGACAGGTGAGGAAACTGAGGCTCGGAGGGAACGAGCTGCTTGCTCAGGCTTAGTCAGCTATTGTCAGGGTGAAGTAGGATCCAAACTTCAGTCTTCTGAATTTAAGTCGAGGTCTGTTTTCAGCACCATAGTGGCAGCCAAAAATAATTCCCTGTCTTGGAAAATGCCTCCTTCTGCGGCCTCCTAGGCAGTATGGGGAGCAAGACAGCGATATTTATACCTTTGTCTCGAACAAGAAACTGGGGGCCCTCAAAAGTCTGCAAAGGGGGCCAACATATACAAATATCTATTTCTCCCAATCTCCCTCACACTCTCTTAGTCAACCAAGCATTTCACTGTGAAGAAAACCCGTGTCATAAAAAGTCATCGGGATAGAAAACAAATAAAGAGCTGGTTTGTGAAGGGAAGCCAGCATTCCTCATTATCAACAACACTGCTTCTTTGGATAAATATTTACCCAATCCAATTCTTCTTCCTTTTCTCCCTCCTTCTTTGACAAGAATGTTCCTCCGTCTCGGCAGCCACCATGGCCCTGCTGGAACAGACGACGTTCAATGTTTCCATCCTAAGGCATGTTTTTCTGGGGTTTATTACTCAGCTGTAAAAATGTGCTCTAGGCAAAAACTTGGCATATTAAGTCTCATCTCAGAGGTAATTGGTGGAGGTTTTTTAAAAACCTTATTTTTCCCTTTTTACAGACAATCTTGGAAAGAGAAACAAAAAGGTCAAGAATTTACTGCTGGAAACTATAGGGTTTGCCCCCGTGGGTTTTCCTCTCTGGTTTGGTTTGTTCTGCGTTATTTTTGGTTTCCTCTAACCAGATATTTGGAGGCCAAGTTATAGAGGCTATAATCCCAGACATTCATTTATTCTTTCTTCAACAAATATTTACTGAGTGCCTACTGTGCACCAGTCACACGGTTCTAGGATCTGGAGGTACAATGGCAGAAATATCAGTGTGGTCTAGGGTCTTATGAGGCTGAAGCATGCACACAATCACACACAAACCCCACATATTAACAGACAAAGTAAAACTTAACTTTGTAGTAAGTGGTTGGAGTAGAGAAAAGAACAGTGAAGGGTTGAGGCGTCAGCGATTTCACCTTAGATAGGCTGGCCTAGGGGGGTCCTCCGAGGGGAGGACATTTACTCCCACACCTTGAGGTGAACCGGAAGCCACATGTAAATCTAAAGAGGAGAGAAATCAGAAAGAGGTGAGAGCATGCATGAAGGCTAGAAAAAGCATGATGTGGTTGAAGAACAGAAAGAAGGCCTCCTTTCTGTTTTTTTTTTTTTTTTTTTTTTTTGGTTTTTGTTTTTGTTTTAGACAGAGTCTAGCTCTGTCCCCCAGGCTGGAGTGCAGTGGCGCGATCTCGGCTCACTGCAACCTCCTCCTCCTGGGTTCAAGCAATTCTCTGCCTCGGTCTCCTGAGTAGTTGGGACTATAGGCACCCGCCACCATGCCCAGCTAATTTTTGTATTTTTAGTAGAGAGGGGGGTTTCACCATCTTGGCCAGGCTAGTCTTGGACTCCTGACCTCGTAATCCACCCGCCTCTGCCTCCTAAAGTGCTGGGATTACAGGTGTGAGCTACCGCGCCTGGCCTAAGAAGGCCTCCTTTCTAGACTGCATGGAATGGGGAAGGGGCAGGAGGTATCTGACACCTGGGGCACGACAGCACAGGCAAATTATGTGTCATGAAGAGATAATTGCGGAAGGATCGCCAAGTTCATGGGCACCAAATATAAGTATTTAGCAATCCTCGGTATTAAATTCTACCTACTGTGTGCCCTTTGCACTTTTATTTTAAGGGCAAAGGGAAGCCATGAAAGGATGTGCAGTAGAGCATGAAATGATATAACTCAATTTCTGGAAGACCTCCTTCACCTCTGTGTGGAAGATGGATCGGGGGGCAATTGGAGAAGCAAGGAGATCATTTGGCAGGTTGCTGCGGTTACCCGGATGTAAGCTCTGGAGATGGGCAGGACCCAGAGAGCAGCAGAGGCGATGGAGGGAAGGGTGTGGAATCACGGGTGGTTTAAGGGAGAACTGGACTTGACCTGCTGGTGGGTGGGCCAGTAAAGGAGAAGGGAAGGAGGGCTCAAGGACAACCCAAGGTGTCTCGTGATAGACACAGCTGAATGTGGTGCCATGATCTGTGGTAGGAAAGGGACGGGGAGTATAGAGGGAGGGAGGAGAGTGGAGAAGGACTCCCTGGTTTGTGGCCTGGCCCACTGGCTTGTTCTGATGTTAAACCACAGGAAGAAAGAGGTTTGGTGAGCTGTGTGGTCTACTGGTTCAGGGTCAGCAACCACACAGCCTGGGTCCAGTCCCAGCTCTACCATCTGCTAGCTGGGTAACCTTGGGCAAGTTACTTTGCCTCAATGTACTTCAGTTTCTTCATCTAAGAAATGGGAATAATCATAGAACCTGCCTCACAGGGTGGTTGTGAGGGTGAGATGCGTTAATTAATCAGAAAAGCGCCTGTCTGAGTTGTCTATGGATAGCATTCCATTTTGGAGGTGTACTGATTCAATCACTCACTGGGTGAGTACTGATGGCAGGCCTGCCCTCACAGGGCTTGCTCTCTGCTGAAGGGCACCACCAGTACATAAACAGACAGATGGTAACACACTGTGACAAGTGCCCCCAAGGAAAGGAGCAGGGATCTATGCGAGAGAATAACAGAGGGAAGATTAATAAACTAGACTACGGCAGGTTTCAGGGACGGTGCTCTGGAGAAGTCACCCAACCCCCATTGGTAAGCACTGGCAAGGGGAAGAGGATGTGCGCGTTGGGAAAGGAAGAGAATCATTCCAGATTTAAGGACTGGTAGAGACCCTCAGCTGGGATAGGACATGGTGTGTTTGAGATGGCGAAAGAAAGAGTATGTTTGAAGCTAACCAAGCAAGGGAGAGTGACAGGAGAGCGGCAGGCCCAGGAGGTCAGGGTGCCATGGGCCACAGTCAGGAATTGAGGTTTTATTCTAAATTGGAGGGAGACGTGAATTAAATGTTTCAGGTGGAGAGAGAGAGAATCTGACTTATATTTGTATTTTTTAAAATTTTTATTTTTTTTCTGAGATGGGGTCTTGCTCTGTTGCCCAAGCTGGAGTACAGTGGTATCATCACAGCTCACTGCAGCCTCAACCTTTTGGGCTCAAATGATCTTCCCTTCTGAGCCTCCTAGTAGCTGGGACTGCAGCTGCATACTAGCATGCCCAGTTAATTTTTAAAAAAAATTTTTTTTGTAGAGACAGAGTCTCATCATGTTGCCCAGGCTGGTCTCAAACTCCCAGGCTCAAGTGATCCTCCCACCTTGGCCTCTCAAAGTACTGTGATTACAGGCGTCAGTTACCATGCTGGGCCATGACTTATATTTTTAAATGACCTCTTGGTCTGCTGTATGAGGCGGGATTGGGTATGTGTGGAGAAAGGCAGGGAGGGTGGCAAGAGTGGATTCAGAGAAACTGTGTAAAAAAAAGAGGCTGATGCTACAGTTCTGGCAAAAGATGATGGTGGCTTGAAAGAGGACAGCAATTATGCAGGTAGAGCGAAGTGGAATAAGAAATATTTTGAAGGCCGGGCGCGGTGGCTCATGCCTGTAATCCCAGCACTTTGGGAGGCCGAGGCGGGCGGATCACAAGGTCAGGAGATCGAGACCACGGTGAAACCCCGTCTCTACAAAAAATACAAAAAAATTAGCCGGGCGCGGTGGCGGGTGCCTGTAGTCCCAGCTACTTGGGAGGCTGAGGCAGGAGAATGGCAGGAACCCGGGAGGCGGAGCTTGCAGTGAGCCGAGATAGCGCCACTGCACTCCAGCCGGGGGACAGAGCGAGACTCTGTCTCAAAAAAAAAAAAAAAAAAAAAAGAAATATTTTGAAGATGAAACCAATTCCAACTCCTTCTCCGCAAGACTGCCAACGTGATTCATTACACATGCAAATCTGATTGTGTCATTCGTCTGCTCAAATCCCTTCAATGGCTCCCCAGTGCTCTTAGTGTAACCCCAAAATTTCTCACCCTGGCTGCCTGGCCAGCCCGCTTTCTTCCCTGGAGGACCTTGCCCTCCTCTGTGCCTTACCATCTGTACCCTGGGCATCTTGGTCTTCTCTCGTCTCTCAGAATGCACCTTGCTGCTTCTCTCCACAGGGCCTTTGCACATGTTTGTTTTCCTCTCTTGGAAACTTGTTATCCCTCCCAGAGCCCCAACCCCATCCTTCTTGCCTATCTCTTTCTGATGTTGCTCTTAGTCCCCCTCCCATAGCTGGGCTCTAAATGTGCTCACTTCAGTTGTTAAAGTGAAAAGTTGGCTGGGCACAGCGGCTTACACTTGTAATCCCAGGACTTTGGGAGGCTGAGGTAGGATTGCTTTGAGTTCAGGAGTTCTAGACCAGCCTTGGCAATATAGAGAGACCCCATCTGTACATAAAACATAAAAGAAAATGAAAAAGAAAAGCTGGATCAGCCGTTAATGTGCCCAAGTAAACATATCAATGCACTGTAGTTTAGCCATCAAAGGTATGCAGTGGGCCAGGTGTGGTGGCTCACGCCTGTAATCCCAGCCCTTTGGGAGGCCGAGGCAGGTGGATCACAAGGTCAGGAGATCAAGACCATCCTGGATAACACGGTGAAACCCCATCTCTCCTGAAAATACAAAAAAAAAAAAAGTTAGCCAGGCGTGGTGGCGGGCACCTGTAGTCCCAGCAACTTGGGAGGCTGAGGCAGGAGAATGGTGTGAACCCAGGAGGCAGAGCTTGCAGTGAGCCAAGATCGCGCCACTGCACTCCAGCCTGGGTGACAGAGCGAGACTCCGTCTCAAAAAACAAACAAACAAAAAGGCATGCAGTGATTGGCGAGCCCTCTGTAGTCCTCCTCATTCTCTAAACTCATGCTCTGTGCCATCGGCTGGCCAGGCCAGGTTCAGAGAAAGGAGCTAAGGTTTGATTGAGGACATGCTCAGGGACTGTGCTTCACCCCCACCTTATCTTGTCTAATTGTCTATATTGTCACAACAAGTCTGCCAGGGAGACAGGCCAGGTGAGGACTCTGGGGCTCACAGAGGTGAAGCAACTCACTTAAGGTCATTCAAGTAGTAAGCAGTGGAGCAGGGTTCAGCGCCAGGTCTGCTGGAGGCCACCTGTTTACCAGGCCTGCACACCTCCTCACTGTACACCCAGGCCTGGCATCCTCATGCCGGGGCTGGCTCCACCTAAGGAGGAACACGCAGAGTCCAGAGGAAAAATCTGTGTGGCTTTCCTTTCTGGTAACAGCCCTTCATCCTTGGAAGAACCTGGATCCTTTCTTCCTTCGGCCCTTCAATCTCACTTTCTCTTTGTGTGTGTGTGTGTGTGTGTTTTTTTTTTTTTTTTTTTTTTTGAGATAGAGTCTTGCTCCTGTCACATAGGCTGGAGTGCAGTGGCACGATCTCGGCTCACTATAACCTCCACCTCCCAGGTTCAAGCGATTCTCCTTCCTCAGCCTCCTGAGTAGCTGGTATTACAGGCGTGTACCATCACGCCCAGCTAATTTTTCTTTCTTTTTCTTTTTTTTTTTTTTTTTTTTTTTGCATTTTTAGTAGAGACAGGGTTTTGCCATGTTGGCCAGGCTGGTCTCGAACTCCTGACCTTAGGTGATCCACCCACCTCAGCTTCCCAAAGTGCTAGGATTACAGGTGTGAGCCACCACACCTGGTTCTCTTACCTTCTCTTGAACTGATAGGGAGGTGGTACCTCGGCAGTTGGATGCTTGACTTCCCCCCAGGACCCAACCTAAAACCCAATAATTCAACAGTAAAGCAAGAACCAGAATTGTATTTGCCTCTGTGGTTCCCATTTTCCAGGTGGCAATGTTAAGGCAGAGTAAGGTCAAGGTTAGCTCCAGCCTAACTCAACCTTTCTCAGCCAGGGCCCTGGAAGCCTTTAAGTGTAGACACCCAGATCCTGCACAGTTCATCCTTGGTTGGTGCTTGTCAGAGCAGGCAGAGCCAGCAAGGCCAGTTCAACCTTGCTGTCACACAGATCTAGAACAAAGCATGGAGACTTAGGCCTGGGGACTCAGTGACCCTGGATCTCAATCTTATGTCTACTCCCTTGAGCCCCAGGACCTCCTCCTCTGTATTCAGCCCTCCAGATCCCTACCTTGATGCAAGCCCTTCCTGAGAGACCCCAGAACTCTGCTGGATCTTGCTGACCCTCAGGTCTTGTTCCTCCAGCCCCACTATGACCTGCAGGGAGCTGGACTGCAGCCTCATCTCTCCCCAGGATCACTGCTTCCTGTGGTTTATGTGTGACTGATTCTCACATATCTGCAGGGGCAGACCTGCTCCCAACCCCAACCCAAGACTGTCAAATCAGGGTTGTATGGGTTGGGTTCATGAATCTATTGTTTTTTGTTTTTGTTTTTTTTGAGACAGGATCTCACTCTGTCACCCAGACTGGAGTACAGTGACATGATCATGGCTCACTGTAGCCTCAAATTCCTGGCTCGAGTGATCTGCCCCACTCAGCCTCCAGAGTAGCTGGGACTGTAGGAATGTGCCACCTTGTCCGGCTAATTAAAAAAAAAATGTATTTGGCCAGTTGCAGTGGCTCACACCTGTAATCCTAGCACTTTGGGATGCTGAGGCGGGTGGATCACCAGAGGTCAGAAGTTCGAGACCAGCCTGGCCAACATGCTTGAACCTGGGAGGTGGAGGGTAGGGGCTGCAGTGAACTGAGATCACACCACTGTACTCCAGCCTGTACAATGGGAGTGACACTCCATCTCAAAAAAATATATATATATGCTTTTGTAGATAGTCAACATAGTGAGACCTCGACTCTACAAAAAATTTAAAAATTATCCAGGTGTGGTGGTGAACACCTGTAGTCCCAGCTATAGGAGGCTAAAGTGGGAGAATTGCTTCTGAGTCCAGGAATTTGAGGCTGCAGTGAGCTGTGGTTGTGCCAGTGCACCCCAGCTTAGATGACAGAGCAAAACCTTGTCTCTAAAAAACATAAAAATAAAATAATGAAATAAAATCTTTTTTGTGGAAATGGGGTCTCATTATGTCGTCCAGGTTGGTTTTAAACTCCTGGCCTCAAGTGAGCCTCCTGCCTCAGCCTCCCAAACCGTTGGAATGATAGTTATGAACCACCATGGCTTCCAAATCTGTTTTGTAAGAGCTTCCTGGGGCATCTAAAACAAGATGCAGAACCAGGGGCCATAACAGAAAAGAATGAGAACTTTAGTTACATATAAATGAAAAAATCATTAAGAAAAACAATTAGTTAAAACACAAACCATAAAACTGCAAAGACAATTTGTAACATAAATGCCAAAGGGATTTTTTTTTTTTTTTGCTTTACAAAAGATTGAAATAAATAAAAAAATAATTTGATAGGAAAATTGGAAAAGGATGTAATTCAGCAGTTCGCAAAATCAAAATAATAAGAATCAAAGTGTACAAAAGAATGTTTAATCACTTTATGATTAAAGAAATCTAAGACCTGTGCAGTGGCTCACACCTGTAATCCCAGTACTTTGGGAGGCCGAAGCGCACGGATCTGAGCCCAGGAGTTCAAGACCAGCATGGGCAACATGGCAAAACCTCATTTCTAAAAATAAAAAAAGTACAAAAATTAGCTGGGCATGGTGACACACACGTGTGTTCCCAGCTACTTGGGAGGCTGAGGTGAGAGGATTAGTTGAGCCTGGGAGGTTGAGGTTGTAGTCAGCCATAATCGCACCACTGCACTCCAGCCTCGGTGACAGAGTGAGACCCTGTCTCAAATAAAGGAAAGACAGAAAGAAAAGAAAAGAGAAAGAAAGAAGGAAACAAAACTATGCTAGCATTTTTTCCCTAACACATTGTTACTAATGGTTAAGCATTGCAGAGGGCATCGAGTAGTTACTTTCTTACTCTTGGGATGTGAGTTCAAATGGGCAAATAGACATCAGTTAGGCAATATCTGTCAAAATGTAAAAGACACATGCTGGCTGGGCGCTGTGGCTCACGCCTGTAATCCCAGCACGTTGGAAGGCCGAGGCAGGCACATCACCTGAGGTCGGGAGTTTGAGACCAGCCTGACTAACACGGAGAAACCCCATCTCTACTAAAAGTACAAAATTTGCCAGGCGTGGTGGTGCATGACTGTAATCCCAGCTATTTGGGAGGCTGAGGCAGGAGAATTGCTTGAACTCAGGAAGCAGAGGTTGCAGTGAGCCGAGATTTGGCCATTGCACTCCAGCCTGGGCAACAAGAGCAAAACTCCATCTCAACAACAACAAGAAAACAATGCACGTGCTGTTTGACCTAGCAGTTCCCCTGGTCAACATTTATTCCCCTGAAGGATCTACTCACAAGAGAATGGAAAGATTATACACCCAAGGACATTCATAGCAGCACGTTTGTGATAACAAAAAGTGTAAATGACTTAAGCGGCCCTTAGTCAGGAGGCATTAAGTAACTGAAAATCCAGCTATACAAAGGAATACCAGAATTAAGTGAAAAAGGTAAGGGGCAGGAAGCGATCCCTGTGATAAATTAAAAAAATACTTATGCAATAAAAATGTATTGAGTGACTCTTAGGTACTTGGTACTCCCCGAGGTACTAAGGATCAAGAAGTGAATCACCGTCCGGGCGCCATGGCTCACACCTGTAATCCCAGCACTTTGGGGCGATGAGTCGGGCAGATCACGAGGTCAGGAGATCAAGACCATTTTGGCTAACACACACAGTGAAACTCTGTCTCTCCTAAAAATACAAAAAATTAGCCAGGTGTGGTGGCGGGCGCCTGTAGTCCCAGCTACACGGGAGGCTGAGGCAGGAGAATCACTTGAACCCGGGAGGTGGAGGCTGCAGTGAGCTGAGATCATGCCACTGCACTCTAGCCTGGGCGACAGAGCGAGACTGCATCTCAAAAAGCAACAACAACAAAAAGTGGTTTGTGTTTTGACTAGTTTTTTTGCATTCCCTTATGGGAATGTAAGTGTGTGATTCACACAGACGGAGTCCATGGAACTGACTGGCTACTAGAGGAGACATGGTAATAAATAGATAGACAATACACTTACTGTGTTAAGTAGTGGTAAGTGCTATGAAGAAATTAGAAATTAGAACAGTGTAAGATGAAGGCCAGCTGGGGAGGTGACTCTAAGATAGGATGGCTCAAGAAGGTCTCTCTGATGAGGTGACATTTGAGCAGAAACCTGGAAGAAGTGAGGGAGTGAGCCAAGATGCCACATCTGTGGGAAGAGTGTCTCAGGCAGATGGAACAGCAAGTACGAAGGCTCCGCAGCAGAACTGGCTAGATTTGTTGAAGAAATACCTCTAAGGTCAGGTAGCTAGAAAGCTGTAAGTGATGGGAGTGGTGAGAGGGGATGAGCGTAGACAGCCTGGACCAGATCAGGGGCAAAGAAATGCTGGAGAGAGGGCCGGGCGCGGTGGCTCATGCCTGTAATCCCAGCACTTTGGGAGGTCAAGGCAGGTGGATCACCTGAGGTCAGGAGTTCAAGACCACCCTGGCCAACATGGTAAAACCCCTTCGCTACTGAAAATAGAAAAATTCGCTGGGCCTGGTGGCGGGCGCCTGTAATCCCGGCTACTTGGGAGGCTGAGGCAGGAGGATTGCTTGAACCCAGGAGGCAGAGGTTGCAGTAAGCTGAGATTACACCACTGCATTCCAGCGTGGACAACAGAGTGAGACTCCATCTAAAAAAAAAAAAAAAAAAAAAAAAGTGGAGGGAGAACAAACCTATTTTCTGGAACAATAAATAGGAAGCTTTCAATAATTTACGTGTAGTGAGATGGATTCTAGCATGGGGTGAAAGAGGCCTATTTTTCACTTTATACTTTGCTGCTATGTCTGCATGTCCTTGCTACATAGAGGTACTGTCATTACTTATGGTTATACTAATGTAAAGGGTGTTATCAGGGTAGAGGGATTATGAGCATATTTTGTTTGCATTAGACAAACAAATGAAACTGCCTGTTTGTGTGATTTCCATGCACAGCTGGCACTGGGAACCACAGACCCCAAGGCATCCTGACCGGACCCTCCCAGGCTCATGGCAAAGCTGAACTGGGCCATGTGCTGTCGTGAGGAACTCAACCCACTCTCCTGGTTTTCAAACATTCCTGGGAATGTAAGTGTGTGGAAATGTAACATTTCCAAGAATAACCCCTAAATCCATTCAGTGACTTTAGAAGTTTATCACTAACGTCAGTAACAAACTCCTTGCTTCGTCGCCCCTGGGCCCGGTACAGGCAGGGGCTCAGAGAAGCTCTGACTGGGATTGCAAGTAATTGACTTTCCCACTGGTCCATCAGGCCCTGCCTGCGGTGAGCAATGGGCAGGCCTGGTCTTGAGTGTCAGAAGCCCTCTGGCTTGGTCTTCTCCCGGTCTTAATTTCTAGCCTGGACTATCAGCCCATCTTGGAGGCCTCAGCCTGCCTCACAATTGCAGCCCTGAGTTAAGACAAGTAAAGGCACATCTGGAACTACATTTTTTGCTTTGTTTCCTACATCTTCCAACTTCTACCAACAGAACCAAGGGGACCTGGGTTGAAGCCTCTTGTACATGTCTCAGATCAATTCAGAGCTGAGTGATAAGACTCATCTGCTGGGAGCATGGAGCTGAGTTTTCCAGAAAAATGGCGTCTTTCTTATCACCAAAAATAATGCCTACATGTAGATCCTGGAGCTGTTTGGAGCTCCCCACCTAGAGAGGCCAGCAGAGGCCTTGGCCAACAGCAGAAGCCCTGGAGAGCAAGACCTACTCTGGAATCTGCGTGCATTCCCCACCTGCTCAAGGGAGGATCTCCAAGCATCTTATACGTATTAATTTAAAAATACAGCATCCCGAGGGGCTGGTGTGATTATCACCATTCAATTGACAGGAAAAGGAAGGTTTGCTGGGCCTGGTGAGGAGCAGGCCCCAGAGAGCCAAACAAAGGCCTGTGGGAAGCAGTAACAAGCAGTCAGCTACCTTGGGGCTGAACCGGGCTGCGCTGGTGCTGAGCCTTCAGCATGCATTGTGAGATGGGTAGCATTATTATCTACATTTTGCAGATGGTAGAAACCAAGATCCAGAGTTTCTTTCTGCGCTAGAAAGTGATATGGCTGGGCGCAGTGGCTCATGTCTGTCATCCCAGCACTTTGAGAGGAAGAGATGGGCAGATCACTTGAGGTCAGGAGTTCGAGCCCAACCTGGCCAACATGGTGAAAACCCATCTCTACTAAAAAAAAAAAATACAAAAATTACCTTGGCATGGTGGCATGCATCTGTAATCCCAGCTACTCTGGAGGCTGAGGCAGGAGAATCACTTGAACCTGGGAGGCAGAAGTTGCAGAGAGCTGAGATTGTACCACTGCATTCCAGCCTGCGTGACAGAGTGAGAGTCTATTTCCAAAAAAAAAAAAAAAAAAAAAAAAGAAAGAAAAGAAAGAAAGAAAATGATAGAGCAGGGACTTGAACCAGGTATTTGGGATTCCAAGTCTCGTGGTATGTCTACTGCTCCTATACTCTACCTCAGTAATTATTCTTTATAGCTGCATAGTACTTTATAGTTTACAAAGCATTTAAACATGCATTATCTTATTCATTCCTTACAATAACTCAGCTAGGGAAGGAGGTGCAGATGTTTAAATTAAATAAAATTAGCTCCATTTTATAGATGAGAAAATGGAGGCTCAGAGAGGGAAAGATAATGTGCCTAAGTTCTTATAATAGCAATAATAACTCATATCTATATAATGAATTATAGCTTACAAAATGCTTTCTGGTTTTGGACATTACAATAGCTCCAAGAGATAAGTAGTCTCGGTACTATGATTAATACTAGTAGTAGTATTCTTAGTATTCCTGTATTACAGATGAATAAACTAAAATTCAGAAAAGTTAAGAAGAAGATGAAAAGTGAGTATTGGTATGTCAGACACAGAGCTAGGTGCTCTAGCTATTCTATCTCACTGAATTCTTCGCAAAGCCCTCAAGAAAATATTTGCAGAGGTTTTTCATTCATTCATTCATTCAGTAAATGTTGCAGTGTGCCTACTGTGGATCTAATACTGTTCTAGGCACAAGGAATACAGCAGTGAAGAAAACAAATCCTTGTCTTCACTGAGCGTATATTCTTTTGGTATGCATGGAACAGACCATAAATAAACAGGTAAATATATACTATACCAGATGGCACTAAACTCAAAGAAGAAAAGTAAAGTAAGGTAAGGCAGCAGAAACAGAAGTGGGAGGTGTTGGTTCTGATAGAGTGGTCAGGGAAGGTCCCCTTGACATCGTGACATTAAGAAGAGACCTGAATAAAGTGAATGGAGAAAGGTTTAGGTTGGGTCTCAGTAAGCGCTAATATGCTTTAGTGGGAAGCAACAGAGACATACCAGTGTAATAAAAACCCTAGTTAAAGCAGCTACTGTCTTCAGGGTTTAAAATATGCCAGAATTTTACAGTGTACTGCTGGGCACAGTGGCTCACGCTTGTAATCCCAGCACTTTGGGAGGCCAAGGCGGGCGGATCGCTTGAGGTCAGGAGTTGGAGACCAGCCTGGCCAACATGGCGAAACCCCATCTCTACTAAAAATACAAAAATTAGCTGGGCATGGTGGCGGGCGCCTGTAATCCCAGCTACTTGGGAGGCTGAGGCAGGAGAATCACTTGAACCTGGGGGCAGGGTGGAGGTTGCAGCGAGCTGAGATCAAGCCACTGCACTCCAGCCTGGGCAATAAAGCATGACTCTGTCTCAAAAACAACAACAACAACAAAAAGAATTTTACAGTGTTCTTTCATTGAATCCATACAATCATGGAAAATGAGTGTTGGGGGAAATTAAGGCTGAAAGATTAAGTGGCCAGTTCACCATCTTATTGCTAATGAGTTGGAGATTTAATACTTGAACGTGTCCTTGTCTGACCCCAAAGTCCCACCCCTGAGCATCCCAGGTCCTCTGTGGGAAGGCCTGGAGTGAAGCACACAGTGACTTTGACTGCATCCAGGCTAGAGGGAGCCATGGCAGGAGTGATGGGAAGGGCAGCTCGCCCCGTGAGCAGAACAGAGCCTAAGGGGCCTGGAAGGCCATGGTCCACTGTATGGAGAGGAAGGGGCTGGATCCAAGAGCGCTCCCGGCCCCTGGAGGGCTGGGGGAGACATTTCTTGACATTGAGAGGTGAGGGCAGCTTCTTATTTGACAATCCGCCTGCTAAAGCATCTCATCTAATGTAGAAGTTCTTAAACTGGGGGTCCACAGACTACTTTGGGGGCAGAGAGAGAGAATATCTGTATGGTTCCATGGGAAAACATAACATCTTTATTTTTGTTATCCTCTAACTAAAATGTTTGATTTCCTTCAATTATGAATGTTGCCAGCAACATTCATACTGGTCAGTAGCATGACCAGTAACTGCAATTTTACCCCCAGTAGACACCACGTGTTTTCATGCCACCTGACAGTTCTTACAGACATCTTTTTTTTTTTTTTTTGAGACATAGTTTCACTCTTATTGCCCAGGCTAGAGTGCAATGGCACAATCTTGGCTCACCACAACCTCTGCCTCCTGGGTTCAAGCGATTCTTCTGCCTCAACCTCCTGAGTAGCTGGGATTACAGGCATGCGCCACCACACCCGGCTAATTTTGTTTTTTTTGTTGTTGTTGTTTGTTTGTTTTTGGAGAGACAGGGTTTCGCCATGTTGGCCAGGCTGGTCTCGAACTCCCGACCTCAGATGATTCTCCTACCTCGGCCTCCCAAAGTGCTGGGATTACATGTGTGAGCCACCGCACCTGGCCTTTTGCAAATGTCTTGAAAATATTGTTTCCATTTACCACTACTTCAAAATTAAGGAAGTAATTGGCTCAGCACCATATCTTGTTTTTGTTTTTTTGACACAGGGGTTTCACTGTGTTGCCCAGGCTGGAGTGCAGTGGTATGATCTTGGCACACTGTCACCTCTACCTCCCAGGCTCAAGTGAGCTTCCCACCTCAGCCTCCTGTGCAGCTGGGACCGCAGGCAGGTGCCACAGCACCCAGTTAATTTTTTTTGTATTTTTAGTAGAAACTGGGTTTCGCCACGTTGCCCAGGCTGGTCTTGAACTCCTGTGCTCAGGCAATCCACCCACCTCAGCCTTCCAAAGTGCTGGGATTACACGGGTGAGCCACCGCGCCTGCCTTCAGATCTTGTTGATTGATACATTAACAAAGAAGTACCTGTATTAGCACATGGCAACATTTTTATAACTGTACTTAAATATAATTGGGCACCTTTGTTATTTGATTTTACACATTTTTAAATATTCTGAGAGGAAGTCCACCGTTTCAGCAGACTGCCAAATAGACCCACTTCACCGAAACGCTTTAGAATGCAAGAATGAGACCCATCTGTTTCTTTTGCGTCTTTTACCTTTAATTCTCTGCTCTGGTTAGCTAAGAGGCAGTAGTGACTCTGGCCTGTAGGCTTTTGCAGGCTGGGATCTTGTCTTATGCAACTCTTTGGCTTCGGGGTTTGTGGAGAGAACTCAGGAATGTTAGTTTAATTTGAATTTGATGTTGACATTCAAAAACTAAGAGTTTGCACACATATCTGGATTTCTGTCTTCTCTAATAGCATCAGAAGGTCTGGCAGCGCTAGGCTCCGCCTCTCCACTCCCTGTGGTGCAATTTCAAGAGTTAAGTAGGGGCCACCACTGGGGACAGAGCAGTCCCTGCCAGCTTGCCACGGCTCCTGGCATCCCGCTTCAGATGTACGTTGCCTGGTGACGCCCAAGACATTCAAGTTATTGATCCTTAGGAGGGAGGGGACAGGTATGCCCAAAGTCACACTCCAACTCCAGGGACAATCTTAACAGCAAGTGGTGATTCCCTGAGCTGTTCTTAAGGAAAGAACTTCTGAACACAGAAGCTTTGACAAGGCCCAACTGACCTGTCAGAATGCAGGGAAGTCGGGAGCCATAGACAGCTCCGGGCTCCCTGCTCCTTGTCTTGCTTCTGGCTTCACCTCCTTTACTGAAAACTTTCCGGTTGCTTCTCTTTGCACTGAGAATAAAACCCAGGCTCTGGAGAACCTGCAGAGTGCCTGGCCCCTCACTCCCTGCCCTCTAGCCATGGGTCCTCTTTCTGCTTCTGGACTTTGAGTCTGTTCTCACCTCCTGAGTACTTGGACTCACTGTTCCCTTTGCTTGGCTGGTCCTTTGCCAAAGCTCTCCTTCCTATCGTTCAGGACAAACGTCACCCCCTGGGGTGGAGGGTTCCCCGACATCTCTCTCCAAAGTTGTGCATCTTTCTTCTACCGAGACTCTTTCTTTCTTGCTACCCTGCTTTCCTCTCCTCAAAGTTCTTAACATTGTCCAAAAATCATGTTCATAAATAACTTACTCTAGGTCTCCCTCCTACAATGATAGTCCTCGTGGGCGAGGTCCCTCTTGCCTAGACACTGCTGTCCCATAAATACCGCTGGGCAAACAGGTAGCCCATGGGGGGCTCTCTGCCCTCTTGGCCCTGCAGCTCATCTCTTTCTCTCTCTCTTTCCCTCCCCTCTCTCCATCCCTCAACCCAGGGGTCAGGGTCAGTCCCAGGGACTGGGTAAAGATGACAGTTTGGTAAATTTTAAAAAGCTGATTTTTAAAAAAAAAAAAAACCATTGTCAAAATATTCTCATGGCCAAACGCTGTTGCCTGCTGCTACCGTCCTGTAGGTCATTGAAAAAAGCAATCACATAACTTTCCTGCCATTTCCTCATGCACATCACAGGGATAAATGATATTTACCTCCTGGGACTGTTTGTAGGGATGAAATGCGACAATGACTTGCCTAGGAAGTTCCCCAGCAGCAGCACACAGTAGGTGCTTGAGTAAATAAACCGAACCCTCCCCATTCCCTGCCCCAGCCCCCGACACCCCCCTTTAAGTTGGAGCTGGAAGAAAGAGCGTCAATCACGGGGTAATTTATGCAGCATGATATGCCTTTATTATTCCACGCTGAGTCGGGGCTCCTACTGTCCAATGAAGGTCAAAAGGAGGTATGGCTTTTATCTCTCCAGCAACTCTGGAAACACAGGGGGGAGGGGGTAGGCTCACAGAGGTTTCCTCCTGAAAACAAACAGATCCTCGCCCCAGCCCTGAATAGCTTTCCTCAATCAAAGCTGTAAACGTCTCAAAGCAGCAGGACTTCGCCCTGAGACTTGAGGGGGCTAATAAAGCGTTGAATGGAGAGAGTGACCCCTAACTGGCAGAGGGGTCCCCGCTGGGCTCGGGGCCCGCGCCTGCTGCCTCGTGGAGAATCCAAAGGTCACGTGTCATTAGTCAGTGTCTTACAGCGACCCTTTCAAAATTATCGATAAAGGGGAAGGAGGCCCTTTCTGTTTCGAATCCCGAAACAATTTTCTTCTTCTCTCTTTTCTTTCTTTTTTTCACCGTTGGAAGAACTACACAGCCCCATCTTTTTCTTGTTTTCTTTCAGAGGCAAAGAGAAGTGGTTTGAAATCAGGAGTTTCATGCCTTGGGAGAAATAAAGGTTGGGACCAGACTCTTCCTTTTGATGCAGTTTCTCCACGAAGCCCTGGCTCTGAGAAGTTTCTGGGTTTGCGTTCCCACGAAAAGGCGTCTTGTTTCGTTCTTGTCCTAAAATCCTTTTTCAACAGATCCAAATTCTTCCAAGGCCCATCTCGCCTTTCTTCTAACCTCTCCCTAGTTTGATCAAAGGCTTGGGACCTCTGTAAAGGCATGAGGAGGGCGGGACAACTGTGAACCACCAGCAATTTCTTCCTCTCGTGTGACTCAGTTTCCTCATCTGCATGGGAGGACACGCAGAGTCCGGGGCCCAGAGGGAAGTGACCCTAATGACCTCATTAGGGTCTGAGGAGCACTTTAAGGAGATCATCAGCCATGCACCTAATGGAGAGGGTGACAATGATCTTATTTCCTTTATTATTTACTTAGCCCCAGCGTTAATCTTTAATCCATTAGCCACGGATTGATTCGATGACATTCCTGGGTTTATAGGTAGTCGTTATATTGCTTTTTATTTGCTGTACATTTTGTGAAGTAGTTAAGGGCCACATCATTCCCCATCTGAAAATGCCTATTGGGAAGACAAATCTTGATGCATTGGGGTGTGTGTGTGTGTGTGTGTGTGTGTGTGTGTGTATTAAATTCCTCACTTTGCAGAAAAGGTGGAAATCACCTGTGGTCACAATTACTCTGCGAAGCTGCTGGAATCCTCCAGGAAGTGCTGTATCTGCAGCTGTATAAGTATCACTATCTCACTTCCATGTTGAAAACGGTCAGCAGCAGCAAGAACGCGTTCCTATTGCTCTGGACATCAGATGAGGTACTTGCTTGGTCTGATGTGAACACATTAAGTGAATATTTTTTATCTTTAAACACTAGG
Organism: Macaca thibetana thibetana; assembly: GCF_024542745.1. Classification (NCBI taxonomy): domain Eukaryota; kingdom Metazoa; phylum Chordata; class Mammalia; order Primates; family Cercopithecidae; genus Macaca; species Macaca thibetana. The sequence continues at coordinate 7,026,842 of NC_065583.1, forward strand.
ATTGTGCTCCTCAGGGCAAGATGCTCAGAGGTTCCCCACCCTATTTAAATCTCTCTTATTAAAATAAAATGTGATTAAATCGAATGCCCTTGTCATGTGACCCCCACAGACAGAGTTTTCCTTGTGTCATCCATTAAGTATTGAGTTATGTTAACTCCAAATAAATTAATACTCCCATATCTCACTTGTCTCCTTGGAGGGGAACAGCCGGTGTGCGGGGAGGAATATGCCACAGATAGCCACATGGTTTTATAAAGCAGTGACGATGACATTGAACTTCTGGAGCCACAAAACAGTGTCCTGGACTGGGAGGATGAGGGCCCTCCTGGCATGGGCAGGCAGCTGCCTGGTAGAGAGCTGAAGGCAGGACCTCTGGGGCTGTTGCCTCTCCCTCCAGCAGAGGGGTTCCTGGAGAGAAGAGGGCTGTGTTATTTCTGTGGCCCTAGTCAACATCAGGTAGGATCTAGTAAAGAGCAGGTATCCGTCAACGTTTGCTGGATGAGGAAATATTAAAAAGGGATCTCAGCCTGAAGTTTATAAAAGGAGAGGCTGGGCCAGGCGCGGTGGCTCACGCCTGTAATCTCAACACTTTGGGAGGCCGAGGTTGGTGGATCACGAAGTCAGGAGTTCGAGACCACCCTGGCCAAAGTGGTGAAACCCTGTCGCTACTAAAAATACAAAAATTAGCCGGGTGTGGTGGTGGGTGCCTGTAATCCCAGCTACTTGGGAGGCTGAGGCAGGAGAATCACTTGAATCTGGGAAGCGGAGGGTGCAGTGAGCCAAAGTCGTGCCATTGCACTCCAGCCTAGGTGACAGAGCAAGACTCCATCTCAAAAATAAATAAATAAAGATAATAAGTAAATAAAATAAAAGGAGAGGGTGGGGTGCTTGAGGAGGAGAGTGTCTAGGGTGTGTCTCATTTTCTGTCCTATGTGGGTCTGTCCCTGACAATGTGGTCATCATATCAGATGGTCACAATAATAACTTATGATACTTCAATATCTTACCTTTCCTTATTTAACTATGCTGGAGGATTAATACAATTATTCATTCATTTATTTTTATTATCTTAACTCACAAAACAAGGGGACGAGGGTGGGCAAGGAGAGGCTGGGGGGCAGAGCTGGGAGAGCCAGGAATTAGTTCGAGAAAAAGATGGGGGGATGGAATTGTGAAGGGGCAGGTTTTATGTGAGGGAAAGAACAGATAATGAAGCTGAGCTTATTTTGAAAACAAGCAGTCCAAGGTCAAAAGCTGTGTGTTTCCAGGGCTCCCTGAGCAGGACCTCACTGTTGGCTGTTTCCCCGACCCACTCGGATCGCTCCCCTTCTTTCGATTCCTGCCGCTTGCCCCAGCCTGGTCTATTGCAGGAGGCTGCAGGATCCTGCAGGGCGAGGAGGGTGACCCACTCATCTCCAGTTCCTCCTGCCCCAACCGGGGCCTGGTCAGAGCAGGCGGTTGGTCACTCAGTGACTCAGTGTTTAGAGGATGACATCCCTCTAAGCTGTGACCAGGCTTTTTGCTCACAAGCATTTAGGAGCCTACCAGGCCCTCACCCCTTTGTGTTTTCCGGTTGTTCCCAGAGAATCTCCCAAAGCGAGGTGCCTACCCAAAGTGTGGAGACCCAGTTTTTGTCCTGCCCTTCCTGGACTTCTCCTGCCTTGAAAAATGGAACCCTATGGGGCTTGTCCTGCTGAGAAACAAGCCGCTGGTTTCCTGATGCCTCAGCTTCCCCACCTGTAAAATGGGCTTTATGAGACTTCCTACTTCATCGAGTTGTTTTAAGGCTTAAATAATGGATACCTGAAAAGTGCTTAGAAGAGCGCCTGGCACATAATTAGTTGCTATTGTTACTATTATTATTGGTATTGCTGATTTTAGTCTGTTTAAAATTATTGCTTTATGTTTTCATCATTATTATTTTATTTAATTCACAATAGTTTCTTATTTCATTTCTTATAGACGAATATAGTTTTGAGGCTGGTTTTGATTCTATGTATTATTTTTATTATTGATAATTAGCTGTTACCATGATGCTTCTCAATGATTTTGTTTAAGCAGCCTAGATTATTTTGTGTCCCGTCAGAGTCTGTTTCTAACAATGTGGTCATCATGTTAGATGGTCACAATAACAGCATACAATGCTTCCATAGATAAGCTTTCCCTATTCATCTCTGCTGGAGAAGTTATACAATTATTCTTTCATTATTTTTATTTTTTCTTAAATCACAAGGGGTATCAAAATATGACATGTCTCCTTTGGCTCGACTTGGACGCTATGAGAACACAGCTGCTAAGGCTAGGAGGGCACGTTCAGAACCAAAGGAGGCTGGGGGAGCATCTGGACCCAGTAATACAGGCTCAGTGCGAGCCTCAGTGCCTGTGACTAGGGGATAACAAAGAGCACATGCCCAGCATGGAGGTGGCTATGAGCGGCTTCTGGTTCTGGCATCAGCCCTTTCATTTGTCAGTTGTGAGACTCTGGGGATATCACTTCACCTCTCTGAGCCTCAGCTTCTTCCTGTGTAAAATGTGCCTTGTCATGAGGAATAAATGGGACATTGCCAAGTCCTTAGTATAAAATGATTCGCAAATGTTAGCCTCAGTTTCTTCGTCAGTAAAACGGATGTGGAGACCCTCCGTGCCTGGATTCCAGGAGGATTTCAGGGTATCTGGTGGGGGTAAAGTGGCCAGCATTTGGTAAGTGCTGCATGCCTGTTGATGCCTTCCCGTTCGTTCATTCTTGAATTCCAGAGAGCCCCTGTGAAAGGGGAAATAGAAAGCATGTCCTTGCCCATTTCAGGGACTTACTCCTCCAGGGATCCCTGAAATATTAGCCTGGTCGAGGGAGCAATGAAGTGAACTGACAAACGGGTGCCTATCCCCGCAGGAATGGAGATGACAGCATGATTCTTTTTTTAAGTTTTCCCTTGGGGACTGACATTTCATTAGCACAGAGATCAATAATGCCAGATAAGAGACCTCTGGTTTTACATCTGGGGCTCCTGGAACGTTGTCTGGGAGAGAAAACGTGACGTTTCTTGCAGAGGCGAATCTCCGCCCGGGAGGAGGGAGGCGCTGGGATGTGCCGCCGGCGGCTCTTCGGCTCGGTGGGAAGCAAGTTTTGACAACAGCAATGCTAATTGATTAAATGTTCTCATCAGAGATTACAGTGCAGAGACTGATCACATTTTTATTTCTTTCGGGAGGGGAGGGCATCCCTTCCTTTAATATCTCTATTTATCCCTCTATTTTCTATCCATAAGTACAAGAAGCCCCTATAAGTTACTCCTAGACCCTGAGGCTCAGTCTTTGTTCCTCTTAAATAACAGGTTTACTACAAATGATCTTGTGCAATTGCCCTTGGTTTTCTGGGACTGATTGGAAACGAAATTTGCAGTCGGACAGAGTGTTGGGCTTTGAAGTTGTAGAATTGAGTCCTGGCTCTGCTGTTTACTGGGTACATGGATTTGGGCAAGGCATTTGCCCTCTCTGGGCCTCACTTTTCTCATCTGTAAAATAGAAAGTTAAATATATCAATATTGTAAAAAATATACACATATATATTTTCACCTCCTCAGGAGCAGGTGGAAAAAAAAAAAAAAACCCCATAAGCTTTTCTTAAAAAACAAAACAAAAACCAATAGAAACCTTTGTCAAAAGACCCTGTTAAGAAAATAAAAAAGCAGCTAGAGACTGAAAGAAAATATTTACAATGCATACATTTGACACAGGATTTGCAATCAGAATAAAACAAAAACAAAAACAAAAAACTCTTCAATTCAATAATAAGAAAGCAAACAACCCAGTTAAAAAATGAGCAGATTTGGTCACTTCACTAAAGAAGTTATGCAAATGTGCAAATGGCCAATAAGCACATGAAAAGATACCCAACCTGATTAGTCACCGTCATTTGCAAATTAAAACCACAATGAGATACCACTATACAGTAACAAGAATGGCTAAAATAAAAAACACTGCCAACATCTATGCTGGCCCAGACATGAAGCAATCAGAGCTCACACCTGCCAACACAAAATGTAAAATGTACAACCACTTAGAAAAACAGTTTGGTAGTTTTTAAAACTAAAATTAAATGTGTACTTATCAAATGACCTAGCAATCCTGCTCTTAGGTATTGACTCAAGAAAAAGAAAAAGCAAAACTTCTACAAGAATATTGACAGCAGTTTTATTCATAATAGCCCCAAACTGGAAATAATGCAAATGTCTAAATGGATAAATTATGGTATACTCACAGAACGGGATAGTACTTAGCAATAAAAAATAATAAAGTAGCCGGCGGGATGTGGTGACTCACACCTGTAATCCCAGAACTTTGGGAGGCCCAGGTGGGCAGATTACCTGAGGTCAGGAGTTCGAGACCAGCCTGGCCAACATGGTGAAACCCTGTTACTACTAAAAATACAAAAATTAGCCGGGAGCGGTGGCACATACCTGTAATCCCAGCTACTCGGGAGGCTGAGGTAGGAGAATTGCTTGAACCCAGAAGCCGGAGGTTGCAGTGAGCCGAGATTTCGCGACTGCACTCCAGCCTGGGGAACAGAGAGAGACTCCATCTCAAAAAAAACTAACTAAATAAAATAATAATAAAGTAGCAGTAATAAGAATACGGTAGAGGAGAAATGAATCTCAAAAACATGATGATAAGCAAATAAATGCCACACACACAAAGACATGCTGTATGATTTTATTTATGTGAAGTTCTGGTACAGGCCAAATGAACATATGGTGAAAAAATGAGAACGGTGGTTATCTCTGGGGGAGTGGTTTGAAAAGGACCTAAGGGAACTTTCTACTGTGTTGATTACTATGTCTCTCTGGGTCATGGCCTCATTATTTTTTTTGTGTACAAATTCAATGAAAAATTCACTGAGCTATACACTTAAGATTTGTACATTTTGTATGCATGAATTCTACCTCAATATACTGATGTTAAAAACATAATCAGGCACATTATCCTCACGACTGAAAAAAGGGGAGCAGGACAATTATTTTCCAACTGAAGCTGCCTGCTCAGGAACTCATCTTTCTCATACTGACTACAAGAAAAGCCAGTTCCATCTTATTCAAAAACATGTATTCCTTTTTTTTTCTTGAGATGGAGTCTCGCTCTGTCACCCAGGCTGGAGTGTAGCGGCGTGATCTCGGCTCACTGCAACCTCCGCCTCCCTGGTTCAAGCGATTCTCCTGCCTCAGCCACCCGAGCAGCTGGTATTACAGGCACCTGTCACCGCGCCTGGCTAATTTTTGTGTTTTTAGTAGAGACGGGGTTTCACCATATTGGCCAGGCTGGTCTCCAGCTCCTGACCTCAGGTGATACTCCTGCATCAGCCTCCCAAAGTGCTGATATTACAGGCATGAGCCACCGTGCCCGGCCAAAACATGCATGTTTTCAACCAGAATGGCTATAATGAAAAAGACAGATGAGAATGGGGAAGGACTGCAACTCTCTCGCATCCCTGGGGGACCGTGAATTGGTGAAACTGCCCTGGATCTGGAAAACTGTTTGACAGTATCTACTAACACTAAACACTCTAATAGCTTATGACATACAATCCCATTTCTGGATATATATCCAGGAAAGCTGAGTCCATACAACCACCAAAGACATAGACTACAATTTTGTTTTTTGTATTTTAAAAGCAGCTTTATTGAGATTTAATTCACACTCAATACAGTTCACCCATTTAAAGTACACCATTAGGCTTTTAATATATTTACAGAGCTGTGAAGCTATCACCATAATCAATTCTAGAACTTTTTTTTTTTTTTTTTTTTTGAGATGGAGTCTCACTCTGTCACCCAGGCAGTGGTGCAATCTCGGCTCACTGCAACCTCCGCCTCCTGGGTTCACGCCATTCTCCTGCCTCAGCCTCCCAAATAGCTGGGACTATAGGCGCCCGCCACCACGCCCGGCTAATTTTTTTGTATTTTTAGTAGAGACAGGGTTTCATCATGTTAGCCAGGATGGTCTTGATCTCCTGACCTTGTGATCCACCCACCTCAGCCTCCCAAAGTGCTGGGATTACAGGTGTGAGCCACCGCGCCTGGCTTAGAACATTTTTATAACTCCCAAAAGAAATCCTTTACCCATAAGCCGTCATTCTCCATTCCCTCATACCCACCCCTGCCTCAGCCCTAAGCAATCACTAATGGACTTTCTGTCTCCTCAGCTTTGCCCAATCTGGACTTTCCATATATATACATATATATGGAACCGGACAGTAGATAGTCTTTTGGGACTGCCTTCTTTCACCTTGCACAATGTTTTCAAGGTTTACCCATATTTCCGCGTGTTTGACTCCTACCTTCCTTCCTGTTGCTGAATAATATGTCATTTGCATGTATATACCACGTTTAATTTATTCCTTCATCAGTAGATGGCCATCTGGTTTGTTTCTACTTTTTTTTTTTTTAAAAAAACCTGTTTTTATTTTATTGTTAAATATAGATGCAATGTTGTATAGCAGATCTCTAGAACCTATCCATCTTTCATAACTGAAACTTTATATTCATTGAACAGCAGCCTCCCTCCAGCTTCTGGCAACCGCCATTCTACTCTGTTTCCCTGAGTCTATTTTAGATACCTCATGTAAGTGGAATCTGCTGTATTTGTCCTTCTATTACGACTGGCTTACCTCACTGAATGTTCTCCAGGTTCGTCTGCGTTGTTGCAGAAGGCAGGATTTCCTTCCTTTTTTAAGGCTGAATAATATTCCACTGAATAACGGAGAATATTGAAATCAGCACCTCTGTAATAGTTCTGAACTTGAAATGAGCCCCATGAAAGTTGCAGTAGAATGCCTAAATAAATTGTTGTATAATTCATATGTTGAAATACTATACAGTAATGGGAGCAAACAAAATCCAACATGTAACAACATAATATTGAGAAAAATAAAAAAAAGACTCAGAAGAGTACACAGTGCACGATCCTATTTATTAAAGTTAAAAAACAGGCAAGACTAACCTCCGGTGAGATAAATCAGCACATGATTGCTTTTTGTGTGGGAGGGACAGGAATTGACTGGGAAGGGGCACAAAGGATCATTCTGGGGTCATGGAAATGTGGAAATATTCTATACCTTGATGGTATTGCTGCTTCCACTGCTGTACGTGTTTATCAAAAGTCATCAGACTTTACACTTAAAATGAGTTTATTTTATTGTATATAATGTGTACCAGTATAAAATTTATTTTTAAAATATCAATCTTGGAGGTCAATTGGAAGCTAACTGGAACATAATAGCCTTTTTTCTTTTTTTCTTTTTTCTTTTTTTTTTTGAGATGGAGTATTGCTCTGTCACCCAGGCTGGAGTGCAGTGGCATGATCTCAGCTCACTGCAACCTCTGCCTCCTGAGTTCAAGTGATTCTCCTGCCTTAGCCTCCTGAGTAGCTGGAACTACAGGTGCATACCACCACGCCCTTCTAATTTTTTTTGTATTTTTAGTAGAGATGGGGTTTCATGGTGTTAGCCAGGATGGTCTCAATCTCCTGATCTCATGATGTGCCTGCCTCGGCCTCCCAAAGTGTTGGGATTACAGGTGTGAGCCACTGCACCCGGCCGTTATAATAGCATTTTTTTTTTTTTTTTTTTTTTTTGAGACCGAGTCTCACTCTGTCGCCTAAGCTGGAGTGCAGTGGCGTGACCGTGGCTGTCTGCAACCTCCACCTCCCGGGTTTAAGCCATTCTCTTGCTTCAGCTTCCTGAATAGCTGGGATTACAGGCGTGCACCACCATGCCCAGCTAATTTTGTATACTTAGTAGAGACGGAGTTTCACGCTGTTAGCCAGGCTGATCTCCACTCCCGACCTCTAGTGATTTACCTGCCTCAGTCTCCCAAAGTGCTGGGATTGCAGGCATGAGCCACTGCACTCGGTCGTTATAGCCTTTTAGTAAATATTACTTCTATCATCGGAGAGAAACATGTAGAAGGGAACTGAAAGGGTGTTAGTTGACGAAGTGATAAATATCCCTCTCCCCCAACTTTGTTAACATAGAGATGAATTTGTTGCTGGTTCTGATAACTTGGTGGAATTGCTGTGAGCAGGATAGGCCTTGGATAGACAATACAGAGAGGGACTGAGTCACCTGAGCGTCCCATAGCAAGCTCATCTTTTCTCTAGGGAGCCAGCAGCACTGCATTTTGAAGCTAGACTTCAACTAACTATCACTGTGGCCAAGTCTGATGTTGCTTTCCATTCTTTAATAAACATACTTGCTTGCATGTTTTTATTTGTTTGCTAGTTTTTAAAAAAATTATTAAAAGCTGGGTGCAGTGGCTCACGCCTGTAATCCCAGCACTTTGGGAGGCTGAGGTGGGTAGATCACAAGGTCAGGAGTTCGAGACCAGCCTGGCCAACGTGGTGAAACCCTGTCTCTACTAAAAATACAAAAATTAGCCAGGCATGGTGGTGGGTGCCTGTAATCCCAGCTACTCGGGAGACTGAGGCAGGAGAATCGCTTGAATCCAGGAGGCAGAGGTTGCAGTGAGTCGAAATTGGGCCACTGCACTCCAGCCTGGGCGACAGAGCGAAACAACATCTCAAAAAAAAAATTATTAAAAAATAGTATATGCTCTTTAACAAGCAGAAAAGTAGAAAGAAAAAATCACTTCAATCACTTCTCTCCAAAAACAACTGCAGCTAAAGTTTAATAGATTTCCTTCTAATCTTACCTGAGTGTGTTCTTTCTTGCTATGGGATCATACCATAACATAAGCAATTTCCACACCTTTATAAGCTACCTGCCAATGTTATTCTAAGGTACTATACTGAGCAAGCCCCATGGATTTCTTTATCTATTTATATTTAGATTTTTGAGACAGAGTACAGTGGTGCCATCAGAGCTCACTACAGCTTGGAACTTTTGGGCTCCAGCAATCCTCCCGCTTTAGCCTCTGGAGTAGCTGTGACTACAGGAGTGTGCTACCATGCCTGGCTCATTTTTATTTTTAAATTTTTGGTAGAGACAGGGATCTCACTATGTTGTCCAGGCTGATCTCCAATTCCTAACCTCAAGCAATCCTCCCACGTCGGCCTCCCAAAGCACTGAGATTACAAGTATGAGCCACCATGCCTCACTCCCCCATGGACTTATTAACTGTTCCTTCCTGTTGTCTATTTTTCATCGTTACAAATAACTTTGTAGCATACAAGTACCAACTTGTACTCCAAAACATTTGCATCACTGGAGGCCACCAGCAACAGCACACAAGTTCAGTTTTATCACACGGCCGGTGCCAGGTTTTATTTTTTTAAAAACTTGGTATTTGGGTAGGCAGAAATGATCTTTTCTTTCCAGGTATATTCTTTGGTGTCTAAGACATTGATAATTTTCTACTATGCTAGTTGGTCACTCGTGCTTCCTCTTTTGGTGATTATCAGTCATTGACCTTCCCCACCGGTCAGTTGAGATCTCAGACTCCCTTTCTTCAGGAGGATCACTGAGCCCAAAGATGAGTGAATGACTGTATTGAATCCCTGACCTCTCTGCACTTAGTACAGTGACTCATGGGATATGCCCCAGACCCCGAAGCACTGATTCTCAGGCTTTATTGTGCATACGATTTACCTAGGGAGCTTGTTTAATTGTGAGATGCCTGGGCTCATCCCCACGAGATTCTGAGTTAGTGGAACTGCAGTGGGCTTTAAACATCTGTGTTTTTAACAAATATCCCAGGTGATTCTGATGCTTATGGTCCACTAAACCAGCTCCAAAGTGACAAACTGCCTCAAAGTGAGGACTGGTTATCATTATCATCATTTTCACATCAGTGTGGTCAGTTTGGGCGGTGTGGAATGAGAGGACTCAGTTTCATCCGCAATTGCCTGGTGCATAGTAAGCACTTGATATAGACTTCTTTCATCGGTTGACGTATCCTAATTCTAGGCATTCAGTAGGTGCCCATTAACTAGTATTTCTGCTGGCTATTAGAGGCTAGGAATGCAGTAGACAGTCAATAAAGACTTACTGCACCGGGTAAATGCAAGTACTGGGCATACAATAGGTGTTCAGTAAATGTGACAAGCAGCCAGGGGGCCAGTAGTAGCAGGGGGCCAATGATGAGTGAATGACTGTATGAAATTCCTGAGCTCTCTGTATTTATAACAATGAATCAGGATATATGCCTCGACTGCAAAGCATTGATTCTATGTGTGTTCGGGCACAGGTTTCAGTGTAACCCTAACATCTGCTAAAGGAGAATGGGTTGCTGGAAGGTTTCTGGGATGCCTGGTTTGGGAGGCTAAGGGACGAGGGTATGGGATCAACGTGCTTACATTCCAGACTCAACCAGAAGAACTTGCAGATCCTGTGACAAGGGCCTGCTCCCCAGACCCTCAGGCCTGTGTCTTTCATCATGTGACTCGCTATTTGTATGGAGCATGTGACTTGCTGTTTGCTGTGGGTTTGCCCCATTAAGACGTGAACCCTTTTATTAGCTCATTCACCCCGAGCAACAGGCTTGGAAAGGGCTGTCACCCAGGTGATCTCTCCCATCTCATTTTTCTTTCTTCTGACCCCTCCTCCCATAGTTTCTGAAGCTAAGGTCTTCCAGAGACCTGCAGAGAGAAATGCCAACCCAAAGGCATTCAGAAGAACGCCAGAGAAGACCTGCAAAGGTATTCAGAAGGCTGCTGAAGTGAAGGTCTCCCTTTGAAAGACAAGGCCCCCTCTTCTGGGCCACTGGGTTTCGGAGAGCAGTGCAGGAGGGACCCTCTGTGTTTCTGTGGACTGAATGTCTCACTTTTTAGGATTCCCCTAGGTTTTGTTTGTTTGTTTGTTTGTTTGACTTTTGGTGAACGTTGTCCATAAGTCCCGTGGCCCATCCAGTCTGCAAAATTCCCTCAGCTCTCTGAGATTTCTGAAATACAATATTTCATAAGCATCCGCTGCTTAGGAGCATGGTCCTCAGGAAACAGGAAGGATGTGTGCTGAGCCTTCTGTTCACGGAGGAGTCTGGGAGCATGTGTTCATGTGTGTGTGAACATGTCAGGCACACACTTCTGATTAGAATCAGCATCCTTGTGTTTCAGCCAGCTGTACCTTCCACAGCTAAACTCAGAGACTATGACAGATACTGGAAGGAATAAAGACCAGAAGGGTGGTCAGGAGGAAGGGAGTAAAACAACTATGAATCCTTAGCAGCTGACAAAAATGATGCTTGGAAGAATACATCGTGACAGAGGAAGATGTCCTAGAGCTAGTTATAACTGGAAAACACAAGTTACAAAGACCAAGCTCACTATTTCAGTTAAATAAGTAAACCAGAAAAAGAGCCTGCAAAGATATTTATTAAAATATTAACAGTGGCAGGCTGGGCGCGGTGGCTCACACCTGTAATCCCAGCACTTTGGGAGGCCAAGGCGGTCAGGAGTGTGTGACCAGCCTGGCCAACAAACTGAAACCCTGTCTCTACTAAAAATACAAAAAATTAGCCGAGCGTGGTGGCAGACACCTGTAATCCCAGCTATTCGGGAGGCTGAGGCAGGAGAATAGCTTGAACCCGGGAGGCGGAGGTTGCAGTGAGCTGAGATTGCGCCATTGCACTCCAGCCTGGGTGACAGAGCAAGATTCTGTCTCAAAAAAAAAAAAAAAAAATTTTACAGTGGCAATCAGCGGTGAGATTGCAAGAGATTTTTATCATCTTTTTACTTTTCGTGTTTTTAGAAGTTTATACAGTTAATATATTGTGTTTTTACTCTGTATTCAAAATATATACCCAAAGAGCATAAATGAAAAATGGTATTTTTTTAATCTTTCCAATCACTATCCCTATTCTTCAGGCCACATATACTTAATAGTTTGTAGGTGATCTTCAAAAAATTCAGAGCATAATAAAAATGTATATATTATATATGTGTGTATCTTTTTAAAGACACAACAGAATCATACATAAGTGCAATCATACTGTATGCACTTCTGTGTGATGTCATGTGGCCTTATTCTTTTTAATGGCTATATTGTATTCCATTGTGTGGATATGTCATAATTTTTTTTTGGTCTCCTCTCAGTGGTCATTGGTAGCATATTTTTTCTATTAACAAATATTATATTGTATTTTTAAAAATAAGGAAAAAGACCAAGCATGGTGGCTCATGCCTGTAATCCCAGCACTTTGGGAGGCCGAGGCAGGTGGCTCACCTGAGGTCAGGAGTTCGAGACCAGCCTCGTCAATATGGTGAAACCCTGTCTCTACTAAAAGTAAAAAATCAGCTGGGCATGGTGGCATGTGCCTATAATCCCAGCTACTTGGGAGGCCAAGGCAGGAGAATTGCTTGAACCAGGGAGGCGGAGGTTGCAGTGAGCCAAGATTGTGCCACTGCACTGCAGGCTGGATGACACAGCGAGACTCCATCTCGAAAAAAATTTTAAAAAAAAGAGCCGGGCGCAGTGGCTCATGCCTCTAATCCTAGCACTTCGGGAGGCCGAGGTGGGTGGATCACGAGGTCAGGAGATCGAGACCATCCTGGCTAACACAGTGAAACTCCGTCTCTACTAAAAATACAAAAAAGAAATTAGCCGGGCATTGTGGCAGGCGCCTGTAGTCCCAGCTACTCAGGAGGCTGAGGCAGGAGAATCGCTTGAACCCGGGAGGCGGAACTGGCTGTGAGCCAAGTATCGTGCCACTGCACTCCAGCCTGGGCGACAGAGCAAGACTCCGTCTCAAAAAAAAAAATAAAAATAAAAAAATAAATAAAAAATAAATAATAAGGAAAAGGAAAAAAAGTAGTAGAAAGGCAGGAGGGCAAGTAGTTAGCCATTTGATGACCAGAGAGAGATAGACGGCAGAGAATTACAAAGAGCACAAAAAGCCAACTGAGTTAGTAAAACAAAACTCAGCAAATTCCAGACTCCAAAAACGTACTGGTGAGCTCCTTCTGGCCCTGTTTGGTACCCCTCCGATGGGTGAAGTATTGAGATGCGCACAGCATAGGAGCTCATCCTCAGAGAATGAGTATCTTTTTAATAACCCTGTGACTTTCAGGGGTGTCCAAGGGAGAGAATACAGTTGTGAGTTCTTAGTTTCTATTTCTGCCTGAGCCAGTAAAGCCCCTTCCTCATCCATCTTTTTGGCTTATCACTAGAGACAAAAACTAAAAACCATGGCTTCAGGCTGCTAAAACCTAGAGCAAAACAAAACAGAACAACAAAATAAGGCGGGTTAGACAAGCTTGCACGAAAAGCAGCAGTTCAACGACATTTCAACCATTTTCTCTTTAAATCCAAGCCACAAAATTCTTTATCTATTGACATGCAGATATCTATCACATATCTAGTAAAATTTTTGAGTGTATGGGTGTGCTGTTCAGGAGAGAGATCAATAGGGGATATCACAGACATACAAACTTAAAACCTAATGTAGAATCATCTCTTGAACAGAGGAGAGCATTCCTGACTCCACCTGGAAGGTTCTGAAAGGTTTCATAGACGAGGGCACAGTGGAATTGGGTCTTGAAGGATGAATAGGAGTTCTCCAGCCAGAGAATAAGGGTGCAGCCTGGGCAAAGGCACAATTTTAAAGTAGGATTTGTTTATTTGGATAATGGTGACTCAGTTGGTATGGCTGAAGTATAGGGAAGTGGCAGGGTTAGGATAGAAAAACAGGATGGATGAGGTTGTAAATGTCTTTGAATGCCAGGTTAAGATTAAATTTTTATTCTAAGGACAATGGGGAGTCTTAGAAGGCTTCAAGCAGGAAAACGACACAATCAGATGGACATTGTGGAAATGATCACATTAGCAGACAGATTGGATGTACACAGAGAGTGTTTGGAAGCAGAAAGATAGATTAGTTCAATGCCAAAAGCCCTGAGAGTTTTGTTTTGTTTTGTTCCTTGGTGATCCAAGTCCTTAGCAGGAAAGCTAGTATCCTGCTAAAGATATGCCACTTCCAGCCATTTCTCTTATAACCCAACTCTCATGGGATATGTACATGGGTACTCACTGCAACATTGCCTGTATCAGATGGAACCATATCAAATTGATATTGATTTTTTTTTTTTTTTTTGAGATAGTGTCTTGCTCTTTCACTCAGGCTGGAATGAAGTGGCACTATCTTGGCTCACTGCAACCCCCTCTCCACAGGTTCAAGCGATTTCCCCTGCCTCAGCCTCCCGAGTAGCTGGGACTACAGGCACCCACCACCACATCCACTAATTTTTGTATTTTTAGCAGAGATGGGGTTTCGCCATGTTGGCCAGGCTGCTCTCGAACTCCTGACCTCAGGTAATCTACCTACCTCGGCCTCCCAAAGTGCTAGGATTACAGGCGTGAACCACCATGCCCCGCCAATATCATATGGCTCAACAGTGGCAAAAGACTGGCCCCAATCTGAATGCTGATTGACAGGGAGCTGGTCAGGTGTGGCATTCATGTGAACGAGGTAGCTTTATGTGGGCACGTGAGCTCCATCCTTGTCTCCAAGACATATTAAGGAGGTTCTGCTTTTTTAAAGGTATGATAATAGTATTGTGTGTATACTCTAAATGGGATCTTTATCTTTCAGAGATATAACCTGATCTATTTACAGTTAAAATAATATGATATCTGATACTTGCTTCAAAAAAAGTCCAGAGCAGGGTGGGGTGGGTGGAAAGTAAGGTGGAGGCAAGAGTAAACAAGAGAATAAATGTTTGTCAAAGCTGAGCGATGGATAGATGGGAATTTATTTTACTATTTCATCTGTTTTTGTATATGTTTAGCATGCTTCCATAATAACACATTTCTGAAAATATCAGAAGTGGATCAGTTTTTAAAGGATGCTGCCATTGGTCGAGTGTGGTGGCTCATGCCTGTAATTCCAGCATTTTGGGAGGCCGAGGTGAGCGGATCACCTGAGGTCAGGAGTTCCAGACCAGCCTGGCCAACATGGTGAAACCCCGTCTCTACTAAAAAACAAAAATTTAACTGGGCGTGGTGGCACACGCCTGTAATCCCAGCTACTCGGGAGGCTGAGGCAGGAGAATCGCTTGAACCCGGGAGGCAGAGGTTGCAGTGAGCTGAGATGGCGCCACTGCACTCCAGCCTGGGCAACAAGAGTCAAACTCTGTCTCAGAAAAAAAAAAAAAAAAAAAGAATGCTGCCATTGTATAAAAAAAAAATATATATGATGCATACATACACAGATACGATGTGCTGGTATAGACATAGAACATTTTTGGAAGGAAGGTTAGGAGTGAGAGGGAGATGTACTCTTGTACTTCAAAAATTATGCACGTATTATCTTTAAAAAGTAAAACGTGACGTAAAAATTTTAAAAAAGTAGACCTGTGTTTTATTCCTAGCTCTACACTAACTCAGAATTTGTGTGGGCCTCAGTTTCCTCGTTCAGAGACCGCAGAAAACAGTCCCTCCCTACCCAATGAGCTTGGAAGACATTTTGAAATGATGTGTGCGAATTGCCCAGTCCAGGACTGGGGACATGGACGTTTCTCAGTCATAATGATAAGAATGGTGACGCCACTGTGTGTACGCCATAAAATCGTAGAAGGGAAAAGAACGTTTCTGAGTCCTTTGGAAGAAACACGCTATAAGGTATCCAGGTGTGACATCCATTTCACACTGACTGTGTCCTCGCTACTCAATAGGCAAAGAGGCCAAGTTTCTACCCCCAGCTGTCGACATTAATCACATTCACCAGATAATTGCTCCACTCCCTCCTCTCCTGCCCTCCACCACTTCCTATTGTGGACTACCCTCAAACTCCAGGCTCGCTTCTCCAGGGATGAACCTAAAAGCTGACTCAGTCATTTCTGCGTGAGTTAATTTCTAAGGGTGAGCCAGAGGCAGACCTTCGCAAGAGCAATGTATGACTGTGTCGGCTCACATTTCATCAAATTCTTCCACAGTGACATTGGGGACCAGCAGAAATGGTCAACCTATGCATGAATTCCAGTCCAAGAGAGGTTAGATTACCACCTGGGCTGGTTGCTTAGAATGGCTTGGAGGTGTTGGGGGCGGTTTGTCCAGCGCCTTGATGTATACGAAGGCTGAACTTTGGCCCTCTTTTTCACCAACAGTCTCCATCCCTATTAGAATGTCTGTCTTTTCCTACTTGCACCCCGAGGTCTCTCCAGCTTCCAGAACGTTAAGGTGATCAAGCTAGGAACGTGGTCCTGAATCCAACATTCAAAGTTGATGTCTCTGGAAGCTGACAGTGAGGATTAGATGCCTTAAGACAGCTGCTCAGGGAGGTTATTTCTTCTATTTATTTTATTTTATTTTATTTTATTCTTTTTAATTTTATTAATTTTTCATTAGAAAGGGATTATAAAATATACCTGTCTTCTTCAATAACTCACCAAATGGATTTTAAATGTACCCTTTGTTGAAAAAGAGAATGTGAAATGCATGTCTCAGAGAAGTCACATTTGCAAAATGAAAGTGATCTTAGGGGATTGGGATCTCTAGAGCAAGACTTTCAAAGGCAACAAGAGGCAACAGATACTTTCCTCACTCACCAGGTGAATGTCACGATTGTCAGTGGAAGGAATGTCTGTTGAACACTCAGGAACAGAGGGAATGGAGGTGGGTTCACTCCACCTGGGTTGGTCCAACTGAGACATTCTGACATCGTAGTTTTCAGGAGAAAAGCTTGACTTCTTACCTCCAGTGATTATAATGAGTGCCAATATATATCGAAATATTTACCCTGTGTAATAAATTGTTATAAGTGTATTTTAAGTGTGTTTGTGCATTTCACAACCACCTTTGAAAGATATATATACACATATATATATATATTTTTGAAAGATATATATATACATATATATATATATACACATATATATATATATATATTTTTTTTTTTTTTTTTTTTTTGAGATGGAGTCTCGCTCTGTCTCCCAGGCTGGAGTGCAGTGGCGCGATCTCAGCTCACTGCAAGCTCCGCCTCCCGGGTTCACGCCATTCTCCTGCCTCAGCCTCCCGAGTAGCTGGGACCACAGGTGCCCGCCACCTCGCCTGGCTAGTTTTTTGTATTTGTAGTAGAGACAGGGTTTCACCGTGTTAGCCAGGATGGTCTCGATCTCCTGACCTCGTGACCCACCCGCCTTGGCCTCCCAAAGTGCTGGGATTACAGGCGTGAACCACCGCACCTGGCAAGAGATTTTTTTTTTTTTATTCACATTTTACCAATGAAGCAGTAAAGGTACCAAAAGATTAAGTAACTCACCCACAATTACACTGCTAATAAACAGAAGATTTGAAGAGTCAAGGCCTGACTCACAAACGTGTGCTTAATCTTCAAACAGTACAGAAAGGAAAGAAACACTTTCTTTTTTTTTTTTTTTTTTTTTTGAGACGGAGTCTCGCTGTGTCGCCCAAGCTGGAGTGCAGTGGCCGGATCTCAGCTCACTGCAAGCTCCGCCGCCCGAGTTTACACCATTCTCCTGCCTCAGCCTCCCGAGTAGCTGGGACTACAGGCGCCTGCCACCTCGCCCGGCTAGTTTTTTGTATTTTTTTTAGTAGAGACGGGGTTTCACCGTGTTAGCCAGGATGGTCTCGATCTCCTGACCTCGTGATCCACCCGTCTCGGCCTCCCAAAGTGCTGGGATTACAGGCTTGAGCCACCGCGCCCGGCCGGAAATAAACACTTTCAGGGTGACTCTCCGGGCTCTCTCTTGGTGTCTCACCTTGCTTGACAGCCTCACCGTTACCTGCGAGGTTGGCATACTTACTCTAAGCTCTCATTTGTTGCAACCACAGAAACCCAATTCAGACTGACTTAGGAAAAAAGAGAGACTATATCGGGGACCATAATTAAAAACTACAGGCACAGATCTGGTTACAGGCAAAGGTCTGGCTTCAGGCACAACCATCTACAGGGCTTGGCTCCCCCCTTGACTGCCTCAGACCTTCTGTATCCGTTGCTGAGCCAATCTCCATGGCCAAGGGAAGAAGACGCTCTAATTGGATGGGCCAGATTCACAGGAACCTGGATGGGGTTGAAGAGGGTTATTCTTTTGTTGTTTTGTTTTGTTTGAGATGGAGTCTTGCTCTGTTGCCCAGGCTGGAGTGCAATGGTGCGATCGTGGCTCACTGCAACCTCCACCTCCCGGATTCAAGCAATTCTCCTGCTTCAGCCTCCCGAGTAGCTGGGATTACAGGTGCCTGCCACCATGTCAGGCTAATTTTTGTATTTTTAGTAGAGACAGGGTTTCACCATATAGGCCAGGCTGGTCTCGAACCCCTGACCTTGTGATCTACCCACCTCGGCCTTCCAAGGTGCTGGGATTACAGGTGCGAGCCACCATGCCTGGCCTGGAGAGTATTATTCTAAGTAAAGTAACTTAGGAATGGAAAACCAAACATCATATGTTCTCACTCAGAAGTGGGAGCTAAGCTATGAGGATGCAAAGGCATAAGAATGATAAAATGGACTTTGGGGTCTGGCAGCGGGGCAGGGGCCAGAGGAGGAAGGGTGGGAAGGGGGTGAGGGTTAAAAGTACAAATTGGGTTCAATGAACACTGCTCAGTGCACCAAAATCTCACAGATCACCACTAAAGAACTTACTAATGTAACCAAATACCACATGTTCCACAAAAACCTATGGAAATAAAAAATAAAATAATTGGATGGGCCAGGGCATCCTTGAAACCCAAACCACATAACTGCGGATGGGCAAGAGACTGTCCAAAAGGAAAAGTTAAGGAACCATTACCAGTAGGGAGAACAAGGCTGGGTTGGACCAGTTAAGTGATGCCCTTGACTATCCCTGGGTGAGGAAGTAAACAGATAAGTGATTGGTCTAGACTCCATTGACTATAACAGTTGGTTTCTAGCAATAGTAATAATTAGGGGGACTAGATGAAAAAAATCTGTTGCAGGGTCTGCCACATAGTAAATGCTCATGAAAAGTTTGCTGCACCGAATTGAGTAAACAGTTTTCATTAACAGAGGAACAACTTGACAATACTAAAAAATTATGCTCTAGAAAATCTAATATAATAGCATTTTCTTTTCTCTTTGGGAGCTAAAGTAGAAAGTCAATCTTTTTCTTTCTCTTTCTCTCAAGATTCAGAGCAACTTAGGAGGCCGCGATCGGGGGTGGGGGTCTACCCTCACAAGGTACTTTCACACCGGAAGTCCTGCCTCCAGCAAAGACTTCCACACGCTCCCTGCAGAAATCTGCCTGTTTGTTCCTGAGTGGCAGTGGCAGTGGTCACACAAACAAATTTCTCAAAAATGATTTCTTTACTTTCTCTAAGGTGAGCTCAAAAACTTTGCCTGGATTAAACTCATCTTTGTTCTAGATTTAATAAAGGTGCAAACACAGACATACGCCGTTTGGGTTTGAGACATACTCTGGCAACATGTCAGCAAAGCAATTTGCTAAGACTAATGAAAGGCTTTTGGCAAAGGAGTTTCAAAGCCAGTGTCAGAAGCAACCGTTCGAGGCATGGGAGGGCCCAGGAGGTGCTGCAGGCCGGCTGGGAAAAGGTCGCGCTTTCTGGACTGCATTCAGGTATCAGCACCTCTTTCAGCCAGGCCAGGGGAGGGCTGAGTCAGCATGATAGGAGCTGGAGGGAAACATGTGCAGGGCACAGGGCACAGGGCAGACACACAGGAGGGTCTGGGGGACTCAGCTGAGGATGGAGGAAATTTACAGGGGGCAGGACAAACTGGGCAGTTAGTTCTAAGGAGGCTTAGGAATCCAGGCAAATACAAGTGCCAGACCGATAGATGGTCTTGGAACAGTGGCTGTCCCTGGAAAGGCTAACTGGGACCCTGGATGTGGCGGTGGGAGGAAAATGTCCTCACCTCTCTGTCTACCCTTTTGCATCTTACATTTCAGATGATAGGCATGCATATGGCTTCATTATTGCACATTACAAAAATGCTATTTGCATAGACAAATAGCCAGTAATGGATTTTAATTATACACATGTATGTAAAAGTTTAAGAAAATGAATTGGAAGAATGTTTTTTGTTTCTTGGAAGGAAGCAATTGAAATGCGTGGTAGATGGTTAGGGGGAATTTAGTTTTTTCTCTAATTTTATTTCTTTTAAGAAAATGAGTGGAAGTAAACACAAAATGTTATGTGATATGGGAAGTTTTAATGTTATTCCTAATGACTTTACTGTATTTTGTTATTTTATTTTATTTTATTTTATTTTATTTGACAGAGTCCCACTCTGTCTCCCAGGCTGGAGGGCAGTAATCATAGCTCACCGCAGCCTCAAACTTCTGGGCTCAAGTGATCTTCCTGCCTCAGGCTCCCATAGCTAGGACTATAGCTATGCACCACAAAGCCTGGCTAATTTTTGTATTTGTTTTTGTAGAGACAGGGTCTCACTGTGTTGCCCAGGCTGGTCTTGAACCCCTAGCCTCAAGCAATCCTCCCACCTCAGCCTCTCAAAGTGTTGGGATTATAGGCATGTGCCACCGTGGCATCCCCACTGTATTTTAAAACACTTGCCAAAACAAAAGAGAAATTGCCTGAGCAAAGGCATGGCACATTTGGGAAACTATAAGAAAGTCGTTAAGCGCCAAGTTCAGGTTCTAGTGCAGGGCGACAGGGACTGGAGAACGACAGAACCCAGGCCTGATATGGGGGAAGGGGGTCTCCATGTGGTTTCAATGGCCAAGAACTTCCAACCCCAGAGTGTACCCTTCTCCTGGACTGAGTAGACAGAGTCACTGGTGAAAGTGCTTGGCCTTCAGCTGGCCGGGGGAAGGTGGGTCTCTTGGGGAGGTATGGATTGAAAGGAAGAAAAACCGAAGGCAGAGATGAGCACATCATGGCAGTCTCTGGACCCCAAACACGGGGCTGAGACCTGTGGCTGCCGCAGGGGAACTGAAAAAGAGGGATCCCTTCTGAACCTTTCCAAGGTTCCCAGGCACCCAGTGACTCCGCGGGGAGAGAAGGGAAGAGGGAGGATAGCAGCAATCTCAGTGGTCAGCAGGGATGCAATCACCGAGAGCAGAAGAACAGGAAAATACCTGCCAAGTGGTGAGGACACCTGTTAAAGAGACTTAAGAGGCAGCTCCACCAGATTCCAGGCCTCTGTGCCCAAATCAGATCCAAAGCAGGTCAGAGGAGACCTGGGGAGTGATGCGGGCTTTCATTCCTGCACACTCAGGATTTTCCTGCAGTTCCTTTTCAGCAAGGAGTCTTTACCCTTGGCCCTGGGTTGGCATTCCAGGCCTGAGTAAATGAAACGCTTCATACCCACTCAGCCAAGTCCATTTATTTCGATTCCTCTCATACCCTTGTCAAAAATGGTACCAAGGTGTATAAAGAGACCAATTTCTGGGATTGTTTCAATCTAATCATATTAAATTATTTGCTCTCTTTGCTATTTTCAATTTAATCATATTAAATTATTTGCTCTCTTGGCCTTGAGGGGGTTCCAAGGGAAAGCGATTGAAGTTGGATCCAAAAATAGCTACCTTTCATTTCCAATCCTGGTGCTAATGTGGGTGAACTTCTCGGAGCTTCTGGTGTTGACGTCAGTGAGCTGGGATCATCTGAATTAGGGACTGGGAAGGGGGTGTTTATTTTTCTCCCAAAGCCTGGTGACAAGAAGAGACATTTTAAGGAAGGCTTTCAGCAGAGACAGCTTCGAATGCCAGCTGCCCCCACTAAAGGAGCATAAATTCAATGTCTCGGTCATGTGTTGGTTGGGAAGAAAGAGATTGTGGCCAACTCTAAAAGGGCAGAAGGAGGCCAGAGAGGAGAAATAATGTCTGAAAACTGGCATGCTTTGACCACAGACACTAAAGCCAAGTCAACCAGGCCCGATGGGAAGAAGCGCAGTGTCATGAAATGCAGAGGCTTTGGAATAAGGCAGATATAGGTTCATTTCCTATGTGACCTTTGGTAAGTTCCTGAATTTCCCTAAAGTTCAGTTCTCTTCACTGGAAAACACGAATCGTAAGGATCATGCCAGGTTGTTGTCCTTTTAAGAATGTCTGTTGAGTGCCAAACTCTGGGCACAGTTTGCGGAGAGCAAGCACTTTTCATGAATGTGTTCCCTTTTCCAGCTACTGCAACAGCTGCCATGCACCAGTCCTGGGGCCCTTCAGTGTTTTACACATTATAGGTATTTGTTAAATGCAGATTGAATAGAGGGCTATTCTCAATTCACCTACAATTATCCGGTCTTTAAGGAGTATCAGTCAGGGTAAGACATAGTCCCTCCAAAATTGGTTCTGAGTAGGAGTTGTGAGAACTGCACTGAGTCAAGTGCATTGGAGTAGAGAATATTAGCCAGTGGGGTCTGATGGAGATGTAACTGCACAGGTGCCCTCAGCCTGGGAGCTCCCCCTTGATGCCATCGACAGCGCCAGGCCCATCATTATGTCTCCACCAACTCTGGGAGTAGAACAGGGATTAGTCACATTTCAGCCTAGCAGCTCCCAAGTTGCAGAGAGAGACTAGAAAGAAAGACAATGTCGCCGACAGGATTCAAAGGCAAATATCCATATCCAACCCAATCATTCCTATGGTTTATCCAGCTGTCTCCTGAGCATCTCCAGTGGGTGAACCCCTTCATCTTCCCTCTCCAGCATTACCCATCTCTATAACTGGCACCACCATCCATCTGGTCACCTGGAACGGAATCACTGGTAACATTGACAAATACTTATGGAGTGCCTCCTACTAAGCATTACATTTGCAGTAAAGAACAAGGCAGAGGAGCAACTTACCCTCGTGGGACTCGCATTCTAGGAGAAGCAAGATGATCACCCTTGACTTCTATTTACTCTGTTCCCTAAATATGCTTCATAGAAGTTGTCTTCTTTCCATTTCTAAAGCCACTATCGGAGTTCTGCTTTTATTTTTATTTTTTATTTTTTGAGACGGAGTTTTGCTCTTGTTGCCCAGGCTGGAGTGCAATGGCACGATCTGGGCTCACTGTAACCTCTGCCTCCTGGGTTCAAGCAATTCTCCTGCCTCAGCCTCCCGAGTGGCTGGGATTACAGGCATACACCACCACGCCCGGCTAATTTTTTGTATTTTTAGTAGAGACCGGGTTTCTCCGTGTTGGTCAGGCTGGTCTTGCACTCCTGACCTTAGGTGATCTGCCCGCCCCAGCCTCCCAAAGCACTGGGATTACAGGTGTGAGCCACCGCACCTGGCCTTCCGCTTTTATTATTTACACTATTTCAATAACTTCCTGGTTGGTCTCTAGGCTTCACTTTAATGCTCTTTTTCAATCTATCCTCCACACTGCTCTGGAATGATCTTCCTAGTACTCAAATCTTATCATGTTACTACCCCCCTTTAAAAAGTCAATAACTTAGTATTTACCAGTGGAATCAAGCCTGAACTATTAGTCTGTTACAATGAATATAGAGGTTGCAAACGGGTGGCCTGCGGCCTGTATCTTCCAACAAACACCTCCTGTTTGACTTGTACAATATTGGCTTACAAGGCATTTAAGACATGAATCAGTTACCACCATTTACATATTGGGAGCTATCACCCCGAAAGTTCAGATTTCCAGCCTCTCTTGAAAAATCCTAAGATCTGACAACCTTAGGCCAGCATCCCTGCATGGCAGCAGCTCTCTGGACCTGATGAGCCACTATGCTTTTAATTGCTCGTGCTTTCTCCCTGCCTCTGTAGCCCCCTGTTGTCCATGGACACTGAGCTGACTATAGAAACTATTTATCACATGACGCCTGGTCCCTTTATTCATTTATGTTGCCCATTTGGCTTCATGTAGGCGTTGGAGTCTGTGATCCTAACCTAACTAATTCCCACATACCTTTCCAGCATTATCGTCTTCAGTTCATTGTCTATGTGCTGGTGTCCCTGAGTCATCATAGTCTTTCATGCCTGATTGCCTTTCCTCATGCTGTTCCCTTTGTCCCTCCTTCCCGAACACCTGTAAGCAACTCAGCTCAAAACTCACTTCTGTACTTGGAAAGCTGCCTTCCCTTCTCCTCGGTACATCCTCTACCCACTGTAGTGTAAGCACTTGTTGGACTTCTCTCTTAGGCTGTGAGCCGTTTAAGGCCAGGAGCAATGCTGTGTTTCACGCTAGAAGTATGTGTCAAGTTCCTGTCATGTGTAGATCTCAAATGTAGTAAAGAAGACACAGTCCTTGTTATCTTGAAACTTATATTCTAATGGGGGAACATCAAAAAGTGGAATAGGTAAATGTATTTCAGGGAGAGTTAAGGTTTGTGAATAACCAAAAATGAGATATGATGAAGGATGACAAGGGAATGAGGGAAGGTACTCATTTAGCTAGAGTGGTCTAGGAAGATCTCTTTGAGGAAGTGACATGAAGCAAGGAGGGGCCAGCCCACTGAAAGTCCTGGCACAAAGCAGGCATTAGGAAACATTTTTGGAGTAAGTAAATGGGTGTGTGAAATGCTCCACATCACCATACAAACACTGTAAGATGATGATTACATCTTATTCCTATAATATAATGGATTGGGCATTAAATAAAATGAGGTTTCCCAGCTTCATGAGTTAGGCTATTATAAGTCCCAGCACGACATCCATAAAGCCAGTATAGGGTCTATACCGACCTGTGATTCAGGAAACATGTAATTGTACATCATTTAGGATTGCCTTTGACTGCAAATAACAGAAAATGATGACCAGTGGTTGAAATCACCAAACTATTTATAAAACACTTGACATTGGCATCCTTAACCTTTTTTTATACCATGGCAGTCTGATGAACTTCTTGGAAAAGATATTTTAATGCTAATATAAAATATATACAATTACAAAGGAAATCAGTTATGTTGAAATAGAGTCACTGATAAAATAACTTATAATATTGTAGATGTGACTTCTGTTAACTCATTACATAATAAATATAGTGGCAGGTCTAATAGCTACTAAAACTTGAAGTCATGATGAATGTAAAGGGCATTTCAAAATATGTGCTCCAACTATAATAGGGTATGAAAATACCTGTGATTTCTATTGGTGACCACGGTAGACAGAATAACAGCCCTCAAAGATGCCCACATCCTAACCCCCAAACCTGAAAATGTTTTCTTACATGGCTAAAGGAATTTTGTAGATGTGATTAAAAGAATTTTGAGATGGGGGAATTATCCTGGATTTAGGGGTGAACCCAATGTTATCACAGGGTCTTTATAAAGAAAAGAGGGAGATAGGAGTGAGTGTCAGGGCCAGAGAAAGATCTGTGATGGGAGAACCTGGAGCCAGAGCAATGTGAGATCATAGGCCAAAGAATATGGACAGCTTCTAGAAGATGGAAAAGACAAGCAGCTAGATTCTCCTCCAGAGCTTCCAGAAGAAGTCCAACCCTGTTGACTATTTTGGATTTTGCTCTCCAGAATTGTAAGATTTCTGTGTTTGTTTGTTTTTTGGTTCATTTTCTTTCTTTCTTTTTTTTCTCTTGAGATGGAGTCTCACTCTGTCACCTAGGCTGGAGTGTAGTGGCTCAATCTTGGGTCACTGCAACCTCCACCTCCCGGGTTCAAGCAATTCTCCTGACTCAGCCTCCTGAGTAGCTAGGACTACAGGTGCCCACCACTATGCCTAGCTACTTTTTGTATTTTTAGTAGAGACAGTGTTTCACCATGTTGGCCAGGCCGGTCTCGAACTCCTGACCTCAGGTGATTCACCTGCCTTGGCCTCCCAAAGTACTGGGATTACAGGTGTGAGCCACCTCATCTGACTGATTTCTGCTTGTTTGTTTTTTTTTCCCCCCACTAATTTTGTGGTAATTTGTTACAGTATCAATAGAAAAAACAATTCAGATTTTATACTGAAAGTGGGGTGCTGTCGTAACAAATTCCTAAAAATATAGAAATGGCTTTGGGATTGGAGGGTAGGCAGAGGCTGGTCAAATTTGGAGGAGCAGGATAGAAAAAGCTTAGCTTGCTTTGAAAAGACCATGAGTAGAAATATGGATGTTAATAGGGACTCAGGAGGAAATGAGGAACATGGTAGAGAAAAACTATATTGTCTTAGAGAGTACTTTAAATGATCATAAAGAGACTGTTGGTAAAAATGTGTGTGTTAAAGGCACTTCTGGTAAGTGTTCAGAAGGAACGGAGGAATACGTAATTGAAAACTGGAGGGAAGGAGGATTCTCACTGTGCAGTGACAGAAAACTTAGCTGAATTGCATCTTACATTTCTGTAGAAAACAGTATGTAAGTGATAAAACTGCATGTTTAGCTGAGGAGATTTCCTAGCCAAGCGTTGAAGGTGCAACCTGATTTCTTCTTGCAGCTTCTTGTAAAATGTGAAAGGAAATAAGCAGATGAAGGAAAGAACTGTTAAAAAAAATGAGAACTTATTGATTTGGGAAATTCTCAGCTTATTCAGATGCTAAAAGATGTTATTAAAAGATGCTAAAACTAGGAGATTTGCTGTCAGAACAACATGCTCTGAAGAGAAAGACAAGGGTGTGTTCAACCCTTTGCTAGGGCCTCAGGAGGATAAAAAGTCAGAGTATTCAGTCACACAGAGAGTTCTTAGAAAAGATTAAGTGTATGATTCTCAGCCATTGCAGAAGAAGCCAAAACTAAAGATGAAATTATCCAAGAAAGATCTGTGGAGGAGCCTCTTGTCTAATGAAATAAATTCCCATGGCATACACAAGAGACCCACAAGGTTCTTGAGAATTTTATATCAGCAGAAACACTGCCAGTTTGGACTGGCAATCCATGGATTAAATGAAAGATGGCTGTCAGGCTCCCAAAATTCGACAGGAAACAGACTGATACAAGTACTCAGTGCCAAACATCTGCTAGCCTTCAAGAAAAAAGAATGATTTATAGGGCAGAATCATAAGATCAGAGGGTAGAGCCATGAACAAATGGAATTATGCCCAGGCCTGGAAACCTAATGTTTTCCTAACTGGGTTTCAAAAATTGTCAAAATCGGTAATTCCTTTTTCTCTTTTATCTTCTCCCTTTTTGAACAGGAATGCCTATAATGATATCCTATGCTTGTTCCATCACAGTATTTTGGAAGGAGATAACTTGTTTTCTAGTTCCATAGGCCCAGAGATGGAGAGGAATTTTGCCTCAGGATGGATTATGCTCAGAGTCTCACCCCTACCTGATTTAGATGGAGAGATTTGAGACTTTTGAACTGATGAGATTTTTGAACTTTGAGTTGATGCTGTAATAGGTTGAAACACTTGATGATGTTGAGATGAGTTGAATGCATGTGGGATGGGGGTTAATCTTTGAGGCTGTAGGATGGATAAATACAGTGACGTCTACTAGCAGCGCTCCAGGTACTGCTAATGCTGCTGTCCATGGCTGCACACATTCTTCATCAAAGAAAATACTACATTTCACTTAGGAATTTGTGAAAATAATGATGTCATTTTTTCACCAACCAACCTCAGAAATCCCAATGTTAAGAATTCCTAACTAGGGGAAAGAAGTCCCTCGGTGGTGCCAGGATCTTTGTACCTCTCTGCTACTGCATCCTGGATGTGTGGGCAAGGTTTTCTCTCATACCATAAAATGGTTGCCACAACCCCCAACATCAAATTCTTTTTTTTTTTTTTTTGAGACGCATCTCACTCTGTCGCTAGGCTGGAGTGGAGTGGCATGATCTCGGCTCACTGCAACCTCCGCCTCCTGGGTTCAAGTGATTCTTCTGCCTCAGCCACCTGAGTAGCTGGGACTACAGGTGTGCGCCACCATGCCCAGCTAATTTTTGTATCTTTAGTAGAGACGGCCAGTATGTTGGCCAGGATGATCTCGATCTCCTGACCTTGTGATCCGCCCTCCTTGGCCTCACAAAGTGCTGGGATTACAGGTGTGAGCCAGCACGCCTGGCCCCCAAACATCACATTCTTATGTACCAGCTTCCCAAGCTGAAATAAAAGAAGGAAGGAGGAAATAGAATGCAAGGTCTTTTTCTGTAATGTGCTCTTACTTTTTGTCAGGGGTGAAATCTTCCCTGGAAGTCCCTAGCAAGGCTCTTTTGTCCCATTCACATGGTCACTCAGGCACATGACCACTGGCAAGCGGGAATTGAGGTACCATGATTAGCTTGGACCAGGGGTCAGCAAACTTTTCTGTGAAGGGCCAGAGAGTGAATATTTTAGGTTTTGTGGGCCATACTGTCTGTGTCACAACTATTTGACTCTGCCGTAATCATAGAAAAGCAGCTATCGCTAACATGTAACAAACAGGTGTGGGTAGGGCTGCCATTTAGCAAGTCTAAATGCAGAAGGCTCCAGTTATATTTAAATTCCAGATCAGGCCTGGCACAGTGGTTTATGCCTGTAATCCTGGCAATTTGGGAGGCCAAAGTGGGAGGATTACTTAAGCCTGAGAGGTTAGTAGGTGTGGTGGTGCACACCTATAGTCCCAGCTACTTGGGAGGCTGAGGTAGGAGGATCACTGGAGCCTGGAGATAGAGACTATGGTGAGCCATGATCGTGCCACTGCACTCCAGCATGGGCAACAGAGAGAGACCCTGTCTCAAACAAAACAAAACAAAACAAAACAAAAACCAAAAACCAATAACAAAAACTATTTTCCTCAAAAACAAATGATTTTTTAATGTATGTCCCATGTAATATTCAAGATATATTTAAGTATTCACTGTTTATCTGAAATTCAAATTTTCATCTTGTTGAAATCAAAATTTCATCTTGTCGTTTACATGGCAACTATAGGGGTGACTATCATGATGACCAACTCTTGGTTTGCTGGAGAGGTTCCCAATTTTAGCACCAAAAGTACTGAATTCAAGGGATCCTCTCAATTATCCAGCAAACTAGGACAATTCGTTACCATACCAATAAAACTTGTGAACAAAGAAATTTGAATTTCATGTAATTTTCATATTTGTTTCACAATGACTCATCTTTTGATTTTTTTCAACCATTTCAAAACAGTAGTCTTCCCTTATCCATGAGCGGTTATGTTCTAAGACCCCCATGGGATGCCTGAAACTGCAGATAGTACAGAACTCTGTATCTACTATGATTTTGGGATCTAATAACCAAGATGGCTACTAAGTGACTAACGGGCAGGTGGCATAGAAGGCGCGGATACACTGGACAATGGTATGATTCACGTCCCAGGAGGGATGGAGTGGGACGGTGCAAGATTTCATCATGAGATTCTGAATGGCATGCAATTAAAAATTATGAATTGTTTACTTCTGAAAATTTTCATTTAATGTTTTTGGACTGTGATTGGCCACAGAGAGTGGCCACAGAGAGTGAAACCACAGAGAGTGAAATTGCAAATAAGTAGGGACAATTGTCTTGAGAAAAACATTTTTAGCTCTCAGGCTGTACAGAAAACAGGCAGTGGGTCAAATTTGGCCCTTAGACAGTTGTTTGCTGACCCCTGGCTTAAACCATCCATGATTCATCCCCTGAGGATGGGCATATTGTTACTCAAACAAAATTAGCATTCTGTTAACTAGAAAGACAGGGAATGACTGTCGGGAGGCAACTGAGGGTGCCTGCCAAAGATTGGACATCTCCGCCTCTGAATACCTTGTGTGTTTAATTCTGTGAGGCTGCCGCGGGCCTGGATTACTCAATCTTTACCTTGCAGGCATCTCTGCTGCCTCTCAAGCTTGTGTTTCCTTTAAAAGCTTTTCAAACAAATTAGGGGTGTTCTAGGCCTGGAGAAAAACATCTGCCTCTTTTCTTCTCCTGAGTAGACTGTGATCTTCAGCAATTCTGTTCTTCTCTCTGGGTCACAGTTGTCTGAGAGCCCCTGGCTCAGTGTGACCAAGAAAAGAGCTCTTTGGTCTTTAAGGGCGCTGGGGTTTCATGGTTCAACTCATACACATTTATGAAGGCGACCTAATTTGAATTGCAGGAGGACTCTGTAATAGGACATTATTTTCTTTTTTCTAGACAAGGACATTGAACTCCAGCAGGTTCTCCTTCCTCCTGCGTCCCCACTGCTCCTCTTCATGTCTGATCTCCACCCTGGAAGACCAAAAGGAAGGAAAGTCACATATTCCAAAATAGTGTAGGTCTTATTGTCCCTGGGCATAAATTATCAACACACATAACTTCAGATGGTGCCTGTTTATTCGTGGTTCTAACCCAATTAGGACAAATTATCATTTCTTTGGTTCGATGTGTCTCCCGGCATCCTTAAATAGTCAGCAAAAACCACATGGAGTTTGTATTGTTTCAGCTTCTCCATCACCGACTTTTATGATCCAGTTTAGAAACTGGTTGTAAAAACTGGCTTTAGACCCCCACTTGGCAATGCCAGACAATTTACTTCTTTCCTGTCCAAAATTTAGAAGAATTCTCCCCTAGGCTGCCTAAAGAGGGAAGGAGAGTGAGTGAGATGCTAAATTTCTTGGCTCTTAAAAGGCCTTTCTCTTCTAAATCAGTGTGTAGTGTTTCCACTGGTAGCAAGAGGAGGGAGATAAATGAATAGAAAGAAAACATACAGCAGCCCTCACCAACTAATCTTTCTGTCTTTTTGGTTTTTAAGTGAGCAGTCCTACATGCACGGAGTCAAAATCCTGAGAAGAAAGCTCTTGTCTCTAGCCCATGAGGAGAATCAGTTAGTGAAACGAATGGTCACACTGAGCAAAGTTGGGCATTTATCATTTATCTTGCTTTCTGGAACCTCACGTTCCCTCCAGCTGCAGGTGGGCTTTGAGGAGGCACCAGCGGCGGGGGCACCGTGGCACTTCCCCTGCCTCCCGGCGTACGGCTGCCCAAATCTCTCATGTCCAACAATCTCGTTGCCTTTTTCTTCCCCCACTGGCTCATGGTCGGGGGAGCAGTCTGGATGAATACAAGGAACACGCTGGCGTCCACGCTACTTAAAGTTTCTGAGCATTTGGGGCCACTGAGTTCATCCTGCCGACCCATCGTTCCTTCCCAGGGAGTACTTCAAGGGAAACAAAAGGAGTCCTGGAGGTGTCAAGCTGCTACTTGTTCTCTCCCCAAAGAGAACCTTCTCCACCAACAATTACCACATCATCATAAACACTCGGGAGAGACATGATGTAAAAATGAAATTACTGAAGACATTTTTGGACTAACACTCGGCTTTATATAAACTCACAGACAATCCTATAAGGCACTCAAGCAGATTATGGGTTTGAGCAAAGCTGGAAAATTGCTGCCATTATATTGTTATTATTAACACCTTGTAATTAGCCCTAAGGAATCCCAAAGTTCTCTTTCTTGATTTGGCTTTAATGAAGGAAAATTGCTACCTTTGCAAGTTGGATGGCGCCCGTCCTGATTAACCTTAAGTATACAGGACTATTATTTTGAAAATGTTTGCTGTCATGTGAATATTAGGGTTACATACGACTGGGAAGGAGGTGGGGGCGGGGAGGGCGGAGAGGAGAAGGCCTTCGCTACTCTTCTTTTTTTTTTCCCCAAAGGAGGATGAATCATGGGCTTACTTCAGCTGCGGTCACTGCTTGAAAGATCAAGAATGAAAGTCCCATGAAGGCCATGACCACAATGCCTTTACCAGGCTCTATGGGCAACACTGTTGGCTGCCAGTTTCTCTACCTGTTGACTGCACAGGCTGGAGGAGTAATTGTATGGGGTGGTTTTATCATTATTTTGAGAGTGACCCGTGGAGATGAGATCACACAGGAGTTAGCACCTAGTGCAATAAAGCACATTTTATTTGCATGTCCCAGAACTCTCCAGAGGGCCCTCTGCAGCCTTCACAGGCACCGTGTCTCCAATGAAACGCCGCCAACATTCATAAAAGATCCTTCTACCTATCCTTGAACTCCCCTCCCACCGGCCGTGCACTATTTTCATTACCTTCTCTGGGAAAACCATACATTAAAGAGAATTCGTTTGATCTTATCTATAATTAATTTGTATTTTGATAATATAGAGGAGGAATTTTTACATGTGATGACTTAGCTGCTCATTATTTTTCTCTTTTGAACTCCTGTGACCGCTTAATAACTCAAGCCAATGCATGGCAGATTAGGACATTTTCCCCACCCACCTTTCAGGAAGGGGAAGGTGTTGCCTCTCACACAGAGACAAATTGCTTTAAATAATGACTTTGTGCAAAATTAGTCATACATAATTGAAAAATTCTATAGATGAATACTGAAGTAACTTGAGATGATCAGTTTACACAGTGCTTGGAGCTTGTCTTCCTGATGGAAGCTGTTCAAACTCACCCAGGACCTTGGCAGTTGGTCAATCGGTTTTTTAAATTTGTTTTTAGTCTTTTCCCCCTGTCTCCCATTTCTTCACGAGAAGGTGAAAAAGCTTATTTACAGGGAGGGATGGTACAAGAGTACTCATGTAGAAACTTAGTAACAACAGCAAAAATAATACCCTTAAGACAGCTGACACCTCCCCACTGTGGGAAGAAGGGATGGCGCTCCGGAGCTGGACACTTGAGACATTTCATTACTCTCATCGCCCTCAAAGTTCACTGCGTACCAAAGGCAAACCTTTCTTGTGTTACTAGGAGCCAAAGTCTGAAAACCTCCTGAAAATCTGACATTTTGTACACCTTCCCAAGTGGCCATTCTCAATGTGGCCTCTGGGTGTGTGTGTGTGTGTGTGTGTGTGTGTGTTTAAGAGTTGACTCCTACCCAGCAGGCTGAGCCTATACTATCTAGCACCGCAGACAGACCAGGGTCGACTCTCACCCTTGCCTCTGACTAGCTGGGGCAACTTTGGGCAAATCTCTTAAATTGCCCAGCTGGCAGGGTTTCTGTGCATCTAACTGGGGTTCAAGGAAGATTAAAAATTGAATAATGTGACCGGGCGTGGTGGCTTATGCCGATAATCCCAGCACTTTGGGATGCGAAGGCGGGGGGATCACCTGAGGTCAGGAGTTCGAGACCAGCCTGACCAACATGGTGAAACCCCAACTTTACTAAAAATACAGAAAAAAAAAAAATTAGCCGGGCATGGTGGCGCATGTTTGTTATACCAGCTACTCAGGAGGCTGAGGCAGGAAAATCACTAGAACCCAGTAAGCGGAGGTAGCGGAGGTTGCAGTGAGCTGAGATCGTGCCATTGGACTCCAGCCTGGGCAACAGAAGCAGAACTCCATCTCAAAAAAAAAAGAAAAAGAAAAAAAGAATAATGCAAATCAATGGCTGTCACGGTGTAGGTGCTTCCTACATTTCAGCTCCTTCCCTGCCACCTGTTGGTGTAATGGGCTGCACTGAAGTCTGAGCAAAGCCTTTGTTCTTGCCACTCCTTGGTGCTGGTCTGCAGAGAAGCATTTAATCTCCCTGTCTCAGTTTCTCTCCTGTATAATGGGATAATAAGACATGACAGCTGCCCATCGCTCAGGATAAGAAGAGGATTAATGAGTTAATGTTTATAAAGGGCTTTGAGATCTCCCTCTGAAAGTCTCTTCAGATGTATTTTATTGGCATATTAAGACTTCCATCATCTATGGGAAAAAAGTCCAAATAGGAAAACATAATCATAATTCAAAGGAGCTAATGAGGATATTACAAGTGTAAATTCACCCCCTCGATTGCTTGTTTATGAAGTCGTTTCAGATGGCAAGGAGCACGCCTGTGCTGGTCCTGAGCTTGCCTTGAACTCCATTCAACTGTCATTACGTTCTCCAGGAGCGTGGCTGTCTCTGGTGGTGTTTAGAAGCCCATGGGCCCATGAAGGAGGAAAATAAAACAGAACTGCCCCACCTGGTGTAAATTTGCTGAGGGAAGGGATGACTCCGTTTATATCTTCCGAGTGTTGTCTGACACAGACTTGCTTAATCCTCCATCCTGAAGTATGAGAAAAGTTACGCATTGCTTACCTTAGTCAGCAATTTGCCTCTTCTGGACTGGCAGTTAGGGGCTACAAGTCACTGGTCAGTAGGAAATAATAGAATAGATCTAGTCTGAGTGGACTTTTAACACGTTTGTAACATAGTGTTTATTATCATCCCCCTAGGGAGGCACTTTTAGAGGATTTTTTTCCCCTGATCTTCAATCTTCCTCACCTTATGAAATTTTCATATCATAGATATATTGTCTGTTTTATGTACTGTGTGTATATATGTGCTTTATACATGAAAAGAGTAAGATTTTTTTTTTACCCTCCGTAAACCAATATTCACTCCCTGTGGGGAGATATCCAACCCTTTGAGCAGGCATGCTTTAGCATGAAGGGGATGACAAACATCTCATTGTTAACAAGAGCCCCAGTCCCGACTTTGCTTCCACTTTGTTCTCATGCCCGTCTCTTAAAATAAGCATAATTTATAATAGGGAAAACTTGGAAAGAATCTCAACATTCAAAATCGGGGACTGGTTAAATAAATTATGGTGTATTCATGAAATGGAACACTCTGCTGCCAATGCATGTGATATTTACACACCTATTGGTTTACACAGGGAGCTCAGAGGACAATTATTAAGAGAAAACAGCAGGTTATCAAGTGGTATATATATTAGTCAGAGACATTTAGAATTAGGCCTAGAGTTGTACCTGCCATATTATTGCTGGGTTGCTGAATTTGAAGGGCTTCTTCCTCCTTTCCCCTCCTTCCCTTCTTTCCCTCTCTTTCTCCCTCCCCCCCGCTTCATTCCTTCCTTCCTTCCCTCCCTCCCTCCCTTCCTTCCATCCTTCTTTCCTTCCTTCTCTCTCTCTATTTCTCTTTCTTTTAATTGACCTATATTTTCTAGTTTTTCTATACAGAACATGTAAAATTGCATATTTTAAATGGGGAAATTAAAAGACATGGAAACAGCCCCCACAACATAGATTTCTCAGAGACAGTCTTCTGGTGGTCCAGGCCATCCATCTGGTGAGGACTGAGTAGCCTCTTAGGTACTCCCTGGAGGATGATAACCACCTGCCCATTCTCCCAGTTGTTAAATCATCAGAATCCTCCTTGAAGCAGCAGCTCAGGATCCCCTGACTCCACCGCTTGGTCTAAGAAGATGATCTTCAGCCACTTGTTCAGGCTCTGTGAAAAGTCTGACTAAGGCAGGGGCAATGAATGTGGAGAAGCATGGGCCGCAGCGTCTGGGTCCTTCGTCAGGACTTTCAAGGATCTCTGCTTAGACCCACTGAGGACTGGAAGGCTCAGAACTGAGCACAGCTCAGCCTAGTCCCTTGAAGAATAGTGTCCACTGAAGCCTTCTTTATCATTGCTTCCTCATACCGGGTTCAGCTGTTACACAAGTTGATGTCAAATTACTGTTGACTCTGGTTCTTCACTGCATTTGTTTAGCACTGAGGACAGCATCAGATGCACAATAAACTTGAATGCTTTCCAAATAAACGAATACATTATTGGGCCTTGAGTTGATCCCTATCTCTGTAGAAGGTTCAACAGGGCCTAGCCCCAGTGCCTGCCGCAGAGTTAGCTCTAAAGAAAGATAAAGCAATTTCTTGGAGAAGTTAACACGTAAAAGTTTCCCTTAAAGAGATGTTATTCTTCCTACCATCAGGGATTAAGAATTCTAGAACTCATTCCATTTCCCTTCTTGGCTTTGATTTCTTTCTACTTGGGCTTTTGTACTTGCTGTAGATTGTACCCAGAAGCTAAGTCCCCCAAAATTATTTTCTGCTCTAACTCACCCCTGCCTCCAATGTCATTTTCCCAGTGCCCTCCTGATGCTCTCCATTAGGTCAGGTTCCCTGTTTGCTATTCTCAGAACTCACTATACTTCCCTCTTTCTCCCTTAATCCTTATCAAAGTTGTAATTATATAGCTATATGTGCAATTATCTAATGATATTAATAACCAGCACTTAATGAGTACTTACCAGACTCCCATCACTGTGCTAAATGCTTTAATTCTGAGGTCATCATCATTTAATCATCATGACAATATGATAAAATTCTATTATTATTGTCATTTTACAGAAGAGGACATGGAGGCCCAGTTAGCCTAAAGTTGCCTAACCAGTTAGTTGTAGAGTCAAGATTAGTGTCCAAGCCGCTTGCCCCCAAAACCCTACACAGGGAGTTTCTGTAACAGGGGCCTGCACCGTGTGTCCAATGGGGGCAAATCTAGACATTAAGAGGTTAGGAAATTCCACATGAATACAGAGGTGTCCAGTTTATCTTGAAAAATCAAAAAAAGTGGTAACACTGGGTCCCGTTCTTTCATGCCGACAATTGCTATATGACTGCTTCCCTATTTGATGGAACAAGCTCCCTCCAGCTTGCTGGCTCCTATCTGGCCCTCTTCTGCTACAGGCACTGGAGTTTGCAGTCCTGGCACACGCTGTGTTGCTTCCGTCATTTCATTAATATTTATTCTCCCTGGGCTAGAATCCAAGCCATGCTGAAGGAGTTCACAGTTTAGTGGGGGAGGCAGATCTTTAAAGTCAATTACAGGGCAGTGAGATAAATTCAATAATACCAGTGGTATGACTGGGCTGTGGAAGTCCATAGTTCAACCTGGGCGCATGGTGGGTTTGGGGAACAATGTCAGACTTCTCAGATTAGGGCTTCTTGAGGAGTAGAATCTTGAGAGTTAGGGAAGAGTTTTCTGGAGAATTAAGGGACAACTCCCTTGGCAGACAAAATAGCACATGCAGAGACATGGAGATAATATACATAGGAAGCCTTAGAACTTCCAGTAGTGTAGTGTGGCTGAGGCCAGGGAAAGGGATAGAGGACTGACAAGGAGCATGCAGGCAGGGGCAGAGTCAGATGACAAAGGACCTTGTGTGCTAGGGTTGTGTCTTGGTCCATTTGTGCAGCTATAACAAAATAGTGTAGACTGGGTCCCTTATAGATAATATAAATTTATTCCCCACAATTCTGAAGGCTGGGAAGTCTAAGATCAAGGCGTCAGCATTTGGTGTCTGGTGAGGACCTTCTTGCTCTGTCCTCACATGGCAGAAGGCAGAAGGGCAAAAAGGGCCTAAGTTGTTTCCTCATAGCCCTTTTGTTAGGCACTAATCTATTCATGATGGCAGAGCCTTCATGACTTAATCACTTCCCCAAGGCCCCACCTCTAATATCACCACAATGGTGATTAAGTTTCAACACATAAATCTTAGGAAACATTCACACCATTGCAGATCATCATTAGGATGTTCACAGGTATTCGATTCTTTTCCTCCTTCCAGGCTCATGGTAAGATTGTTCTTCTCGGCCGGGCGCGGTGGCTCACGCCTGTAATCCCAGCACTTTGGGAGGCCGAGGTGGGAGGATCACGAGGTCAGGAGATCGAGACCATCCTGGTCAACACGGTGAAACCCCGTCTCTACTAAAAATACAAAAAATTAGCCGGGCGCGGTGGTGGGCGCCTGTAGTCCCAGCTACTCCGGAGGCTGAGGCAGGAGAATGGCGTGAACCCGGGAGGCGGAGCTTGCAGTGAGCCCAGATTGCGCCACTGCAC
Source organism: Macaca thibetana thibetana (assembly GCF_024542745.1). NCBI lineage: Eukaryota > Metazoa > Chordata > Mammalia > Primates > Cercopithecidae > Macaca > Macaca thibetana. The sequence continues at coordinate 7,064,113 of NC_065583.1, forward strand.
TACAGCCCGGGAGACAGACGGAGACTCCGTCTCAGAAAAAAAAAAAAAAAAAAAAAAAAAAAAGATTGTTCTTCTCTGCCCCCTTCCACATTGAAGGGTTCATGTGACTCTCCTGGCTGACGAAATGTGAGTGTGAGAGACACATGTTGCTCCTGAGTGACAGCAACTCAGTGCATTCTGCTCTCCCGCCTTGTGCGATTTTGGCACATGTAGAGATGGGGATTTTTGTCTGCCTGAGCCCCTGAATGACTCTGATGAGAAGAGACTGTCCATCAACCTACAGTGGCCAAGTAGTATGTGCAAGAGTGAACATGCTATATTCACTGAGGTTTGGAAGATGTTTGTTATCACAGCATAGCAGGGCCCTTCCTGATGGATCCATCTGCCAATTGAAAGAACTTAGAATTTACTTTGCAGTCCAAGAGATCAAAATGTCAAATTTCCTAAAGGGACCATGTAGGTAACACAAATGCCTAAGGAGGCAGCGTAGGATGTTATGAGCACAAGAGCAGTGCTCTAGTCATTCAGTGTCTCCAGGTATGTCAGGCTTTCTTGTCCTCCAAAATATCACATTCTTTTCTATCTCCCCACCTTTGCTCATGCCGCTGCCTGTCCCTCTGACTCCACCTGGAAAATTCCATGCCTTCTTTTCTTCTTTTTCTTTAACCAGAACTTAAAGTTCTTCTTATTTTTTATTTATTTATTTATTTATTTATTTATTTATTATATATTTTTTTGTGTGTGTAAGTGGTGAGAAGAAAGGGTCTCCTTCTGTTGCCAGGGCTGGAGAGCAGTGGTGGGAACATGGCTTACTGCAGTCTTCACCTTCTGGGCTCAAGTAATCCTCCTGCTTCAGCCTCCTGAGTAGCTGGGACTACAGGTGGGTGCCACCACGTTCAACTCATTTTTGTAGTTTTTGTAGAGATGGGGTCTCACTTTGTTGCCCAGGCTGGTCTTGAACTCCTGGGCTCAAGCAGTCCTCTAGCCTTGACCTTCCAAAGTGCTGAGATTACAGGCACGTGCCACCACACCCAGACTATTTTTTTCATTTTTAAATTTTGTGAGTACATAGTTGGTAAATATACTTATGGGGTGCATGAGATGTTTTGACACACAAAATAATCACATCATGGAGAATGGGGTTTACATCTGCTCCAGCATTTGTTCTTTGTGTTACAAACAATCCAATTACACTCTTTCAGTTATTTTTAAATGTACTGTTATTATTGACTGTAGTCACTTTGTTGTGCTATCAAATACTAGGTCTTATTAATTCTTTCTACTTTTTTTGGACCCACTAACCATCCCTAACTCCCTATAACCCCCTACTACTGTTCCTAGCCTCTGGTAACCATACTTCTACTCTCTATGTCCATGAGTTCAATTGTTTTGATTTTTAGATTCCACAAATAAGTGAGAACATGCAATGCTTGTCTTTCTGTGCCTAGCTTATTTCACTTAACACAATGGTGTCCAGTTTCATCCATGTTGTTGCAAATGACAGGATCTTATTCTTTTTATGGCTGAATAATACTCCACTGTGTATAAGTAGCACATTTTCTTTATCTGTTCATCTGTTGATGTCTGTCTGTTTGGACAGACAAAATTTGCTTCCAAATTTTGGCTATTGTGAACAGTGCTGCAACAAACATGTGAGTGCAGATATCTTGTCCATATACTGATTTCCTTTCTTTTGGGTATATACCCAGCTGTGGAATTGCTAGATCGTATGGGAGCTCTATTTTTAGATTTTTGAGAAACCTCCAAACTGTTCTCCATACTGGTTGTACTAATTTATATTCTCACCAACAGCGTACAAGGGTTTCCTTTTCTCCACATCCTCACCAGCATTGGTTATTGCCTGTCTTTTTGATATAAGCCATCTTAACTGGGGTGAGATATCTCATAGTAGTTTTGATTTGCAATTCTCTGATGATCAGTGATGTTGAGCACCTTTTCATATGCCTGTTTGCCATTTGTATGTCTTCTTTTGGGAAAAGTCTATTTAAGTCTTTTTTTTTTTTTTGAGACGGAGTGTTGCTCTGTCACCCAGGCTGGAGTGCAGTGGCGCAATCTCAGCTCACTGCAAGCTCTGCCTCCTGGGTTCATGCCATTCTCCTGCCTCAGCCTCCCGAGCAGCTGGGACTACAGGCGCCACCACCACACCTGGCTAAGTTTTTGTATTTTTAGTAGAGATGGGGTTTCACCGTGTTAGCCAAGATGGTCTCGATCTCCTGACCTCATGATCCGCCCGTTTCGGCCTCCCAGAGTGCTGGGATTACAGGCGTGAGCCACCGCGCCAGGCCTATTTAAGTCTTTTGCTCACTTTTTATCAGATTATTAGCTTTGTTGCCATAGAGTTGTTTGAGCTCCTTATGTATTCTGGTTATTACTCCCTTGTCAGATGGATAGCTTGCAAATATTTTCTCCCATTCTGTGGGTTGTCTCTTCACTTTGTTGATTGTTTCCTTTGCTGTGCAGAAGTTTTTTAACTTGATGTGATCCCATTTGTTCATTTTTGCTTTGGTTGCCTTTGCTTGTGGGGTATTGATCAATGAATTTTTGCCCAGACCAATGTCCTGGAGAGTTTCTCCAGTGTTTTCTTGTAGTAGTTTCATAGTTTGAGGTCTTAGATTTAAGTCTTTAATCCATGTTGATTTGATTTTTGTATATGTTGAGAGACGGGGCTAGTCCATGCCTTTTTTTTGGATGCAACTTAAATTTCAGCCTCAGATATAAATAATCCCCCAAATGTACACCCACTGCCACCAAGCACCAAGACGTTTTGTTATCATGGCTACCACAACTGTCAAGAGGGACGGCAGGCTGAAATGCCTCCCGGGCTTAGTAGGTAGGAAGAGAGTTGGGTGGGAGGGTGAATGCAGCTGTAATTGGAGAGCACAGCTCCCAACTTCACCAAGTAGACACATGGCTCCACTCCAGTAATGGCAGCCACGTGGGAATACAGGCCCTGTCTTATTCCATCTTTCGACTTTTTACAAGAATTGGGAAGTACGCAATTGCCTGGGAAATCTCCAGATCTGAAAGTGTTGGAAACTATTTTAGATTTCAAAGAGATGTGAAAACCTAATGTACGTTTTCCCCAATCTGGCCCTCAGGTAATTAGTGAGTCTACTTGGTTGTGGGGGTGGGGGACTATGAATACATTTGTGAGCAGAGGTAGGGCTGGCCCAGATCAGAGTAGAGGAGACCCTTCAGAGATCTCTCCAGGGAGAGCAGTGAGGAATGAAAGGAGGAGTTGGACACTGTAGGTAGTTGGGCACCATCAGGACTTGGTACCTGCATGAGGGCAGGGAGTCCAGTCACAGGCAGTTGACAGGTTCTGAGGGTGATGAAAATATCAGCTTTAGGCAGTGGTAGACGTCTAGGTGTTTCCTGAGGCCGCCTCTAACTCTGCATTTTGGTCAGTGCTTAAGCCTCTTTTGCAGGGCAGGCACCGGGCTAGAATTGGAGGGCACAAGGTGGTTAACATAAGGGCTCTGCCTTCAGGAGCTTTTGACATAACTAGTTATCAGGTATAGTTAGGTTAAGCTGCAGATACCAGAAAACCCAAAATAACAGTAGCTTAAACAAGATGGAGGTTTGTTTTTCTTGCATAAGGGGAGTCTGGAGGCAGACAAGAAGGCAGTCCAGACTGCTTGGACAACTCCAGGGCTCTCGGGGACCCAGACCCTGGTTCTCTTGCTTCTTTGCTGTCCTCATGATGCAGCTTCCACTTCATGGTCCATGATGGCTTCTAGAGACACTGCCATCACATCTGCATTCCAGACAGTGGGAAAGAAAATTCTAGAGACACTGCCAACACATCTGCATCCCAGACAGTGGGAAAGAAAATTCTGCATGCCGTCACATCTGCATCCCAGACAGTGGGAAAGAAAATTCTAGAGACACTGCCGTCACATCTGCATCCCAGACAGTGGGAAAGAAAATTCTAGAGACACTGCCGTCACATCTGCATCCCAGACAGTGGGAAAGAAAATTCTAGAGACACTGCCATCACATCTGCATCCCAGACAGTGGGAAAGAAAATTCTAGAGACACTGCCATCACATCTGCATCCCAGACAGTGGGAAAGAAAATTCTAGAGATACTGCCATCACATCTGCATCCCAGACAGTGGGAAAGAAAATTCTAGAGATACTGCCATCACATCTGCATTCCAGACAGTAGGAAAGAAAATTCTAGAGACACTGCCATCACATCTGCATTCCAGACAGTGGGAAAGAAAAAGGAGAAAGGGAAGAGTGCCTCTGTTTTTCTGCCATTAGCCCTAACTTAGCCACCTGATCACACTCAACTGCCACGAAAGCTGAGAAATATCTTTATTCCACGTGCCCAGCTACAATCAGAGGTTCTGGCACCAAAGAGGAAGAGGAGAGAAAGTATTTCAAGGGCTGAGTGTGGTGGCTCACGCCTTTTATCACAGCACTTTGGGAGGCCAAGGTGGGTGGATTGCTTGAGGTCAGGGGTTCGAGACCAGCCTGGCCAACATTGTGAAACCCTCTCTCTACTAAAAAGACAAAAATTAGCCAGCCATGGTGGTGGGCACCTGTAATCTCAGCTACCGGGGGAGGCTGAGGCACGAGAAGTGCTTGAACCCAGGAGGTGGAGGTTGCAATGAGCCAAGATCGAGCCACTGCACTCTAGCCTGGGAGACAGAGTGACACTCTGTCAAAAAAAAAAAAAAAAAGAAAAAAAGAAAAGAAAATACTTCAGGGCAGCTAGCAGCGTTGGCCACAGATAGGGGCAGAATGTAGTCCTGTTGGCTGAGGGCATTTGGGAAGACTGAGTGTCCCTCATAGCCCCAGGTTCCTTATTCCAAATGAGAGGCTAAATTATAGATGTGTATTCCAGCACGTAGAGCAGGTAACGTCTTCATCACAATGAACTCAATGAAAGGTGGAGCGGAGTGTGTATGATATCCCGGAAGCTCTGGCTGCAGAAGTCAGTCTCAGCAGTGGGCCACTGGGAAACAGCATGCAGAGAAGATGACATAAAAGCACAGGCACTAGCTGGGCGTGGTGGCTCACGCCTGTAATCCCAGCACTTTGGGAGGTTGAGGTGGGCGGATCACGACGTCAAGAGTTCGAGTCCATCTTGGCCAACATAGTGAAACCTCGTCTCTACTAAGAATTACAAAAATTAGCTGGGCATGGTGGCAAGCACATGTAGTTCTAGCTATTCGGGAGACTGAGGCAGGAGATTCGCTTGAACCCGGGAGATGGAGGTTGCAGTGAGCCGAGATTGCGCCACTGCACTCCACCCTGGCAAAACAGCAAGACTCCGTTTCAAAAAAAAAAAAAAAAAAAAAAAAAGACACACACACACACACACTCTCCCCATCAGCCTGACAAGTCAGTGGGGGTCAGATGGACCACTTGTGGCTTTATGCCACCAACTTGCCATGTGACCTTGGTCAAGTCACTTTACCTCTCAGAGACTCACTTTCCTCATCCATAAAATAAAGCAAAGCACAACCCCATTGCCAGCTATGGTGTCAAATAAATGAGAAAACACATGAAAAGCAGGTAGCACAACTCACAGGGGCTGGCACTGGCAGAATTGTTGGTTTTCTTCTTTCTCTTCACATTAGTTTAACAAAAACGTAATAGCCTATGGGTTTTCCAGGGAAGATGAAGCTTCGGTTGTGGCCTAGGTACTGGAATTGATCAACGATGTGACTGGGAACCCAGACAACATAGGGCCGGTTAGTTTCATTACAGGAGCATACGCTCGACAGGTTTGGCAATAAGAGTTATTCATTTCAACTGATATTTATTGTCCAGGGCTGGGCTATGTCTGAGAAACACTCAGCAGAGGCACCACGAAATAGCTGGCTAAATTTGGAGCTGGAAAACTGATCACATAGCTATCATCATTTCTGCACGGAAAGACATGTACGTCATTTGTTACCAAAGGGAGAAACCCTACAAATGTTATTAAGAAAAGCGAAACCACTGGCCTCCTTATGTTCTTAGCAGTCTCTTACTTACAGCGGCCTGCAGAAAAGGTTAGGTGAGGAGCCCGGGAGGCATACCCTCACTTTTAGGTCTTGCTCCCAGATTTTGCCCATAAAGCCAAAGGTTTGCATGGGCCAGCTAGGGAACTGTGAATTTTATCTGGAGCTAAGTTACGGATGTGTTTACAATTGGGAGGGGTGGCCTTGGTAGAGGCCCTGCTCTGTAATCTGCTCCATGGATGTATGTATTTATATTTTCAGGAATACCAAACTGTCTTGATTACTGTAGCTTTATAATATGTCTTAAAAGCATCTGGGTCATAATGAGTCAATTAGAGGGAGGCAGCCTGGGTGCCTCCCAGGGGAAGGAGCTGGGTGACTGTCACCTTGTCATTAACTTGTAAAACTTCTATAAGGGAGACTGTTGAGACTCCTAGGTCAGAGTGAGAGGTGAAGCCAGCTGGACTTCTGGGTCTGGTGGGGACTTGAAGAACTTTTCTGCCTTACAAGGGGTTTGTATAATGCACCAATCAGCACTCTGTAAAAACGCACCAATCAGCGCTCTGTGGCTAGCTAGAGGTTTGTAAAATGGACCAATCAGCACTCTGTAAAATGGACCAATCAGCAAGACATGGGTGGGGACAAACAAGGGAATAAAAGCTGGCCACCCCAGCCACACAGGCAGCCCCCTCGAGCACCGTTCCACGTTGTGGAAGTTTTCTTCTTTTGCTCTTCGTGATAGATCTTGCTGCTGCTCACTCTTTGGGTCCATGCCATCCATTTTTAAGAGCTGTAACACTCACCATGAAGGTCCATGGCTCCATTCTTGAAGTCAGCGAGACCACGGACCCACCGAAAGGAACAACTTCTGGACACAAGAGGGTCTGCTCTGGTAACCCAAAGAGTTCCTGAGTCCTTGGAGCTCTTTCCTTTGGACCACACAGACAAGCTCTTCTAAGGGCTGCCCCTTTTTTCTGCAGAACAAAGAGACTATTCTCTCAGAAAGACAGCCAACTCGGAGGAAGGGCTACCTTTTTTTTTTTTTTTTTTTTGAGACGGAGTCTCGCTCTGCCGCCCAGGCTGGAGTGCAGTGGCCGGGTCTCAGCTCACTGCAAGCTCCGCCTCCCGGGTTCACGCCATTCTCCTGCCTCAGCCTCCCGAGTAGCTGGGACTACAGGCGCCCCCCACCTCGCCCGGCTAGTTTTTTGTATTTTTTTTAGTAGAGACGGGGTTTCACCATGTTAGCCAGGATGGTCTCGATCTCCTGACCTCGTGATCCGCCCGCCTCAGCCGGCTACCTTTTAAACATCTCCAAAAGCAGAGCCTGCATTTCTGTTTCCTCTCCTTCCTTGGAACATCACTCATTCTCCCTGATCTGGCTCTCAGTGAGAGGCTGCACCGTCCACTGCACTGTACAAGATTTATCAGCCCCTCCCGGCAGTCAGCCTCCACACTGCAGCCTGCGGCTCCGCTCTGTGCACTTGCTTCTGTCTGGAAACCTCTTCTACTTTCTTCTGTAGATCCTGGGCACTCCTCTGGGCCTTTCCCTTGCCTTGGGCTGTTGGGGGCCTCCTGACCAGTGACCAGCCTCCCTCCCTCTCGCCTCAGCCACAAGGTCAGTCAACATTTCTGCTATGTGGACCCTTCTCAAAAGAACTTCTGAAAACTGTCCTACCTTGTTGCCCTCCCTTTTTTTTTTTGAGACAGAGTCCCCCTCTGTCTCCCAGGCTGGAGTGTAGTGGTGCCCTTCATGTTTGGAAGAACCTGGGTCCTTCCTTCAGCCCTTTGATCTCACTTTCCCTCTCTCTCTTTCTTTTTTTTTTTTTGAGATGGAGTGTCCCTCATGTTGCGCAGGCTGGAGTTCAGTGGCACGGTCTCGGTTCACGTAACCTCCATTTCCCAGATTCAAGCGATTGTCCTACCTCAGCCTCCCGAGTAGCTGGGATTACAGGCGTAAGCCACAACGCCTGGCTAATTTTTGTATTTTTGGTAGGCATGGGGTTTCACCACGTTGGCCAGGATGGTCTCGAACTCCTGACCTCAAGTGATACACCCTCCTCGGCCTCCCAAAGTGCTAGGATTACAGGCATGAGCCACCGCGCCCGGCCTGCCCTTTGTTTTTATTGAAACTATTTTTTAAGGCCATCAGTTTCTCTCTTTTGGTTTCTATATTTATATATAAAAACTTCAAAATCCCAGCTGTGAATAGGGTCAAGAGTTATTCCTTTCAATTCCTTTTCTGCAACTATCATACCTTTTTATGTATTCTTATGACCTATTTATCTCTGCCTATATTTACCTAGATTCATACAGTTTGGGGTTTCTTTAGAAACACAAATGGAGGGGTCGGGCATGGTGGCTCACACCTGTAATCCTAGCATATTGGGAGGCTGAGGCAGGTGGATCACCTGGGGCCAGGAGTTCAAGACCAGCCTGGCCAACATGTTGAAACCCCATCTCTTATACTAAAAATACAAAAATTAGTAGGCCGAGATTGTGCCACTGCACTCCAGCCTGGGTGACAGAGTGAGACTTTGTCTCAAAAAAAAAAAAAAAAAAAGGAATATAAATCGAATCATACTATGCATTTTTGTTCAATAGCTTACTGTTTTCCCCAAGCAACATCCCCCTCATGTCAGTATACAGGGTTCCTTTGCATTTTTACATTTTTTTAAAAAAGAATTAATATCCTATAGTTTGGCACTTATTGAACCAGTACGTGCTGAAGGATATTCAGGTTGCATAGAAATTTAGCTGTTGAAGCAATGCTCTAGTGAACATCCTCAAACCCTTATCTCCGTGGCTATGCATGTTTGCAGGGGCAATTCCTGTGAACAGGATTGTTGGGTAAGAGGGTGAATTAGCTCTGTGAGGTGGAACTGTGAGGACACTGTTTGCTCAGAACATTCTATGGCTCTGCACAGCTCTCAGTCTGATCTCTTGATCCAGGTCTGGTCTGGCCTCATGCTCCTACTTGTCCCCTGCCCTGATCCCCCAGTGCCTCAACCCAGACAGACTTGCCTCTGTTAATATCTCATTCCTTCCTGCTCTTCTAGGCTAGACTATGTCCTCCTGGTCTTCTTCAGCCTGCCTGGCCCCTGCTTATCAATTAAGAGCACAGTCACTTTTCATAGTCTCTGAATCGTCTTTCATCTGACTGTTCACAGTGCTTTGTTCACAAACCTTTGCTTTGGCACAGGGCACATCACGTGGTAGTTTTTTACTTGGCTGTCACCGCACCCCTTCACACACACACTAGCCCCTGAGCAACTCAAGGGCAAAGCTTGTTCTTATTTAGATCTATGTCCCTGGTGCCCCAAACTGAGCCTGGTCAAGTAAACATAGCACAGATAGTTGCTGAGAGAAGGGATGGAGGAGTGGGTCCGCTTACATTCCTAGAGGTTTTTTGGCACAGGAGAGGTTTATGTCCTGACCTAGCTTCCAGGAGAGAAGTGCCTCATTCTATCCCCCATGTCCAGGACATATGGTATGGCAGGCTGAATAATGCCCCCTTCCAAGGGAGAGTCAGGTCCTAATCTCCAGAACCTGTAAATGTCACCTTACATGGCGAAAGGGACTTTGCAGATGCGATTTAATTACGGATCCTGAGATGGGGAGGTCATTCTGGATTATCTAGGTGGACCCTACATGCCATTGCAAAGGTCCTTATAAGAGAGAGGTAGAGGGAGAGTCGACAGAGAAGAGGAGAATGTGACCAGGAAGGCAAAGATTGAAGTGATGTGGCCATAAGCCAAGGAATGCTGGCAGCTGCCAGGAGCTGGAAGAGCCTGGATAAGCAGCGTGGCCCAGCTGACTTCCTGATTCCAGCCTATTGCTACTGATTTCAGACTTGTGGCCTCTCAAACTGTGAGAAATTACATTTCTGTCTTAAGCCACCAACTTGGTGGTAATCTGTTACAGTGGCCACAGGAACTACCACATGTAAGTGTTCCTGGTGCCTGAGAGGATGCCAGAGCTGTGGGACCGCTTCACCAAGTAGGGACATAGCTCTTTCCTCATAGCTTGCAGCATTGCGTTAGGAAGATCAGTTCAACCAGTGGGAGACAATCTGAGCAGTATAGCATGTAAACTAGGATTTTTAGCCTTAGTTTAAAACCTAAACTGTAAACGTGAAATGCCTTAGAAGGTGAGGAGGGGAGAGACCTCATACAGGGGGCAAGCTTTAGCTGTGGGAAATATGGTGAGAATTAGGAACGCATTAAGGCCAACCTGTAAATGGTGTTTTGTGGTTGTCCATACGCGGCGAGCCACACTGTGTGACTCTCTGACTCTTCTATATTTGGGCTTGTTGGGCCGGATTGCCTTAATGCTTCAGTTATGTCTTGGGAGTTAACTTGGTAAATTTGGAAGCAGCATTAACTTACTGGCCTTTTTTTATACTACAATTATTGTTATTTTAACATTCAATGGTCCCACAGTGGTAATTTAAAGAGTTAACGGAGCTCTCCAGAAGTTCTTAACATATTTTTAGCACTGGAGGAATTTGGCCTGATACAATCACAGAGCTATCATTTTTATGAGTGTGATGTTTTTCCTTCCTTGCATAAATATTGCATCAACTGTAACATAAAAAATTAGCCTCAATCCCACCACCCAAACAACCTAACTGGTTTCATTTTTTTTTTTTTTTTTTTTTGGTCCATGTTCCTTTCTTTTCTCTGTCCATTTGCAGATACACATTTTCATCATTTCAATCATAGCTTAGACGCCATTTGGTAGACTGCTCTTTTCTCTTGATGTTCTAGCAAAAACATTTTCCATCATGCTACATAGTGTTGAGAATTAAAAATTTAAATGACTGTTAAAGTCTTCTAAATAGATGCCCCATGACTAATGAACGCAACAATTACTGTACTGTTGGGTATTTTGATGGTTTCTGATTTTTGTTTTGTTTTCTTTGTTATTATAGTAGAGAAGGCTGCAGTACAGCTTTGCCTTCATTTTGCATTATTTACTTAGATTCATTTCCAAGCTTGGCATTACAGTTGAGGCATATGAAAATGTGGTTAACATTTGAAATATGCTGCCAAATTATTTTTCAACCAGGCAGAACCAATTAAACCTGCTTAACAGCTCTGCTCATGTGTTTTAGTTTCTACTCATCTTTCCTAGCATTAGGTGTTATCATTATTTTCCACAGAATTTATTTGATATTAAATAGCAAATTCTTGTTTTCATTTACATTTCTTTGAATGTTCTCAAAGGTCAAATTGGTTTTTAATTGCACACATTATGCTGTTCTTTGCTCACATATGTTAGGGTCTGGATTATTTTATGATCAAATGGAATGTACTTTTTATATCCAAGTAGGTGTTGATTTTGTCTAACACATTTACTGTAATTTTTTTTTTTTTTTTTTTTTTTTTTGAGAATGAGTCTCACTCTCGCCCAGGCTGGAATGAAGTGGCAGGATTTCGGCTCACTGCAACCTCCAGGGTTCAAGCAATTCTCTGCCTCAGCCTCCTGAGTAGCTGGGATTATGGGCACCCACCACTGCGCCAGGCTAATTTTTGAATTTTTAGTAGAGACGAGATTTCACCATCTTGGTCAGGCTGGTCTTGAACTCTTGACCTTGTGATCCACCTGCCTCAGCCTCCCAAAGTGCTGGGATTACAGGCGTGAACCACTGCACCAGGCCTACTGTAACTTTTTTTTAACTTTTCAAGTCTCCTTTTCTTCCTCTTATTCTAATTACAGAATAGGGCTCAATAGCTCATGCTTTGAAGAACAGCTATGGATTGAAAAACAACTCAGCTGCTGCTTGATCTTGGGCAAGTTACTTGATATTCCAGAGCCTCGGTTTTCTTATCTGCAAAATGGAGACAACAGTTTCTCCTCTCCATAGGTTCGGCTTTCATTTCCAGTCTGCTTCTTTTCTTCTTCTTTTTTTTTTTTTTTTTTTTGAGACAGGGTCTCCCTCTGTCACCCAGGCTGGAGTGCAGTGGTGCCATCTCAGCTCACTGCAGTCATGACCTTCCGGGTTCAAGCTATCCTCTTGCCTCAACCCCCCTGAGTAACTGGGACTGCAGGCACATGCCATCATGCCCGGCTAGTTTTTGTATTTTTTTGTAGAGATGGGGTTTTGCCATGTTGGCCAGCCTGGTCCTGAACTCCAGGACTCAAGTGATCTGCCTGCCTCAGCCTTCTTAAGTGCAGGAATTACAAGCGTGAGCCACCAGGCCCGGCCTTCTTTGCTTTTTATATCAGTTCCTTTTCTCCCCCATCTCCCTCACACAGAAGTATTTTGTACATGTTTACTGAGCCGACTCTGTCTTCTTGTTTTTTTTTTTTTTTTTTTTTAAGTTCCCAGTGAACTGTCTCTGGTGCATGTTCTCAGGATCACAAATGATTATGACCCTTGGTGCCCAAATGTGTTCCAGATGGGCCATGCTCACTTGGTAGCATCGGTTCCAGGGCCAGCCTTTCAGCACGTAGGCTCCTCCTGTCATCCAAACAACGGGTGTCTAGACTCGGAAGGTGGAGATTTTCCAGTACAGAAGGAAAAATGGAAGGAGTAACTCAAATCCTGAAGGAACTGCCCATCAATGCTCCCAGTGAAAGTTAATATTGGTCCAGTCATGGGCAAGAATGCCAAGAATGCTTTGTAAAGTTTTATCTCTTTGCAACTCTCCATTTTAATTACTGTCAGGAGGTGACCTACATGCCTGCCAGGGAACTCTCACCCCCAACATAGTGAGTGCCGCGACCCACCAGGGATGGGGGGACGAGACCCTGCTCCCCTCTTCCTTGTCATTCGCTCTACTGTGTGACATGGAGAGAGCTGGTCTTTGATGTTAGATGCACCAGGATCTGAATTCTGTCTCCACCATCTAGTGATGGTGGAGTCATTTGCTTCCTCAGAGCCTTAGTTTGATCATATAGAAATGGAAATAATAATACCTGCCTGGATTGACTGGTCACGGTGTTGCAGTGAGATCATAGAAACACAATGTGCTGCCTGGCTATTGGCTGAAATGAGGGCGACTATCATCTTTCTGCCCAGTTCATTGTAAATCTGACCATGCCGCTTACTCAAAACCCTTTAGTGATTTTCCAGTTCTATAAGTTCCAATTCAAATTGGTTTTTCTGAGACTTTTCATGATCTGAACTATATTCCTTCTCCGCTTGCATTTCCAGCTCTGCTGCTTACTAGCTGTGTGGCCCTGTGCTCAGGGTCAAACTACTTCATCTTGCTGTGCCTCATTTTTCCTGTCTACGTAACGGACTGACACATACTGCACAGGGTTGTTGTGAAAATGAAATCAGTTGCCACATGTAAAGCACTCAGGAGAGTATGTGGCATCTAGTAAGTGCTCAGTAAACATCAGTTGTTACGGTTATGATTACTTAACCCTCACTCTCCCCAGTGCACCCTGGGCCTTCTTGCCCATAGGTTTGTAGGCAATAGTTTCCATGCCTGCGAACTCAATTTTTCCCTCTTTGCTGCCTGCTTCATTCCTGGGCATCCTTCCAGATGCAGGCCATCTGTGCCTCCCCCAGGGAATCTGTCCGGGTTGAACAAGGAGGATCAATTATACCAGCTCTGCCTCTTGGCAACTTCACTATCTTGGGCAAGTTATTTAACATCTTCATGGCTTGGTGTTCCCAGATGCGAAATGGATGCAACAGAAACTAAACCTCATATGATAAAATGAGAAGATGTAGGTAATGGGTTTAGAACGGTGCCTGGCACATGATAAGCACACAATACAGGAAACTATGGTTTTGGCATAACTTATTACACTGTACTGTAATTATCTATACTTTTCTCTTGCTCTCTCTCCAATGCTGCAAGTACCTTCATGGCGGAGATTGTGTCTTACTCATTTTTATCCCCAGTATCTGGCACATAACAGGTACTTAATACAATTTTTTTTTTTTTTTTTTTTTTTGAGACAGAGTCTTGCTCTGTCACCCAGGCTGGAGTGCAGTGGTGTGATCTCTGCTCCCTGCAGTCTCCACCTCCTGGGTTCAAGTGATTCTCGTGCCTCAGTCTCCCGAGGAGCTGGAACAACAGGTGTGTACCCCCAGACCCAGCTAAATTTTGTATTTTTAGTAGAGATGGAGTTTTGCCATGTTGCCCAGGCTGGTCTCGAACTCGTGGTCTCAAGTGATCCACCTGCCTTGGCCTCCCAAAGTGCTGGGATTCCAGGCATGAACCATTGCACCCGGCTATAATAGGTACTTAATACTTGTTTGCTAAATGTAACTATCCCAAAATGTCTTTATTTTTTTAATTTACTGAGCTTTCTGCTGAGTGAAGCATTTGAACTGCAAGAACAAAGTAATGGGCTTACATCTCAGACATATTTAAATGTGTGGCTTTAAGCAAGCTAGTGACTTCTCAGAGCCTCAGTTTACTCATTTGTAAGATGGAGATAATTATACCAACTTTATGGAGTTTTGTGAGTATTAGAAATAATGTATTTGAGGCCAGGCGTGGGGGCTCACGCCTGTAATCCCAGCACTTTGGGAGGCCAAGGTGGGCAGATCACGAGGTCAGGAGATCGAGACCACCATGAAACCCCATCTCTACCAAAAATACAAAATACTAGCCAGGCGAGGTGGCAGATGCCTGTAGTCCCAGCTACTCAGGAGGCTGAGGCAGGAGAATGGCGTGAACCCGGAAGGTGGAGCTTGCAGTGAGCCGAAATCATGCCACTGCACTCCACCTGGGTGACAGAGTGAGACTCCATCTCAAAAAAAAAAAAAAAAAAAGAAGTTCATTTAGAAATAATGCATTTGAGTGACATATCGTGGCAATTCTTTCCAACTAATTCTGTCCAAATCACAATAGAATTTTTCTTAGAACCCAACAAATGGATTGTAAGTTTATTTGGAAGAATAGTAAAAGATGATTTTGTAAAAGAAGTGGATGAGCATTCTTTTCAGATGTTATATATGCATTAGTAAGTTGCAGTAATGAAAATAGTATACGATTTGAATAAGAATGGACAGAGTGGTTACTGGAATAGAATAGACCTTCTGAAACCAATTCCTGGGCATTTGAAACCCACTTTATGAATAGGAAGTACCACCCAACAGTGGGTAAGACACAAATTTAATCAATAAAAGGCATTGGGGAAATTGACTATACCATACTTCAAAATAAATTCCAGATGGATTATACAGTTAAACCTAACAAACAATATACATATAAGTTTTTTTGAAAAACATTAGAAGAAAAATAGCCATGCCTTTTTTTTTTTTTTTTTTTTTTTTTAGATGGAGTCTCACTCTGTCACCCAGGCTGGAGTGCAGTGGCGCCATCTCGGCTCACTGAGAGCTCCGTCTCCTGGGTTCACGCCATTCTCCCACCTCAGCCTCCCGAGTACCTGGGACTACAGGTGCCCGCCCCTACACCCAGCTAGTTTTTTGTATTTTTAGTAGAGATGGGGTTTCACCATGTTAGCCAGAATGCTCTCGATTTCCTGACCTCCTGATCTGCCCACTGAGCCTCCCAAAGTGCTGGGATTCCAGGTGTGAGCCACCGCACACAGTCGCATTTTTTTGTTTTTTAATTTAACTCTACTATCCATCTGGAATCTCTCCTCAGAATAGAAAGTTACTTTCTTAAGACAAAAATACTGAAAGAATCTACACTTAAAAATATAACAACATATTTGTATAAAATTCAAACTGGTTTTTACTTTAAAAATCATAAAATCTTTAAAAAGGGAAATGAGGAACATTATAAAAATTGGAAGAGATTAAAACCCTTCTATGTTCAAAGTTATTACAAATAAAAAAAATAAAAAAAAACCAAGAAATACACATAGCAAACATGGAAAAACAGTCCAACCTCCCTAGTAATCAAATAAAAGCAAAATTAAATCATCAGTCAGGTAACTCCCCTGGTCAAAATCTTTCAACGACTCCTCACTGTCTTTGGGATAGAATCCAGAATCAGTAACCAACATCCACAGCCTCTTATGTTTTGGGGCCTGCTTGCCACTCTCTTCCCAGTCACTCCCCTGAACATCCGAGGCCTCAGTTATACATGAATCTCTCCATTTTTCTTTTTCTTGTTTTTTGTTTGTTTGTTTGTTTTTGTTTGTTTGTTTTTTGAGACAGAGTTTTGCTCTTGTTGCCTGGGCTGGAGTGCAATGGCATGATCTCGGCTCACCGCAACCTCCGCCTTTCAGGTTAAAGCGATTCTCCTGCCTCAGCCTCCCAAGTAGCTGAGATTACAGGCATGAGCCTCCATGCCTGGCTAATTTTGTATTTTTAGTAGAGATGGGGTTTCTCCATGTTGATCAGACTGGTCTTGAACTCCCAACCTCAGGTGATCCACCCGCCTCGGCCTCCCAAAGTGCTGGGATTACAGGCGTGAGCCACTGTGCCCGGTGACTCTCTGTTTTTCTGCACACAACACCTCCTTGCAAAGTTCTGAGGTTTCGCACATGCTGTCCCTTTGAACTGGCCTTTCTGATCCTCTCCTTGGTGAAGCTCCATCTTTAATTTCTAGACTCCAATTCTTGTCTGTCTGTGCTCTTGGGAAAGAAGTGTTGGAAAGTGCCTAGCAATTCCTAGATGTATTACTCCTCTCAGGAGGAAGGGAGAAGAGAAAAGGTTAATTTCTCTAAAAGGTTAATTTCTCTCGAACTGACTGATCCACTTGCATTTTCTCTGGGAAGCAGGTATGAACCCTGAATCGGCCCTCAGAGCTGGGATAAGGAGGCGATGAACAGTGAAGGTTAAATTTCTGACAGGCTTGAATTAAGATTTGGAGAGTCTGCCTGGTTCCTTCTGCCCCTCTTCCTATCCAAGCTTGACTGATGCTCTGCCCCCAGCCAAACGTGGTGGTCAGCTGAAAGGAGGGTTATCAGATTAAAAAAAAAAAAAAAATCAAATACTATTTGCCCCTAGATAATCTATCCTAATACTGAAAATGTATTTTTTTAAAATTTGAAATTCAAACTTAACTAGGCATCCTGCACTTTTATTTGCTAAATTTGAATATGCTACCCCAGAAGGAAAGTGAAGGGCAACTGCCTAATTGTAAAGACTTTGGGAGGGACCCCTCGATGGGGATGGAACTCAGAGGGGCAAGTGCCTCACTGCTTGAATCGTGAGTGGTAAAGGAAATCAGAGCTGTCAGGGCTGCTCTGTACATGGTGGCTGCTACGTTCCCTGAATGAATGGCGTCTCGAAGACTCATATGCACACCACCTGTGGGCTGTCAGGAACATACAGTGGCAAGTGCAAGGCCTTTTGAGTTAAACGGATTTGGGTCCAATCCCAGCTCGTTAGTGTGTAACCTTGGGCAAGCTCTGGAACCTTTCTGAGCCACTGTTTTATCATCTGCAGAGCAGGGATCACGACCACTTCCCAAAGCCCATTAAATAACAAAGGATGTGAGTGCACAGAGCGTGGTACTTGGCATTACAGTAGCCACAGGTGTTTTTCTTTGGAATATTTATAGAGAGCAGAGTAGCAAAAGTGTTCTACCTATCATAGTCAAAAGGAGCATGGGCTCTTTTTGTTTTCTTATAATAAGATGTATGCTGGCCGGGCGCGGTGGCTCATGCCTGTAATCTCAACACTTTGGGAGGCCGAGATGAGCGGATCACTTGAGGTCAGGAGTTCGAGACCAGCCTGGACAATATGGTGAGATCCCCGTCTTGAATAAAAATACAAAAATTAGCCAGGCGTGGTGGCTCGCTCCTATAGTCCCAGCTCCTCGGGAGGCTGAGGCACAAGAACTGCTTGAACCCAGGAGGCGAAATGAGCGGAGATTGTGACCCACTGCACTCCAGCCTGGGTGAGAGAGTGAGATTATCTCAAAAAAAAAAAAAAAAAAAAAAAAGAGATGTTTGCTGTGTCATATGCTTATTGTTTAATGTTACAGACATTCTCTTCTTAAATCTTCTATGAAAAGCTTGGTACATAGATCTCATTATCACCATTTTAGAGTTCAGGAAATGGAGATGTGAAGGGGTCCAGGTCATGCAGTTGCCAAAATGAAATGTCAACTACAGCATGGCAGCAGCCGTGGGAGCGGGGCCCTTCCCATGGGAATTCCTTACACTGAAGTCTTCACAGATCTGGTCTCAGTGGACTCACAACAGCCCTCTGAGGGTTGTTCCGCTCACTCTGCCTCCCGGGCTCAAATGATCTCGTGGCTCAGACTCCCGAGTAGCTGGGACTACAGGATAATTTTTCCTGTTAAGAAGAATTGAAGCTCAGAGGGGGATTGGATGTTTTCACAGAGCAGGGAATGTTGGGAGCAGGATTCAAACCCAGACCTCTTTGGGTACAGATCCTTGGGTCTTACATTTTTTTTTTTTAAATTTATTTTCTTTTGAGACAGAGTTTTGCTCTGTCACCCAGGCTGGAGGGCAGTGGTGTGATTTCAGCCCACTGCAACCTCCGCCTCCCAGTTCAAGCGATTCTCCTGCCTCAGCCTCCTGAATAGCTGGGATTAGAGGCACACGTCACCATCCTGGGCTGATTTTTTGTATTTTTAGTAGAGACGGGGTTTCGCCATGTTGGCCAGGCTGTTCTTGAATTCCTGACCTCAGGCGATCCACTCACCTTGGCATCCCAAAGTGTTGGGATTACAGGCGTGAGCCACCTTGCCTGGCCCTTACCTCTTGTAATCGCCCCACAACACCTGAATTGTAGAGGTGACAGGTTTTAAGGGCTTTAGGGGTTGCTATTCCAGCGCAGGCACCATTTCTTCTTCCTGCTGCAGACTACTCTCACTTCTTGGCATGTAGTAAGTGCTCAATAAATCTGCATTGGCAAAATGACTGGATGCATCAGCAGAGATGTAGGGAAATGGATTCCATGTGCAAAGCAAACATTTTCTGAGCTTTTGGCCATCTCGAGAAGAAAATTAATGTAGGAGAAACAGGTGTATGTCACCAAAGGTGCAGTTTTAAATGTTTGGCAACAAAATGGAGACCCCTAGGCACTGACTCTTAGAGACTTGGGCTGTGGCATCTGTGCAGCCCAAATCCAGAGAGTGGACAGTGGGATGTCAGGCTGGTAGCTTCACCTGTGCTGGGGGTTCTGGCCCACATCGACAAGATGATTGAGTTAATTCAGAACGCCCTAACACACATTCTTCAGGCATGTTCAGGACTCAGAGCAGGGGCCCGTAGCAAGATACCTTTGCAAGGTGCAGGATTTAGGACCAGAGCGGCTGGTTGAGGTAGAGGTGTTGTGAAACCTCAGAACAGTCTGTTCCAGCAAAAAAAAAAAAAAAAACCACGCATAGCCAGTCAGTCAGGATTCCTCTGCATCCAGCAGAGGACAAACAAAACTGAGAAAGCCCAGCTGGGCTGCACAGACAGGAGGGTGTCAGGGCCGCCCAGTTGATCCTCCTCTTTCTATGTGAACCCAGGCATGGCTTCTTGTCCTGGCCTCTCCTGTGTGGCCCTAATGTGGCGCCACCCATCATGGGCCAAGGTCGGGCCATCTTTAGAAGACATTCTGGAGCAATTGCTTCCTAATACATCTAGCCCAGACATGGTAACCCAAATGAAAAGCCCTCAAAGCAAGAGGGAGCAGACATTTAATCAGTGCCAACTGTGTGCCAGGTGGTGTAACCAGCAACCTTCTGGTTGTCCTAACTGGCCTTTAAGTAACCACTGCCCTCAGCTTTGGACCACCTGCACTGGGGAAAGTCAGAGAGAGGAGGAGGTTTGCCTTCCCGGAAGCAATGCAGGAGCTAGACACACTAATGGTTCCTAGGACTTTCCTGGCCCTTGACCTTCTCCTCCATTTTTCAGATGATGAAGTCGAGGTGCACTGAGGGGCCGGAGCAAAGCTCGGCTTTACCCACTGTAGACTGGAGTTAGCCCTCAGCCCAGCACACAAGGTCCCCGGTGACCCACGTTCTGCACAGTGACCATACCCACTCCCCTCCACCTGTTTTGGATGGGGATCCTTGAACTGCGCTCACCATGGGTGCATGTTGCGCACAGCCTGCTGCCCTCTGCCATGGCACCCGCCGTGCCCCCTGCTCGGCCTGCTGTTCCTCTCTCCCTATCACTCCAGTCACTGAGCCCCAATTCACACAGCCCGACCCAGCTCAAAAGCACTGGTCACTGCTGTGGAGAAATTCTCCTTGATGCCCGGCTCCCTTGCCCCTAACCTTGCAGAGACTGTCACCCTGTCATGGATGACCTCACAGTTCCTGAAGAGAAGACTTTTTTCTTCTTGATACCTAAAAGATTGTTTTTATTATCATCAAAAGAAATGATAAATTATACAATTCTCATGAAACTCCAGTATCCTCAGGGATAAATTTCAGCATCCAGCAAGCACATCATACTGCACTCATTGTTTGCAGCTTGTCTCTGTTCTAGACCTCAGGCTCCTTGTGGGCAGGGCCATGTGGGGTGCCCCTGGCATCTCAGCATTCCCTCTGCCCAACGTAGAACTGGATCCAGAGGCTGCACCCAGCACATGCTTGTGCAATAAACCAAGAAACAAGTGAGCAAGAAACTCCATAAAACCCATGTGAAATGACTTGCGCTGGGGCCGGAGCTCAGGTGTCCTGGTTCCCGGCCCAGCACGGGTTGTACTCCATGGCCCTGCCTGGCCTCCATGGTATACTCCCTTTCTAGAGGTGCATTCCGCCACGCTGCTGGCCTTCCCAGATTTCCAGTTTACATCTGAACTAATTTTCCTGTGGGGCAATGAATGGTTCTGGTGCACTTGAGGGTTCTTTTTTTCTTGCTTGCTCCTTTTATTAATATGTAATTTTTTATTATTTCCCATGACAGTTCACATTATAAACCAAGACAATGCACATAAATGAAAACACACTCTATCTAGCACCACAGCGTTACTATAAAGACCTTTTTTTTGATATGGTCATTTACTTTTTTGTTGTTTTTTGAGACGGAGTCTTGCTCCGTCGCTCAGGCTGGAGTGCAGTGGCACCATTGTGGCTCACTGCAACCTCCGCCTCCCGGGTTCAAGCAATTTTCCTGCCTCAGCATCTGTAGCTGGGCCTACAGATGCCCACCACCACACCTGGCTAATTTTTGTATTTTTAGTAGAGACAGGGTTTCACCATGTTGGCCAGGCTGAATTCGAACTCCTGACCTCAGGTGATCGCCCACCTTGGCCTCCCAAAGTGCTGGGATTACAGGCGTGAGCCACCACGCCCGGCCGGTCATTTACTTTAATAACAATACATATACCATGTTATCACCATGGAATGTAAATTCAAGTTAGACAAGAGAATTTCACAAGTGAAATAGCATTCTGTAGTATATAGAAGTTTGGGTATACTGTCTGACCAAACCAGCTTGTTCATAAGTCATTAATAAAATCCATTATAGGTGTTCAGTTTAATATTTACAATTTTTATGGAAAAATCAGCAATGCACACACTTAAAAAGTGTTCATTTATGTTTGCATGAGCGCTTAAAATACATATTTCTATTTCAAGATGACATTTAAAAGTTATTCTAATATAACAGCAGCAAAAATATAGTTTGCAATTACCAAAGAACTAAACTAGAATCTATAAGTTATTCTCATGTTTACAATTGTGATTCTTTAATAAATACTGCTATCATGCAGCTCTATTGTAAGCTTTCTAGATTTGGTTTAAACACACACGTATATATGGTCAGTTGTGGGAAGCTTTACCAGTTATATTCCATGCACTTTTGGGACAGAGTTCTTAAAGAGCCAGCCAGTCCACAAAACAGGTAGAAAAAAGTTACATTAACTGGGGCAAATAGGACGCTTATATAACATCCAAAATAGGTGAGATTCTGCAGCAAACTGGGAATACTACAGGGTTGGCTTGTTATCTTCTTTAGAACCAAGTTCATCTTAACAATTTAAGAAGGTGAACATTTCAACACCATCAAGTGCATTTAGGTGACATGTTTCTTTTAAGTCAGCTTGACTCCCTTGAATGACCTAGTTAGTAAACTAATCACTAGTAATTCGGTTACCAGGCAAATCAAGCCTGCAAGAAAGGAAGCCAATATTCAAAATGCCGTGTTACCATCTAAACCCATACAAATTAGTTTATTTTCAACGATCATACGTAACTTCAGTAAGGAGACGTCTAACTAAAGCAAGCTCCTCCAGCAAGACCAAGACAGCATCTCTTCTTTAAAGGCTTAGGTTTTGCCCAGAATTCCTGATACATGCAGTAGCCCGTAACAACAGTCATTGCTCCTACAACACAGCCTTGGGCTGCCACATGCATGTGAATCAGATGAAGGGACATTTTAGTATTTCCCCTGCTCTTCAGTGTGTGTAATCCATATGCAACAATTGCTGCAAAACCTGCCATTCCAATGGGTACGAATGGGCCTCTTTGGCTTTTCGAATAAGTTTGGATCCCTGATCTTCATCACATGAAGAAAGGGAAACATCTGTGTCTGTTGATATAGTGATTGATTGAAGATTCTCCCTAGAGCGAGAAAACCTCTCACGACAACCGGCTTCTGGTCCCCACCCATGCACCCAGTCCTGCCGGCTTCTCCTATAAAGACCTTTTTAATATAGACAAATTAGTTGCTAAATGCAGAAACTGAAGTTACGCTTCTGGATATCTCTTGTAGCCGAAGAAGAAGAAGGTTTTAGAATCAGTAAAGATTTTATTATAAGCCTGCTATTAGCTTTCCCTTACTAGCAATTAAGGTTCACAGGAGAGGGAGAGGCCAGGGACAATGGCAAGGACCCAGATGCATCCAGGATGGTCTGGGCTCAAACTCAAGCCTCTGCCACTTCCCAGCCAGGTGACTTTGGGTTATGAACTCCTCACCCCGACTCTCTGAGTCCATTTCCATCAGATGGGAAAGGCCACCAGGACCTTGCTCCGCTATTACTGGGCAGATTCATTAAAATAAGGCTTGGACTAGGGCTAGAGCACACATATTCAAAGCTAAATACTGGTGATTTTTAATTAATGCTTATATGAGTTAGCCAAAAAAACTACTTGACCAAAGTGAATTCGAACAAACATGCAATTTGGAAGAAAGCTAAGAACAACTTAGCCACAGCAAAAATACCACTGAAAAGCAACACCCCCAGTAGTGAGCACTGGAAACCCTGAAGATTAGTCTTCCTCTATGCAAAGTATTTCCATAGTTTTCCCAGAGATTTTCTATTGTCTTTCAGTTGTAGTTTGAATTGATTTTATTTCATTTATTTATTTTTTAATTTTAGACAGAGTCTCACTCTGCCGCCCAGGCTGGAGTGCAGTGGCACAATCTCGGCTCACTGCAAGCTCTGCCTCCTGGGTTCACACCATTCTCCCGCCTCAGCCTCCCAAGTAGCTGGGACTACAGGTGCCCGCCACCACGCTCGGCTAATTTTTTTGTATTTTTGGTAGAGATGAGGTTTCACCGTGTTAGCCAGGTTGGTCTCGATCTCCTGACCTCGTGATATGCCCACCTCAGCCTCCCAAAGTGTTGGGATTACAGGCGTGAGCCACTGTGCCCAGCCTGAATTTATTTTCAATAATTTTTTCTTGCTCTTCATTGTAATGGGAAATCTTAGGACACAGTAACTGTTCATTAATAAGAAAACAACTTAAATGGCCATGAAAAGGGAAAATGCTTGAGACTATCTCTCCTACTAAGGTGATTTAAGTGAATTATGGAGTCTCACAAAATACTATACATAGCATGAGCTCTTTTTTTTTTTTTTTTTTTGAGACAGAGTCTTGCCCTGTTGCCTAGGCAGGAGTGCAGAGGCACAATCTCAGCTCACTGCAACCTCCGCTTGCAGGTTCAAGCAATTCTCCTACCTCAGCCTCCCAAGTAGCTGGGACTACAGGCGTCTGCCACCATGCCCAGCTAATTTTTGTATTTTTAGTAGAGATGGGGTTTCACCATGTTGACCAGGCTGGTCTCGAACTCCTGACCTTGGGATCCACCCACCTTGGCCTCCCAAAGTGCTGGGATTACAGGCGTGAGCCACCGCACCTGGCCAGCATGAGCTCATTTTTGAAAAGCACTGTGTCTGCAATAAAAGGGCATGGTGACATCCTGGCCGAGCACAGTGGCTCACTCCTATAATCCCAACACTTTGGGAGGTGGAGGCGGGCAGACCCCCTGAGGTCAGGAGTTCGAGATCAGCCTGCGCAACATGGTGAAACCCAGTCTCTACTAAAAATACAAAATTAGCCGGGCGTGGTGGCACATGCCTGTAATCCCAGGTACTCAGGAGGCTGAGGCAGGAGAATAGCTTGCCTGGGAGGCAGAGGATGCAGTGAGCCGATATCGCTTCGTTGCACTCCAGCCTGGGCAACAAGAGTAAATCTCCATCTCACCAAAAAAAAAAAAAAGGCACGCACGGTGACATCCGTATCAAAGGACTGCAAGTGGGTGGAGAGCGAGGTGGGACTGTGGGGGCTCCCTTTGCTTCTTTTGCTTTCTTTCTATTTTACTGTTTCTGAGATGAGAGGGCATTGCATTTGCCTTAGGAAATAAACTAAAAGACAAAGCTCAAATAATTTTTCAGGCGCACCTGTAATCCCAGCACTTTGGGAGGCCGAGTTGAAAGAATTGCTTGAGCCCAGGAGTTCAAGACCAGCCTGGGCAACATAGTGAGACCTTGTCTCTAAAAAAATTTAGTCTTTTGATTAATTTTTTTAACATTAAAATATCTCTACTAAAAATACAAAAATTAGCTGGGCGTGGTGGCGTGTGCCTGTATTCCCAGCTATTCACGAGGCTGAAGCAGGAGAATCGTTTGAACACAGGA